>NC_056522.1:271673616-271734689 GCF_019175285.1 Sceloporus undulatus
ACCTAAGGTCACACAGTGGGTTTCCATGGCTGAGCAGAGAATCACACCCTTCTCTCCAGGTAATTATAAGTCATGAACAATTTGAAGACACAAAACAACAACAACAACAATAACAATAACAACAATGGTGCAAGCTTGTGTTCTGCTGTTCCACAGAATAGGACCCAGAGCAATGGATGAAAGCTACAGGAAAAGAGATTTCACCTCAACATTAGGAAGAACTTCCTGATAGTAAGAGTTGTTTGGCAGAGGAACACAGTCCTTCAGAGTGTGGTGGGTTCTCCTTCTTTGGAGGTCTTTAAACAGAGGCTGGATGGCCATCTGTCAGGTGTGCTTTGATTGAGAGTTCCTGCATGGCAGGGGGTTGGACTGGATGGCCCTTGTGGTCTCTTCCAACTCTAGGATTTTATGATTTTAAGAACAAAATAGGATTCCAGTGAATACGTTCATGTAGGCATGAAGCCCATATACAGAAAGCATGTACTCAAGCAATATAATCAGGCTCTTTCACAAAATGTGAGTGCAACACTTTTAATACTTAAAGATAACTCAGTTAAATACAGCTGTTTCATACCTA
Source organism: Sceloporus undulatus (assembly GCF_019175285.1). Classification (NCBI taxonomy): domain Eukaryota; kingdom Metazoa; phylum Chordata; class Lepidosauria; order Squamata; family Phrynosomatidae; genus Sceloporus; species Sceloporus undulatus. Next base: position 271,674,194 of record NC_056522.1, read on the forward strand.
GCAGACAAGCTACAACATGAAAGGTAGTAAAATACAGGGTTAGGTGTGCATTTTCTTATTTGGTTGACTTAAACATTCAAACTAGATAGTTCTGTTCTAGATTGTCCAGTGATCTGGCAATATAAGGAAGCTTTGTATACATATTGCCCAATTAATTATGCAAAGCAGGTGCAGATTAAAGTAGATCTCCCCTTCTCCCCAGTAACAGGGCAATGGTTGTGTAGAGCAGAAATCGTTTTGGAGGCAATTGCCTCTCTTCTCAAACTAGCTGATCTCCATTCTGGAGACAGCACTGAACTACAAGACCAGGCAACTCACATGTAGATTTTCTGCTGCTATTAGCTGCTATCAAGCTAGTTTTGATTTATGGTGACTCACTAAATGAGAAACATCCAGCACATTATATAATTCCCCAGTACTGCTCAGGTTTTGCAATGACAGCTGTAGCATGCTTGACTGAGTTTGTCCACCTATACTGTCTTTTCCTATCACCTTCCACTTTACCAAGCATTATTCTCCCTTCTAATGACTCATGTCAGTTACCTCATGATATGTCCAAAGAACAATGGCCTTAGTTTAATCATTTTAGGCCTGATCTTTGCGCCGGCCTGGACATGTACTAGGGTTGTGTGGGGGCGGAGCGACCGCACACCCAGCAACCCTAGTACATGGCGGTGCTGTAATCATGATGGCCTCCCGTCCACACGGGGGCCACCATGATGACATCAGGCACATGCCATGTCCAAGCATCTTTGCGCCACCCCATGCTGCTTATGACGGCTTGGCTGCGGCACAAGGAGGAGCTCCAAAAAGGAGCTTCTTTTGGGCGTATGCCTCATTCCCGCAGCCACCAAATGGCTGCGGGAATGATGTCGGGAAGAAAGGGGCTGAGTGGCTTCTTTCTCCCATGGTTCTGGCTCCTGGGGTGTCCAGGGGCATGAAGCCTCAAGGAAACCCCTTTTCCACACCATGGAGAAGCTGTATTTTGTGATCTGGAAAGACTCCGGATTGGGGCCACAGGGCTGCCGGTGAGGCTGCCCTGCCCCCAACCCGGATCGAAAAGGGGCAGGTGCAGGCTGCCCCAAAGGGGCGGTTTGTACTGGGCCTTAGCTTCTAGGGAGAGTTCTGAGTTGATTCGCTCCCAGACCCATTCATTTGTCTTTTTGGTAGATCATGGTATCTGGAAAACTCTCCCCAGCATTTCTGTGCTTTTTTCATTGTCCAGCTTTCAAAGCCTACACAATAATCAAAAATACCATGACATGGATGATTCAAAGTAAAATAACATCCAAAATCCACCAAACAGCAATACTTTTTTTGGGCCAACCAAAATGCACAAAATACATGATGCCAGCTTTTGAAGCTGGCAACATGTATTTTGTGCATTTTGGTTAGACCAAAGAAGGTATCACTGTTTTGTGGATTTAATTTATTCATAAAACAGCTCATATGGGAAAGCAGGATTAGACACAGAGAAGGTATGAAATTTTGGGGAAGGGGCACCAACAATTTAAGATATATTGCTAGAGAAACATCACACTGTGATACGCTGTTAATCAGAAAACCACTATGTAGTCTGTTGCTTTATGTCTGCTGCCTCCTTATGTCTGGCCCAGATTAAATGGCTTATTAACAATGTTTGCTTATGGTAAAGTGGCCTCTACTAGAGGAAGGCACCGATCATGACATTAATGGGTAGGAAGGCATAAAGAGAGAAAATAGAATAGTTACCCAGGCTGTGTTGGAAGAGCCAGCAATTGACTTGTGTTTATTACCATTTGGAGTGGCAGCAGAAGTGGCCTAATGGAATAATAGTCAGCCATGAAAAAGAGGGTACCAGGCTGAGAGGATTTACATGCTGATTTCCAACTAGGTACATAAATTCAAAAGTATGCATGATTGTTATAATGATTGTTATTTCCCTTGCCATTCTCTTTTGATTCCAAGGGTGAGTTGTTATCTGGAAGCCAGGAAAAAAAATAGCCCCAACGAGCAAGTGGCCAGAATGTATATGCATGGAAATGCCTTAATTACAGCATGATTGTCAGAACTTTGAACACTACATTTTTTTTGACCAAAGGTTACCATAATAACTGCTGACATACCACACATGCTTGAAGTCACCAATGTACACTGCAGGAGACAAACTATTCACTCCAGTTTTGGTGCACTGTCTGTAAAGTGTTCAATATCTGTATCTAGCAGCCAGACTGTAACACCTTTTTATATATGTTTTAACTTTTGTAAGCTGCCTTGAGTCCCAGTTGAAGAAAAAGGTGGAATGACAACCACTACCACCCAACATACCCACCTTAATAATTGTTCATTATTAGCATAGTCAATAAATGGTCACCAAGCACTCCAAAAAAGCTGTCTGTTATGTTAATGTCCTATATTTATCTCAGATTATAAACCACTTTCTCCATGGGAGCCAACTCCCACACCTGTGCTTTTAAATCATCACAGTCCTCCATCTCATGACAATGGCCATTTTTATGGCCAGAGAGAGATATCTTAGCACATTAGCTGTTGATCATTCCCAAGAAACAAAGGTTTCCGTGTTCTCCTTTGTTAAGAATGGGTGGAAGGATGTAGAATCCTCACTGAATGAGCAAAGCATCAACAGGTATTTAGTGTTGTTAGCATAAGAATGGCATATCCCGATGGCCTCTGGGACAATTCTGCTTTTGGGGCCCCCCTGCCTGCCCCGGTCCGGTTCCCCCCCAACCCTGGCCTTTGTCCCGCCTCCAGGCTGGCCCCACTCATGCGGCCACTGCCGCAGCCGCTAATGTGGCTGGCCGCCAACTCACCTCCTCCTCTTCTTGGGCAGCACCGCTTTCCTCCTCCTTGCCAGCGCTGCCACCACCGTCACACCACCCGCGGCAGGGCTTTCCCGCCCATGCGCGGGGCTAGGACAGAGGAGTTCATCCCCTTGGGCCAGCCAGCCATTGGCCAGCTGGCCAAAGGGGACGGGCTCCTCTTCCCATGCGCGCGCCGCCCTGGCCGCAGCATGGGTCAGCGGCAGCGCGCACATCCTCCACATGCGCGCCCTTGCACGGAGGAGGAGTTGGGAAGGGAGGGAGGAGGAGGAGTATGAAGAGGAGGAGGAGGTGGAAAGGTGAGTCAGTGGCCATTTCAGGTCTGCCTTGGGTTTTTTTTAAATTAATTTTTAAAAATATAAAATACTTATTTTTTGTTTTTTTATTTTATTAATTTTTATTACTGCTTTTTATTTTATTTTATTTATTATTGCTTGTTTTTATTTTATTTCATTTATTTTTATTATTTTTTTATTTTATTTCAGATTAATTTTATTATGCTTGTTTTTATTTATTTTATTAATTTTTATTAGTGCTTGTTTTTATTTTATTTTATTAATTTTTATTATTAAAGATATATACCACGCTGCCTGTTTTTTTATTTTTCCATTATTTTTTTATTATTAAATATATGCAAGTGCATTTTCTGTGTATTTATGGCGTTTTGAATGCTAACAAGTCTGCCTTTCTTGGACAATTATAGTGATGATGATGATGATGATGATGATGATGGTGATATTGATATCAACAAGCCTCTGAGGCATGGCCAATGTAACTTGCTGTGATTTTTACAAACTCATGCGCAGTGAAGAAAAACCACAGTCCCTTGACCAAGTACACATTTCTGAGAAGTACAGTTGAACCCGAGGGCAAGTCCATTTCTGCCATCTGTCTAGGAATGATGCCAAAGTGTCCTCCATTTTGATCATGCCTAAAAAACATGCATTTATATTAACATTTTTTAAAAACCCTGTTTTTTTGTGTGTCCTCCATTTTTAAACAATGTGTCCTACATTTGAAAATGTTGCCCTACATTTGTCCCGGTTTGGAGGTCCTGACTTATGGCAACCCTAATTAGCATTGCTGTATCAAGACTGGTGCCATGAAAGATTTGATTCTGGTGAGTGGGCTTTTTGTTTGTGGGGTTTGTTCTGTGTATTAGGCTTTCAAATGGTGCCTGCGAGAAGCTGAGGCTTTAATTCAAAAAAGTCAGCGTCTCTTTATTAATGTAGATGTTGCTTTAATGAGCAATTCAACTACACAGATGAGGCCTACAAACTGGGGGAAGTTCTGTTAACACAAAAAGTAAACAAATAGCAGGAAATAAATAAATGAATATATATACGTACATATATTAAAAACAATCATTAGTAAGTTATATCTCAATCAAACAATAGTCCATACATTAAAATATACTTCAAACAATTCCGTAATAATTGCTGTGAAGTTCAGTTGGACATGAATCTTTGACTGCAGGAAGACTGTGTAGTGTAGTGGTTTATGTGTTGGACTATGACTCTGAAGAGCAGGATTCGATTCCCAGCTTGGCAATGAAACCCACTGGGGGACATTGGGCAAGGCATTCTTTTTCAGCCTCAAGAGAAAGCAATGAGCAAACCTCCTCTGAACAAATCTTGCCGGGAAACACCATGATTTTATTTTAGAGTTGCTGTAAGTCAGAAATGACGGCACACAACACACATAAGATTGATGATCACAGATCTTAACCAGTGTTCAATCGAACAAGGGTCAGATGCATTTCGACACTGTCTTCTTCATTGGCCAATATTCAGTGGACAGAATGCAGAGGCTGTGGGTAGTGAAGGCAAGAACCATATTTCTGAGGAATTTTATACTAATGTAGTTGTCTGGCTAGAAGAATGGGAAGACTATAAGAATTTAAGTATTTGTACAGGGACTATTGATTATTTGGCTTTTTCATATTTGCTTATTATATAGCTATTCATTTATAATGGTGCTATTCTTTAGAATCAGTATGTAGAGAGACCTTGCAGCACCTTTGAGACTAACTAAAGAAAAAAGTTGGCAGCATCAGCTTTTGTAGACTTAAATCTACTTTCATAGATTTTTCTGCCAAATGCATCTGAGAAAGTAAAGTCTATGAAAGCTCATGCTGCCAACTTCTTTCTTTAGTCTCAAAGGTGCTACAAGGTCTCTCTACATATTTATGTATTGCCTTACTCTGTTTGCTTTTGACTGGCTTTGTGAGTCAGATTCTATCTCTTTATTTTGTTGCACTTTACCAGATTCTGCAAGAAAGCAACATAAGAAACTACCTTAAACCAAGTTAGGCTATCTGCACCTTACTGACAGGCAGCAGCTTTCCTGCCTCTCAGGTAAGGGAATGGAAAAAAAGGAGCCCTTTTGCTATAAGAGAAGTATTATAGGATACAAGCCCCATGTGAGGAAGCTTAACAAATCTATTGCCATGAAGGAATTATTAACCCTTTTACTCTTCTACACTACAGAATGAAGAGAGTCTTGTGGTGCCTCAAGTACGAACACATTTATTATAGTGGCACTACACACTTCCATCAAATACACGCTGTATTAACCTTGAGTTGGCAAATATGAAAAATACAAATTATATACTTCCTGTGAAAAGGAAGGTTGGGGGAAAATGAAATGTAGGAAGTGCAGTACTTTAGCAAAGGCCATTCACAAAACACTGCTGACTGATGAGACAGGCAGATCCAGATGCCTGATTCTATTATACAAAATATCTGGAGTCCGTGTACCTGCTCATCTTCCAACTTGATATGGGCCATCATTTGCCAGCAATGCACTGCAGCATTTTATATAGCACAAGTCAAATACAAATCTAATTTCAGAATGTTGAACCCCATGCCAGGAAAAATATGGGATACATACATACATCTGTATTCCAGAATCAGAATTTCAGAATCCAGAATCAGGTAGTAACACTTCCATCTTCCCTGAAAACCGTTGATGACCTTCAAGTAACCATGCTAGAACAAAGGAACATGATGTAAAATTGCTGACTGATTCATGAAGTGATCTATGTCTATTTCCTGTGGCTTGAACAGAAAGAAAGGTAATATATCACACAACACAGTATCAGTACAATGCATTGTGAACCATTTATTATTTGGGCCCTGTCAAAGTGCTGCCAGGGTGGATATGGGGCCACAGCTTGTATCTGGACCTGCATTATCATCCATGTTGTCAGTGGCCAGTTATTTCTCATTTCTGTACTTTCTGTATTTCAGTTCTCTTTGACCTGTTTCTCTCTTTGGCCTGTGTATATTCATTTGCCAGATTGGATACCACTTCTTGCATTTGATAAAATGGACAATGTCTACGGAAGCTGACATTGCCCCCCAGCTGTTTTGTCTTGCAGCAGTGTCTTGTTGATTTACACTCTGCTTGAATATTTGTAGAGAAAATGTACTGTGAAAAAGAAACCAGATCCAGCCAGTGCTGACCCTGGAACTTCTTACTGCTTCAGAAATGGTAATCATGTTAACAGCAGTCAACTTGTTATTTAGGGTGCCTTAGTGTAAATAGCTGGAAAGCAGCAGCTATAAAGAAAGCTTCACCCAGTTCAGTCAGGGATGTAGCCAAGGGGGGGGGGATCTGGGGGTCCGGACCCCCCCCTTCCATTAGAAAAATGAATGGTGTGTGCTGCTGCACCACCGCACTCAAGCCCCATTATAATGGTGGCACTTAGTCTGGAACCCCCCCCCTTCCTAAAATCCTAGCTATGTCCCTGGTTCAGTGCATGTTGCCAATTGCATTTAACAGCAAAAGACAGGAAACCTTTGGTGGTTCTCATCCATTTATTGGGGGGAAAAGGGGAAACTGGCAAAAAAGTCAGGAGTGGTTCATTTATGGACCAAATCCTGCACAAGGAGATTGCTGAGATCGCTGATTGTTGAGACAATTAGATTTATCTGCATCACACTACAGGTATTACAAAAGTACAGTTGGTACTACTGCATCAGAACTTTCCCTGTGCAAAACTGCAACTTTTCACAGGGCAGATTCCAAAATAGCATTACTAACAAAGAAGACACACTGAATAGCTTTTGACTGAGTTCTCTATCAGCATGTGAATAGTCTTAACCTTTTCTTCTCTTGTTCCCTACAAAACCCAGGGTCATAGGATATGGCCACCACAGATTCAGCATATATCCCAGCACCATGGGAATATTCAATAACATTACATCTCAGAGAAGGGATTATGTTAGTCTGCTGGAAGAAGAAAGAAAAAGACAATACTTGGAGCTTTCTTTTTTTTGCGGAGGCAGGAGATAGTAATTGTGATTGATTTCATTTGTGTCCTGCCTTTATTTTGACACGGAACCCAAGATGGCTTACAACAAAATGAAAGAAAATAAAGACCTGATAACCAAAACGTTGGAACACAATTAAACAAGATATTTAAAAACACAATCAACAAAGTATAAAATCATTTAGAAACATTACAATAAGGATAAAAATATAGCACACACCCTTCTCTCTATCATATCCTAATGACAGTTGATCAGTGCTTATCAGAACAAAAAAATGATTCTGAAGTATGTGAGTGTTTGACTTCTACAGAACTCTTCCTCAGGCTGGGGCTGCTTGACTACTGCAGAATTAATGCAGTTTGACATCACTTTAACTGTCTTGGCTCCATTCTACTGAATCTTAGGATTTGTAGTTTGTTGTGGCACCACAGCTCTCTAACAGAGGCTAAATATCTCACAAAACTACAAATCCCAGTTTGAGCCATGGCAGATAGAGCAGTGTCAAACTGCATTAATTCTGCAGTGGAGCTACAGTCTAGGTGGTACAAAAGAGGGGATATGGAGGAGGAAACATAAAAGCCCCAAAATTAGGTAAGATGTTATGGCCAGGAGGAGTGAGTTACTGTATATACTCATGTACAAGTCTAAAAATTTAGGCCAAAGAATTGATCCCAAAAACCTGAGTAGACTTATCCATGGGTCAATTAGTATGCTAATGACTCCCAATTCTGATTTTTCTTTTCGCTCTTAATCCAAGGAATCTGGTTTCAGTTCTAAACTAGTGCCTGTTGACAGTAATGGACTGAATGAGGGCACCAAAACTTCAAAATCAGTAACAGAATAGTGTGTCTAAGAATATTTGTTTCTTGAATACTAATGTTTGTATTTGTTCTAAGTTTGAGAAAAATCACAAAACAGACAACCTAAAATATCAGAAAATACGTATCTACATAATTCAGGTTTATTCTACAGCTTTTTTTTTTTATCAATGCCAGTGATACAGGTTATATGCGTTTCCACTAAATACAAGTTCATCTTCGGATTCCAATGACTGTATGGTTAGTGAAAGACGATTCACAGTTAATAAATTAAGTCAGTCGGCAGTTTTGGACCATGCGCAGTAGGACTGGAATCAGCAACAATCAGATAGCAAAAATGGGGAAGAAATGTCTTAAGGTAACGTCCATGACAGTTGCTATTGCCCTCTTCTGGCAGAAGTCTCCTAATACATTTTTATCAAATAACTGAAAATTATGTCCAAGCTTAGTTGCATTTTGAGCTATTTCTATAATTTTTTTTTTACTGCAAATGCTGGTACGTCTTTATAGACATAAAATACCAGGAAGAAAAGAGAAAATATTTTGCCCAAATTCATATCTAATCTAGCACGAATAACAGTTCTGTTGTAATCCACCTTTGTAAATTCAGATAAGCTATTTATTGCTTAAAGAAATGTCAGTGCAAATGTATACTATATCATGCTTTCAGTTACAGGATCAATTGGAGTGTGCATGTCAACCCATCATTCAAGCCTGACCAAAGCATTTAACTACTTTAGAGGCTTATCCAAATATACAAGGTATATAAATATACATACTATCAGAACCATAATTCAAGCAAGATTATATTCCTATAGCAGCATCAGTTTTTATTATTCATGGTTAATTCCAGCTTTTCACCATCCAACAGTAGAAAAATACTTTTGTTTGGTTTACAGCAGAATCATTTTGTAGTACATAATATGCAGCCATCTATGAAAAGGCAAGCAGTGGCAAGTTTAAAAACAGTGCCTTAACTTACTCCATATTATTTCAGTATAGATAGACTAAACCTGCTTTGTTCTGGTTGTTGCAGAATATCAGATCACTGAAACATGTTGTGTAAGCATGTATTCTTACATAAAGACAAACCCTTGTGGCTCACAAAACTAGCCAGTGCTAAGTGCATAATAATTCATGATGGGTAGAAATTTTCCATGGCAAAACACTGTAAATTGGTAATATAATTCCAGTTCTTTGTGGGCATGAATTGTTTTGAATATGATAAATTTCCTACTTTCCAAGAGCTGACTGGTTCATGAAATATCTCAAAAAACCCCATTACATATTATGTAAGCTATTTGTTTGGTCCTAGGATAAATTGTTAACAAGGAAGACATTAAGACAATGAAATATAAGGAGTCTGACTCCAAGGACTATATAAAACAAATATACTCTGTTTTAATAAGTCAAGTATTTAATACATGGCAGGTACATCTTACGTAAGAGTGAATTGCCTCATGTTTAGACCAGAATTGGTACAAATTCCAAATAGCTCATATATTCACTCTGTAGTGATTATCTAGTCGCCAGGTGTAGTGGTAACAGTCATAAGCAGAGAACTGAGAAAAGCACATTTAAGATAGTTTTTTTCTTAAAGTTATAAAAAGTTATTATTTCTGTAAGTTTCTTAAACTTACTTTAAAAATGATTTTTTTTCACCTCCAAGCAAGTCAGACTTAAAAAAATGCAGCAGCACGCACTCACACTCAAAGAAAACATGCAAACAATAGCTGGTAAAAATCCTGCATAAATCTGTGCACTCTTTCTGCTAAGTGCCAGCTTTGAACACCAAACATTTTCCAGTGCATTGGCTGCTGATCTGTAGGGGAGAATAGGAAAAAAAAATGATCTACTAGTATCTCCTTAGGAATTTGTGGCAAAAGTCTCAATTATAATTAAAAATTTAGAAGTACAAACAGAATACAATAAAATGTCGGGTTATAGTGACGAAAGAAATGTTAACCACTACCCTGTGCAATACACTTAAAAAAAACTAGACAAACAATCTTGGATTTTATTAATACACCCTTTTTTAAAGTTTTTATTTCCGAAAGCAGCTCTTTATGAAAATCACAAGCAGTTCCTGAGTAACTGCAGTAAACAGTGTCTTTTAAAATATATATATGTATGTATGTGTCACTTAACTCTTCTCTGGTTTGGTTCCTTTAAATTCCCTAGTTTTCAAGTTTGTTCTCTGTTCCTTTCTCCAAAAGTGTGCAATTACAGTTAGCATCATTTTCAGGAGTCCACATGATGCTGTATTCCCCTGCAATGTCTGTAAGAGCTACACACTGGGTAGCTGTGTTCATACAGGTATTGCAAACTTTTTCCCACGCAGAAACTTTGTCATCACTGGGCCTTCACGTTTTCTTCAGCATACGGCGAGATTGCCATGTGTGGAATTTATTATAGGCTGTTTGCAGCATCTCTTCTATATGACTTACCAGCTGAAAGAGACACAACAGCTGTTACAGTTATCAGGAAAAATACTGTTCATCAGTATTCAAGACCAATATTCCAACTGTGATGGTAGGAAAAAGCAAAAATGTGTTTAAACAGAAAAGAGTTTAGTGGTATTAGACATAATGAACCTATAAACTAGGATCAAAGATTTCCTTTTAAGACTATTTTTTTAAAAAATGTTTCAACTATGTAACTATTTTTATTAGTCCATATGCACCACAGCCCATATGCAGCATGAAATGAAAAACAAGGCATTTTAAAGAACTTGCACAAAAAGGGCAACCAAATTCTTAAATTGGCTTGTAGGTTCCCCTGATTAAATGGGAATACATAGATTTAGCCCAAGTATGATGGTACAGTTTAGAGATGCAACAAGACACGATAGTGACCCCTAAAGTTAACACTGTATTAACCAAGACAGACAGGATAGTTTAAGCCCCCTCCCTCATGCCACATTTTGTGCAGAATTCAACCAGAAACAAATCTTCAAGGTAGGCATTAGACACTTCACCACAAAAACAAGGCTGTCATTAAACAATGCCCCTGAGTTTCAGCCACCTCTCATGCACCTTAAAACCTCCCAGACAAATGTCTTATTTAAGACTTTTCGTCTCTCTTTTTTTGGAGCTACTTGCAACAAGTGTTCTAACTCATAAGAATGTGTGTTTTCTGGCTCTGAGTGTTGTTGGACTTTCACAAAAATAAGCAGGCTCTTTATAATTTTCTGCAACTAGTGTTCGCCTGCATTTCCTAGACCCCCTTTGTTGTTGTTGGGACTTGAGCCTCCACAGGCTCATTCATTTTGCCAATATTCTTTCTTAATTTTTAAAGGCCATTTGAATTATAGGGGCAATAAAATGTACTACCTTAAATTCTTACAGTATGTAAAATAAAAGGATGGGACTTGATATCTTACATTTGTGCTTAAATACTGTCTTCGAATTTTGTCTTGGAATGGACAAAGTTTTGTAACTTGAAATCTTTCCAAATTACTCCTCATTTTCACAACCTGAAAGGAGAAAATATCAAATGATTAAATGAGGCTCATCTGCTTTATGTACATCTCTTCAAGCTTATATGTGATTTCATGTATTTATTGTAAATACTAAATCTTTTACTAAAATGGAGTCATGTATTATTTTCTTGTTAAGATTTTTAGAAGTGTTTTTGAAAAGTTGCATGACAACTTTAAACAGTATGCCTGTCTAGAGCAAAACACATGCTGAAACTATTTTGACATTGTATTCCATGATTTTCTACATTTTCAAAACACCTTTTAAAATCCAAGTAGCAAGTATCACCTTTTGAAATCTAAAAAATTGCTGGATTAGAAAACCACATCAGGCAGTACTAAATTTATTCCAACTGTTAAGTTCTCAGTCTACTCTATAAACATCCCTGCATGAAAGTTTTCCTTCTAATCACCAACAGAACTTTTACATGTGATATTTAATTCATTAGAAAAAGCAGTTCTACTGTTAGTAAGTGTTTCCAGCATATAATGCTGCAATGTCCATTATGATGTGTTTATGTGTGTCTGTTGAAGTTGACTATCAACTCATGGCGACATCATGAATTTCATACAGTTTTCTTATCCAGGGAATAATCAGAGGTGGCTTTGCTAATTTTTTATGCTGCTAAGTGAAGTCTTACTGCAGACCCTGCCTACCTTTTCTTCTAGGAATGGTGTGTTAACAGGAAAGCAGGACCAGAAATGTCGTAACAGTTCTCCAACTGCCACATACAAGTGCTTCAGTTCAGACTGAACATCATTTGGCACCATCTCTACAGTTAAGAAAAAAAAATATGGCAAGTTACATTTATAACGAAATGTGTGAAATCTCAGTTCACTTTAAATGATGGTATTGGGCAGTGGACATATAAATCTGCCATGACTCTGAAATGAGAGGGTCTGTCAGCAAATCAACTTGAGTGTTTAACTGAGTTGGACAAGAAATGAATTCTGTCATAAGTTGGAATTTACAGTCAACAAGATATCTTAATTTTTTTAATCTCAATTAAAAGTATAATTTATGTACAATGTTTACATGGCCAATTGAGACCACTTTGCATATTTAATAAAGTATGACCAAGCAAAACATCAAATACTTACGATTTATGGCTTGCTGTGTTCCACCCTGCATAAGTGCTCCTCCAGGTGACAGGGCTGTGATAGTACTACTTGCAGCACCGCTTGAAAGAACCTTGAAAAACAGAAGAATTTATTTAATTCACTTTAATAACACAAAGACACTGTAGCATGAGTTGAAGGACTTAGATGAACCTGTTCATCAGCTATTTGCTATGTCTTTTTGGGCTAGAGTAGATATTACTTAGTTATATATTAAAGTGTCAGCTTATGTTAGAAAACCAAGTGGGCATTTATTATATGGACAGACCCCTTGCAATATCAAAATGGGATGGTCCCATTATATTTAAAAGGTCATCTATACCATATCACAATCATTAGGATGGTTAACGTTCTGCAATTTTGAATTCCCTCCATTGAAGATCTGAGTTTATCCTGGAAGCAATGAAATGTGTTAATCTCTGCAGGCACTGGAAACTCTAAAGAGCTCTTGCCAGGCAGATTAGTTAGGAGTTAGATGAACCAGTGGACTGACCTGATGAAGAACAGCTTTCAAGTACACACAACTTCAGTAAATCACAGAATCATAGTTGGAAGAGACCACAAGGGCCATCCAGTCCAACCTACTGCCATTCAGGAATACACAATCAATTAAATGTACATTCCTATTCCTTCTTTCTTTATTCCCACCTTCTCCTCCCTACTTATATTAAGTTTTAAATTGTAAACATTTTAAGGGCAGGGGGTCTATCCAATTCTCTCCTGAAAAACATCAAGCACACTAATATTGCATAAATCTATCCACATAAATTGGATTACACACATGGCTGTCTCCATGGGCAAGTGTCCCAACAACTGCTATGAGAATATGTAAAAAATGACAATCCAAAATTGTTTCCTAAAGTTAATATAGAAGCTAAATTTTCAATGCTTGTTAAAAAAATAATTCAATAACAATTTCTCAATACGTAATGAGAATATGAAATTCTTTCCACAAGAATATGGATGCAAACAGTTTATTACACATGTAAACCATAATGAAGCTGAGATTCTGTTGGCCAGGGTAATTACACAGCTGACATTACAGCAAGAGAAGGAAAATGGTGGCTGGTGAGCATGGAGATGGGGTGGGAGAACAGCTTGGGGGCTACCAAGGCAGCCTTTTCTCCTGACGGTGATGGCTTTCTCTGATTTCCCATCACTTCCACTGTATACCCTAGCAAAAAGTACACTATGCTAGTGTAATACACAGTTAAGCATCAAGGAGTTTGGACTCAGCTTCCAGTTTTAAATGAAGCAAACGTACATATCCTACCTGAGTTAATTTGGGTACATATACTTCCATCTCTTCTCTAATACTATACAAAGAATTAATAATATCTTGGCTAGTTGCATATTGCTGTGATTGAATTGGTGTTGGACCATGATAGTACCTGTTGATGAGAAGAGTTTAGAATAAAACATTTGAGAATAAAACCTCAGTTCTTTGTGTTTAAATAATACTTTTCAGACTTTAGTAGCCTGTTGTTGTCTTTCATTGTAAGGCATCAGTGAGGTAAATGTTGTAATCATCCCATCTGTTTTCCTCTCAAAAACCACTGATGGCTCTAAGAAATCTTCAATGTAGAGGTCACATCCATTTTTACAAGCTGTATTTCAGTTTTGAATACTACTGTTTTGCCAACATTCAGCCACAGTGTACTTAAACCCAGAATTTGGATTTACACTTGATTAGATTAAAAATAGAAACACAGTGATATGGTAGAAAAGGAAAATCAAAAACCAGGATTGGATAATACCTATGTTACTTTACTAAAATATCATAAACACCTAAGATTCTGAGTCCTCTAAGATTCTTCATTTGGCTGAATGAAGGGAGAAAAAAAGTACAAAAATAATTCTGACCTGGGGATCTACTGTTAGAATAAAGTCCCATGATGAAGTATGCTAGCATCAGGTTTCACTTCAGGGTAGATGTGGAAACACCTAGTACTTGACTAGGTGATTTATTTGATCGACTATCAGCAGCACAAGCCCTACAGTTACTTATGCCATCATCTCAACTGAAGCACCTTTTGAAGGTTTGAAACTCTGATATAGTAACCAACATAGATTTTTTGAAAAAGGAAGCTAGAACAGATCAGAAACATAGTGGGAGAAGGGAGGCAGGTATAGACTTGTTTGGCTCTGGAGAAAGATCAGCTGCCTTTGCCTCTCCTATTATCAGCCACAGCATGACTGGACCAGGCTACCTCTGGGATTTTGAATATGGAATCTGTGAGCACCATTACTTTTAGGGATGCAGCTGCTGAGCTACTTTTGCCTACTCAAATTAATGGAATTTCAGTTTTATTCACTTAAATATTGGGAGGGGGGAGTCCTACTGCCTAGAAAGGAGTGTTGGGGAGAGACTGTTTATCTCTTCCTGCATTTCTATTTCCATGGATCTTCTGACCCACGTTTTCATGTTTGCTTTCCCTTTTCCAATTTTTTCCCATCTCTCCCAATTTCGCTAGTATATATGCTTCCTCTAATCAACTTCCTCTTCCCCTTCTGCATTAATTTATTTCCTATTTTGCTTCTTTTCTCTGTTTGATGCAGTCTCTGTGGGGAAGATGCCACATCTTTTTGTGGTTTTGCTACAGCACATTTAAAGAAATAAATAGGTTCAAGGCCCCAAAAGGATGGGCTCCCTAGACTCCTCAAACTGTTTCCATCCCAGCAGGTTGTTCTAAGAACTCAATTTTGTTTGTTCATTATTCCCTCCTCATACTCCTCACTTTTTTTTTTGGGGGGGGGAGTGTTTCTTACATTCTAAATCTGAATGAAGGGATTCTCTCTCTTTTTCATTGATCTGTAATCTGCTCTGCCTAAATAATCTAGTCACCAGGAACCATCTGAACTTGGAAGCTAACCAGGATCAGCTCTAGTTAGTACTTGGATGGGAGACCAAAACAATTAAATGTTCAGAAAACTATTTTAAAAAATCAGAAAAGCGAGGAAACTATAATTAACTGCAATTCATCCAATTATTTTAGTAAATAAAGAAGGATTCACCTCA
Organism: Sceloporus undulatus; assembly: GCF_019175285.1. Classification (NCBI taxonomy): domain Eukaryota; kingdom Metazoa; phylum Chordata; class Lepidosauria; order Squamata; family Phrynosomatidae; genus Sceloporus; species Sceloporus undulatus. The sequence goes on from NC_056522.1 coordinate 271,689,724, forward strand.
AGACTGTTGTGGAAGGAAAACACCTACAAGTACATTTCTACAGGTGCTTGTAAAATGATATACAGAATAGTTTGAGCAGAAATATATTAGTTCTATAGCATTCACATGTTTTTATTCGCTCACAAGCAGAAGAGTCTCTGGATTTAGTTTCATTTTTCTCAGTGTTCTGAAGTGCTCTGTCTTCCATATGGAGATCCAACTAAAAGATACTGCAGCCTCCTCTCCCTGCCACTTTCTCTGAATTCTTAAGTATGATTATTTTGTTTTAAAAATACTTGTATTTGTCTGAGGATAGGCCAGTGGGGACAATGAGCAACTACATTTTGGAACAGTTGTGATTAAAGCAATCAAAATATTTAATTTTGCCAGCAGAACATACCTATCTGATTTCTTTAGGTTTAGTGCAATAGTTTTAATGCTGTTGTTGTTTTCTAAATCTTCATATTCAATGGATTCTTGCAGCTTTACCTGAAAGATAAAATACTGTCACTGCTCTACAAAACTCTTCAACAAAGCAGGAACTGTGTCATGTCGTAGTCTTCTTTTAGAAAGTGAACTCATAGCCTTACCTTTTTTACTGGTGGCTGAAAGAAATCTGAATCCCTGGAGTTTCCATCTATACTGCTGGTCTCACTGTAATGATCACCTTGTGCTTCTCTGAAAACCACGAGTTAAGTTTTTTATTAGATTCTCTCGAATTATTCAACAAAAGTTCACATAGATTTACATGCAGGATGGGTGTCACTACTTGACTATTTACAAGTGCATTCCCTGGGCACATGTAAGAAGAACATCTCCTCCTGAATCCATGGGATTCTCTACTAGAGGATAATCTTTGGGAAGGAGCCTTGTGGTATGAGGGTGTCTGAAAAGCTCCTTATAACACATTGAAGTTAATGCCTGCATGACAAACACGGGAATACAGAAGTAAACATGCAGAGGACAAGCTGCTGGTACACACTATGAACAGTCGTTCTTGGATGTCTAGAGGAGGAATTCACAATCTTGTGGAGAGAAATAACAAAAGACAGATGGGCTCTTCAGGCACCAGAGAAGAGGATGTTGATTACTATCTGAAGAACCCATCTGTCTCTTGTTATTTCTCTCCACAGGGTTGTGGATTGGTTCTCTGCATCACCCAGATAACAAGAGGGCAGAAAGGAACAAAACAGTAAAGACAACATGTAGCAAGAAGAGGGACTGTGAGTTATTCCTTACCACCACTACTACATTCATTTCAGGGATTCCTTCCCACTAACAACCCTCTATTTTCCATAAGAACAAGGGTGTACCATATGCAGTTTGAACTACATTATGCTGTTATATAGGGCTTTAAACACTTATATCTGAAGACCCTCCTCTACCATTATCATATTTTAATTTTTTAAAAAAAACAATCCAAAACATACCATAGACTGCCTGCAACAAAGTCTTCAGGACCCTTCTCACAAAGCCAACTCCTAACTACATGCAAAAACTTTATATCCCATTGAGCTGTACTTCTGCCCTTCAGCAAATATAAAACAAAAACTCCAAGCGAGTCAATGTCTAAACCATCAGGACACACGAAGAAACCATTTTGCTGAAACCAAGCAAGTTTAGGTACGAACAATGCTTGGATGGTACACAATCTGAGAACCAATTAGCCGGTCTTGAGTGGGAGAAAATTGTACTAACAACCAAAGATTCTAGTAAGATAATATAGATAAATTTATTACGGTCACAGACCAGCATAATGTAAGGTAATATTGGTCCTTGACTCTGTTTCAAGCTGCAGGTAGGGACTGCATGTTTGCATGTTCCCACACATAAAATAATTGATACATGTAGAAAGCTTGGTGTCACTGAGAATGAAGCTAGTTTAGCATTCTTTCAGACATTTTCTATGCAGAGGAATTTTGAGCAAGGGGTGTTAACTACACAATCCTTTACTCAAAATCTCAAATATACTCTATGACAGTACCTCATACGCGGAGATTTTGTTTTGATCAAGAAGCTCTATAAGGTAAGGGATGAGTATCCATTCCTTTCTTCTACTTTTTTTCTTCTTCCAGGAATTTGTTGCCCATGGTTTGTTTTGATGACTTGACTGGCAAAAATATAGTGGTTTGCATCAAGCCAAGTGTCACCATCACAAAAATTAATTTGTGAACCATGATTTAGAAGAAAGGCAGTAAATATACTTTGCCAATTATGATGCCACAGCAAACTCTGGTCAGCAAAAACTAAGAAGTGATGAAGGAAAACCATGCATGAAAAGGAATTAAATACTTCAGAACACTACTTAGCACTCCTTGGTTGCCAAAGCATGGGTTGGCACTATGTCTTAATTAAATAATTATCTGAGAAAACCCATAATACTGAAGTGTGGAACTTTCCTCTGCTTCTTAGTGGCTAATATATGCAATGTCAGTATGGTATTCACATAGTTTTTCAGGCATCAGGTTTCTTTTATTATTTGCTTTCAATATACTATAAACTTGGGGAAATGATCAGAAGTATTTCAAGATGATGGACCCTGCCCACTTCATTTCTGAATGCTTTGGGAATTGGCTGATTAGGAGGTTGCTTCCAGCACTACAGCTCTTACATTTAGTCTGGGAATTGCTCTGTGCCTAACTTACTGTTTTCGGAGCCCAGCTGCAAGAACCATGGCACTGTGATGGTTAAAGCGTTTTATAATGGCAGCATTGCTACTCTCCTTTATTGATTTGGTAGAGCTGGATGTGGAAGGTGCCAAGGAAACACCATAACCCTGCAAAGAAAGCAATTATGAGATGTTGAGCAAGATGTTCTGTATCATGGGATATGGGGAAAGATTTCAAGTGAGAATAACTGAACTATTAGCTTTGCAATGTTGTATAGAGTAGATGTCATGACAAAAGTTCTTAAGAGGATTCACTTTTCTGTGTCTGACTGACCAACATAAAGCCATTTACACAGTAATATTTCACTGCTTCAATATAACAGAATTCTGCAAAGGATCACTACTGGTGAATCAGATTCCACATGTTAAATCTTGTAGTGCTTATCGAGGTGTGTACAATTAGCCCATGCTTTCCAAACACCATGCTACTACAGTAGTGCCCAAATCATAATTGTTCAATGACAAGCATTATTTTGATGGAGGAAACTGAAGTTCAGTCATGATACTTCCCTGCTACTCAACGAAATTAGTGGAAAATGTACACGCACGTTTTCCCTGAAACATGAAAAAGGCTCATCTACCATTATTCAGACAAGAGTTAGTTCTACATTACTGTGAACTTGTCTTTTGTGTATACTCTATATTTCCCTGAGACTACCATGTTTTACAAAGCAATAACATACACTCAAGATCTCCTGGCAATTAACTGAACTGAGAAGTGAATCAAATATACACTTTTGCCTTAGAATATGTGCTTTGGAAGATCAGACCAACACATATATTGTAGTGTTCTTTCCAAGAAAAGCAGCACTAAGAATTCACCGAACATTTGTTAATGGTCTACTGCATTAACCAACTGTAGATTACAATTCAGGGAGGTCCACACTCTGACAGGCTTTGGCAACCACACTAAAATCCTGTGGTCAAAAGGCCCCTGCATCTTCCCTAATGTGAAACACAGGAAAGGCATTTGCTATATATAACTGGATGAATAACTTAAAGGATAAACATTAACACACACACACACAACCCCCCCTACATAAACGGAATAAAAAGATATCTTTATTACTGAGTTTAGGCTCACGATTTATAAATCATAAAGCTAGTATTACTTAAAAGACAAGGTTCATACATAGATTTACTATATACTAATCAGATATTGGGATTTGGTTATTAGAGAAGTAAAGCTATTCTATGTTGAAGATGAAATGTTAAGGAAGTTATGTATGGAAATGTTCAAATTAATAATAATTCTATAATGATTTCAGAAATGCATGTACAATAAATTTTATGTTGGTAAAATTTATTTTTTAAAAAGGAAATGAGTTTGTTCTCTTCAGGGCTCAGCCTATAAAATTATTTGATCAAAGAGATTCAATTGAAAGTTTTGAAGAGAGCTTATAGTGAAGTGGGTAGAGAAGAGAAACAGTTCTGACAGAAGCTGGAAGTTTGGAACTAATACATCTGACAAGAGGATAAAATAAAGAAATAGGGACTTAACCAGCTGCACCCTGGAACTGGAGAAAGGACGAAGACCACTACAGAAATGCAGGGCCAATACCATCCACCTCCGTAGTGTTGAAAGCTGGGGCTTGGCATGTTTGCCAGAATGCAGCACATTTTCCATGGCATAAACCCTGGTAATACACTTTCTTTTTACTCTTGATATATTATGCTTTTTTTTTACAGTTTTAAATCAGTTGTACTTACTTCATCCAATGATTTATCTTCCAAGGCTGTTAAATCTAATAAAGGATTTTTCACTCCTTGAGACACCATAGTTTTTAAACCTAGATGAATAAAACATGTTTATTTTTAAGAACATGGTCTGAGTCTTCTTGTTTCACTACACAGTTATTCCGCCTAAGGGGTGAAACCGACTGCCCCAAAGGGGCAGCTTGAAGCCATCACTGAGGAAGCCAGGTTGGGGCCTCGGCAGCCATATATTGTGGCCCAATCCGGCTTTTTGCCTGCCCAAAAAGAAATAGCAAAATGCTGCTCCTTTTTGAGCCAGTAAAAAGCCAGCTTTTCCCTCCCTGTCATGGCTTTACAGTGCTCGAGTGGCATGTAAATGCCGTGCCGCCAGAGTGCCATGAAGCCAGCCCACGTGTGGGCAGCCGGCATGCCATGTCCCCAAGCCTCTGGGAAGCTGGCATTTTGAGCCAGTCTGTTTCAGCTGATAGTGCACTTTTTTCTGGGCTGTGCACAGGTGACAGGTGTAAGACAGAGAAGTGAGTCACCATCTGGAAAGAAAGCTGCCAGTTCCTAAGAAGCTAATTTCTTCAATGCTGAGCTTCTCGGTGGGTGTTCCATGGTATACTGGGAAGACTATCTTAGAGAACCACTTGTGTATCCGAAGGCAACTGCTGCAGTCACTTTGCTCAGCAATTCCCAATGGTAGCTGAGTATGATTTACCTATCACTTCCTCCACTCCCTATAAATTTATATTAAGCGGATCCCACAAAGTACAGAGCCTGCCAAACCTGGCAAGACCCCTGAATACTTTAACTGTGATTGAACAGAGTTCTAGTTCAGCTCAAGGCCACAAATTGTTAAACCAAGACTGCCAGCACACTCAGAAAGCCACTTGTTTCTAATAGCATACAGTACTTAAACATGCCCAAACTTAGAACATTTAAATTTCTAATAAAATTAGATACAACATTTTAAAAAACTCAACGTTGACTCAGTGCTTATGTTCAAGTTCAATATTTCTAAATACCAAGAATTGGTGTATGTGCACAGGCATGCATACTGAAAGAGAAATTGAAAGTTAAATAATTTGGCAGCAAATATTTTAGTAATCTCAATAGAAGTTCATTATAGGGATAATATTTAGCTGATGTTATCTCTGTTTTAAAATTACAAAAGCTGACAAATTTGTCTAGAAATCAATTTCTCCTGTTTAGAGAACAAGTATTAAGAACATACCCTTTTCATCCATTTTGGCACATTCTGCAAAAAGGTCTTTTGATCCTGCATTCAACCTATCCCTATGGAAATAGTGAGATTGAAAGAATCGTGTCCAGAATTCTTTCTCCGTCATTTTGTGAGGAACATTTTCTGCATATTTCAGTTTTACTGTAAACATGACAAATATAAGAATTAGAAGCTACAGAATATGAAATTTCAATATTTATTGAAAAAAATTATATGCAGATAATTTGAGTTTAGAGTGAAGTACAGCATACAAGGAATACATGTTAGTGTGTGATAAAAATCATTATTCAATAGGAATAAACTAATGCTGAACCTAGATTTGCTGTTGACTGCGGCAAAAAATAATACACCATCTCATTCCTTGTATAAAAAAGTGTAGTTGAGCAAGGAGTCTAACTTCAGTACTGGTGTTGGGGCAGTATTTCCCACAATTAGAGTAAGCTCATTTAAGGTGTGCAGGACAAGCTGTGCTGCACACACAACTTTGTGCTTCAACACCTTAATGTTGCTTATTCGCTGTTCTGCCTGGTATGTACTTGTACCCCACATGCAATGTGATGGGTGTTTTCAGCATGGATCACATCCATAAAACAATGTAAACCCGTCTGATGTATGTATTGAGTCTGGTCACATCTGTGCCTGCTTTTGTTCAGTCAACAGTCTTTCCCAACATTCTTATTTGTGATATATTTAGAGAGGGCAACTAGGCAAATGGCTAGTCAGATCAGCAATAGCTGTTATGATACTGGCTGAGGACAATGACAATAGTGAGAATAGGGTGCTGCCACTGACAATTTACTTCCCTAGCATCATCTACCTGAGAAAGCTGCCTCACTCTAATGGTAGAGTTAGTCTTGGAAAAAACACAGGAAGAATCATTCAACAAGTTCTAAATCTCCTATTAGCATACTAGACTTTTGTTCATAGCTTGGTTAATCTCTGACCAGTAAAAGGAGTTTGATTAATTTGTCAGGCTGACCTGCATCTGTGATGACTTAACTAAAGTGCACCCACGCCATACACAGCTTTCAGTTTCTGCTGAAGCCATGGAGTGGGAAAAACAATGGCATGCACACCCACAGTGCATGCACGTGTACCATTGTTTTCATTTTTCCCCTTATGTGGGTGGGTGGGGGGTTCTGGAATGGATCCCCTGCGTAAGGGAAGGGCCCAGTGGATAAGGTTCTACAGGACAAATGGTTGATGCCATTCACCATTCAGAAGCCATAGGCTTAAACCACTTACATGAATAGCTTGAGTGGTTTAATTTATTATTTCATAAGATAGCTGACCCAAGGCTCCATGTATTCCTGGATACCAGGTACATATTTTAAAAATAAAACTGGAAACAGAAATTGGAAATTAAACTGACAACTTGGTATTTGGAACAAAAGACAATGATATCTATTAATATTAACAGGATCACTTGAAAAATCATCTCATTATGTAACTGCTTTTAATGTGGTGGAGGGCTCAAACTCTTCCTCCTAGTGACCTGAGGCCAAGATACAACTTTCCTAGTCATAAGAAATAGTAAAGAGGAGTATGGAAATGTAATGGGGAGAAATAAGAGAAATAAGAAAGAATCAAGTATAAGACAGCTGCAATCATTAACTCAGCAATTTTATTTCTGAAACAATGCAGCAATATTTTTTATTTCTTCACACTGGGTAATCCTGGATTAATGACCTCAGAGAAGAATTGGAAGGGAAACTGGAAGGGAAAGTATCTTCTAACAAGCATCTAAAGTGCAGAGGAAAGTATGACATATAACTCTGTATTAAATAGATCACGTACCAGCAGGATAAGTCCTAAATATAGATTCAATTATATCTGATGTCAAATTATATCTTAGGCCATTGCATCCATCTGTTTGAGGTCGAACATCAGCCTGCAAAATTAAAACACAGAGAATGTTAGAAAAGAGACTGTTGTGTCAGTCATATGAAACACACTATGTACATGCTATTTGTCACAGAGGAGTATGGTTCTTGACACATCGTAACTATTCTTTTGATGTAAACTTAAATTACATTTTAATATTGTTAAAGACAAAATGCATAGATGTAGCAGAAAAATGAATAAACATCTCATAGTGAAACCATAATATCCAATGTTTTCTTCATCTGACTGTTTACATATGTTTGCACATTTTTTATATTTGATGTTCTTCTTTCAACTTTAGTCTCGTCTTATGTGATACAAAGGTATTCTACATTTTTTGGTACTTTCAAAGAATGTGTGTATGGAACATGGGAAAAAACAGAAGCTGGTGAAAGACACATTATGTGTTCCTAATACTCAGATTCAGTCTTCTGACTGTTGCATTCTGAATCAGCTGATTTTTGTGATGCTCTTTAAAAGGAAGTCTCAACCTCACACATTCAGTAATCTAGCTGGGCTGTTGTCATGGCACAAAAAATGTGGCCAGCCACTTTCTCCTACAGAAGTCAAAGCTGGCAAAGACCACTGCAAAGTACTAATATGACTTGTAATCATTTTAATTTGTAAGTTGCATTGAGTCCCAATTTGGGAAAAAGGCAGGGTGTAAAATATAGCTAGTAATCGTAATTGTAATCATCATAATCATTTCCATCACTACCATTTTATAAACAATTAGGAGAGTAATTTATTAGAAGGAGACATAACACATTAGATCAGTGAATTAGCCTTGGATATGTTGTCTTAGGTACAGGTTCATAAAATAGTTTTTGGGTGCTGCAATTATATTAACTAAATACAGGTTCATTGACAATAGATAGACATTAGAAATAAGAGCTGGGAAATGGTACGATATACAGTCTGCCCTCCCTATATGCGGGGGATCCGTTCTGGACTCCCCCATGTATGGAGAAAAGACCGTATGCTCAAGCCCCATAGGAAATAATTAGGCATGTGCATGCAGTGGTGCGCAGGGCGTGGGTACGTGCCTCATTACTTCTAATGGGCCTTGCCTTCTGCGTAAGCTCAAAGCCATGGAAGGCAAGTCCGCCTATGCAGAGGGCTGACTATAATTGGGTGGGGTGCAGAGGCTGAAGGTGAAGCTTCTCTCTTTGGCAATGAAATTTTGTGTATGTTCCAGGGTTCTTCTTACCACATTTTATATGACAGAAACATTGGAACCTTCTGGAGTGCCCTCCTATGAAGTATGAGAAACTATTACTGAAATCGTAGGGTCAGATCAAACGGTATAGTTCAGTCTCAAATTCCAGCAGAATATGGATTTTTCTATACTCTGCAGACCTCTGCAGAACCAAAAACACATTTTAAAGGTTTCTGCAGTCCTCCAGAGTACGTAACAAGCACCAACAGTTGAACAACATTGAAAGGCATTAAACATCTATTTAAATATCAGTACCTATTAAAACATGGCAGAATTTTTATTGTAATTCACTTTAGAAGAGACAATAATTACTACAGTAGGCGTGTTTCAGAATATTGACAACTATGGTTTAGATTCTATCTCAACCAGAGCTTACAGTAAATACCAGATGAAAATTGTTTTCTGTTAAATAAATAGTATATACACAACTCAGTGAACATACCAGAAAAGCAGCAGAAATGCCCACATCCTGCTTATTAGATGCTACAGAATTATCCATGGCATTCATGCTTAAACGATTGGCCCAGAATTCTTCAGCACTGATCACCTGACTCACAACAAGATCTTTATAAAGTTGAAACAAAACAGGATCTTCTTGCAGCATTCTGGTAAGAGAAGATTTAAAGCTATTTGAATGTTATGTTTCTTCGAGTATAGGAACTAGATTTTATGTGCATGTTAGAAATGAATATATTTTTAAAGCAACAATATTTTGCAAGGACTTCAGAAGTTATAACCTTTGAAAAACATGGTAAAGCTGTATGTCACAGAGGTCATTCACACTTACGTTTTTGAGCTGAATATATCCGGATCGCATGATTGATGCGATACCGAATCAAAGTTCACTATGTTTGCCATGATCGAAGCTGTCCATGTAACTCTGTTGACGTCGTTCACATTACCATTTGTATCAATTTAAAATGAAGCTGATTTTTCTACTGTTCTCTAGTTTTTAAAAAAACTGTCAAATGATGCGCATCTATGTTACAATGTTTGGGGGAATCCCCCCCCTCTTTCAGCCTCAGAGGATAGTGATGGAAAGCTCCGCTGAACAACCCTTGCCAAGTAACCCCTGGGATAGGTTCGCCTTGGGGGAAGTCACACTCTCTCAAGTCAAGAAACCCCATGGGTTTAAGTGCGGGGTATAAATGCAATATAGTATGTGTGGAAGAGCTTTATTTGCACCAACTTGGAAGTGGAGTCTGCTATGGTTTTATTTCTTAGGAAAGAGGAAATGCCCTCTAACCCCCATCTCCATTGACAGTTTTTTTAAAAAAAAAAAGTCAATCAAATCATGCACACCTTTGACATACCAATGGTGTCAGTATTTAAACTACTGTGGCCACGCAATAGGAAATGTGCATAAGCTATAAAAAATATTTTTATTTTTTAAAAAACACACCATCTAATGATATTCTTAGAAGATCCCACTCCCTGGCTTTGGTAAGCTCTGGCAATCAGCCATCGGTGCAGATACAGGGAGATTGCAGAAGAGAAAAAAAAACAACAACTGGGCTGGGCTTTAAAGAGACCACTTTAGCAATCACAGGAAGTTTGAATCCACTTCATTTCTGGAGCTGCTTTTTTCACTCCCAAAATTGAGTGCCGAAAGGGGAAAACAATGGCACATGCTTGATCTGCCCCCTGCACATTAACCTTTCCCTTCCTGTGCTCTGAATTGAATCAATAGCAGGTTACCATTTGCGGCTGGCTAAAAAAAGTCCAGTTCTTTTGAAAAGATGTGGTAAAATCCCTGGCTCCAAAAGAACTGGGTTAAATGTTTTTTGTTGCTAGCCCCCCCCCCCCAACTGAGTCTACTTGGTGTCAGTGTGAATGACCCCGAGATAACCGGTTTCCTCACCAAGCTATTTTGTAGTGTGAACGGACCCAGAGTGTATTTTAATGATGAAGGCAATCATTCACTGTTCCCTTGGCCTTCTACATATATATTGTCAATGATTTCAAACTAAACTATATATGCTAATTCAAAATACATTACACTCTATAAAAGTAACAATTGTGCTGTCCCCACAACTTTGCACTATTAAAAAAGCAAGCGATGCTTCTTTTACAAAATGGCTAGGCATCTCTCAAGGCTTCAGCCGCACAGAATTAAAAGGGAGGCTGGTATATCAAAGGCACAGTGGGCTCTCTTATTATATAGCCATTGTCACCTGTTTTTTTCTTCAAGTTCTTTATTTGCTTTCCTCTTGAACTTGGGTAACAGCTGCTGAAGAAGATCCTTCACTGCATCTCTCTCTTTTACTGCTGTACTTTCATTAGAAAAATGGAAGTTGGTTGTGTCTCCCGCATGAAGTACCAACTGAAGCTGTATCTTAGCTTTTCCTTCAGGACTGATTTTCTGACCTATAGTTAAAGAAAATAAATTACTTAACAGAAATCTCTCTGCCCATTCATTTGCGTATAACAACAAAGAAACTGCCCTATAATCAGGGTTGTATGAGCACAAGATTCAGCTGAAACCAAAGCTCAATCAAGTTTCTTTGAACCAGTTCAGCTGATGAAATGGGTTTCCTTCAGAAGTACACATATTTAAAGTATACCTCACACAATGTATGGGGTATTCAGAAAAACAGAAGTCTGCCTCTAAAATCAGTATCTAAAGTATTGATGCTCTGAAAAAACTCAGGGTGGAGTAGGCACAACAAATGGTTTGAATGAATGACAGGTACACTTTCTAATCGTAAGGAACATATTGTCTGAATTCAAAGACATAGCTGTGTAAGTCTGAAAAATCGGTATACAAAAGAATCTTGTAGCACCTTTGAGACTAAGTGAAATAAATAGTTAGGATGAGCTTTTGTAGACTTGAACCTATTACCTACATGCATCTGAGAAAGTAGGCTCAAGTCAATGAAAGGTCATGCTAACAACTTCTTTCTTTCAGTTAGTCTCAGAGATGCTACAAGATCTCTTTGCACACTGATTTTTGTCAGAAGTTTTTGATAGAATCTTCTGTGCTTCTTTGCCTTAGTATTTTTGTTAGCTGGTGTTCAAGATGCAGAGAGAATGCTTAGGGGGCATCTATTGTTTGTAGCTAACATTAAATGGCTCCTACAATTTCCCCTTCATAGCTCCTGATTCAACTCAAATCCTTTCCTTACTCTCCATCCCAGAAATGATATTTTCCTCCAGTGTTTTTATCTCTTTTGTACAGAATATTGTTACAATCCTTTGTTATTTGTTCAGCTTCTTATATTTGTCTTAAGTTAATTTTCCATTTCCTCTGGATTGAGAATAAAAATTAACGATTAAAATTTTTAAAAATTTAGCTCTTGTTTCTTGTACTTGTTAGGTGAGAAGTTAGCATTGTATATAAAAGGGTTTGCATGATTCTATAAATAAAAGCTGCATGCTCAGACAAGTGTTAGGTATTTAATAGAATTGTTACTTACATTTAATATCTGCATACATATGGCTGATTGTGAATCGGTCTTTTCCCTCAGGTGCCCAGGCTATTCTTTCAGCCATAAGGTAAAGAGCGCCATCCTGTTTCTTTTGACGTACCTTCTTTACTATTAGTAACACTTCTTCAGATGATGTTGCCATGATGGCTATAGAGCACTGCATTAGAAATAATAATAATTTTTTGGTATTTGTTCTTCATAGACAGAGTGTCCATCCAACATATAACTAGTAATTGAGTCCCATCCTGGCTTCCAGCCCCTGCCCCTTTTGTTTTGGGGGCCTCATCTAAATATCTTCTCCATACAGGAGACTGAACCGCTTGCCTGTAGAGTATGTTTCATCAAACAATTCTTGCATGGTGGCAGATGATAGCTCTCTGCCTCTTTCCCCCCCACAAAAAAGATAGTAGCTTAGATTACTGACATACCCTACAAAATAACACATGTCTCTAATTTATTCATTAGCTCTGTAGAGACCCTGTTCTCCCTCAATTTATGTTTTCCCTTTGCATTTTGACTGTTTTCCAAGATCTATAAGGGACCTCATTTTCCTCCAGCTCAGACTCCTTATGTCATCACAGCGAGTGCAATCATGCATTCCACAATAGTCAGAAATTCAAAGTAAGAATATCATGAAATCCCATTGATCTGTACATAAAGACTCTAACTGTAAAATAGAAAATATGTATATAAACATATTATAGTTAGAGTCCAGTTTTTTGAACCACATAGATTTTATAGCTATTATGCTGAGTTATTGTAGTTAACAATTTTATTATTGTTGGATTTTGAGAGCTAGCCAGTGAAGAAAGTAGATAAGAAGAAAATAAATTTGGTGGTGCTGGAGAAGAGTGGTGAGGATACAGTGGACAATCAAAAATACAAACAAATGGGTCCGTGAATAGAGTAAGCCTAAAATCTCCCTGGAAGCTAAGATGATCAAACTGAGGCTGTTGCACTTTTGACACATCATGAGAAGGCCTATCATTAGAGAAGACAATAATACTAGGAAAGTAGTGAGAAAGAGAAGACAGCACAGCAGATAGCTAGATTCAATTCGGAAGGTCATGGGCATGAGTCTACAATACTTAAAACAGAGCAGTGGAGGACAGGAAGTCTTGGAGATGTCTCATCCCCATTAGTTGAGGTCAACTTGAAAGCTGTTAACATCATGGCATTTTAATAGATTTGGTTGTGATGTAGCATCTTTTATGTTCTGGAGCTGTTTCCAAGGGCATGGTTTTAAACCATTACTCTATCATGTGATAATAAATTCTACAGTTTAACCATGAGCTGTGTGAAGTGTTGTAATTCCCTTTGAATCTTCACCATTTAGTAAATGATCCTGGGTTCTGGTACTATGGGAGAATAAGAAAAGCTTATTTTCCATCCACGTTCTCCACACATAATTTGTCATATCTCTATCATGGCGTTTAGGCTGTTTAACCTGCTCCCTCTCCTTAAGCAGAGAAAAGCTTTGATCACTTGCTCATCAGAAATAATATAATAATGATGATTTATTTATAGACCACCCAATCACAAGGAATCTGGGCAGGTTACAACAATAAAAAATATAGAGAATACAATAAAATAAAATACAAAAAATAAATACAATACAATACAATAAAAGAGAGCGATGTCAGTCACAGTAATTCAGTTAGGCCTGATAGAAACTGGGCCTGTCTTTTTCACTCCCTCCCAGGTGTGTTTTCTCCGCACTCAAAGCTGAGAAAATCTTCCTGTTTCAACAGTAACAAGGGTCAATATGCTGGCCAGACTCACTGCTGGATCATGGCCCTTTGGAGGTTTCCTAGATGGCAATCTTCTCCTTTGCCCAAAAATCAAAACAACAACCCCTCCCAAAACCTCACCACCTTTTCTTTAAAGTAGGAATGGAAACTGTGCAGCTCTCCAAATGTGGGTAGACTGCACCTTCATCATTGATCATGCTGGTCTGTAGCGCTAAACATTTTCCACCCATGCTCTAAGGAAAGTGATAGTGCAGAACATAATCATTACCGTAATAGTTATATTTAAAAAAAATATGGTTAGTTAAAGCAACTCTTCAACAAAACACCTTTCATGTTTGCTTTGTCCCAAATGAATAGCATACAATGGATAGCATTTTTGTAAGCAACTGGAAGTTTAAGGCATTAAAAAGGCACTAATACTTCTTGAATTTCTCTTTTAATTAACAGATTTTGTAGAAAAGGTCTCTTGATCTTCCTTTATTATTGCCAGGATCTGTTTCTTTGTATTGATTGTTGTAGTACAGTCAGCCCGCTCCATAGCCAGGCTTGCCTTCTGCAGTGTTGAGCTTACATGGAAGGCAAGCCCCGGCAGAAGTAATGGGGCACATACATGACTTGCGTGCCCTGCGCCCCCCATTATTTTCAATGGGGCTTGAGCATACACTCCTTTCCCCATATGTGTGTGTCTGGAACGGATCCCTCACGCATGGGGAGGGCGGACTGTCATTCTCTTTATTCTTACACACTAACCGTTGGACAGTAGTATTCTGGTTATATTCCTGTCTCTTTCCTTTTGTTTTTCATCTTTCTTTAACTGCTCGAAGCATTTCATCTGACAACCATTGTTTGTTCTCTTCTTTCTGGCACTGGTATTTCTTTTTATATTCCTCTTTGAATTCCAGAGTGTACAGACCTGTGATAAAGGCCGGCCTTGGGGTGTGCCTCCACACGATACACACCCCAATTCCATCCCCATGCCAACATGACACCTCACCACACAGCGGGCAGTGTCCAGATGACACAGCGCCAAAGGAGCATTGAAAAGCCATGGCGCTGGTGGCTATGGCACCCTTTCCACAGCACAAAAAAGATCTGTTTTTTGTGCTGCGGAAAGGCCAGATCTTGGCAGTGGCCCCAACCCAGTGCTAAAAGGGGCTGCTGCAGGGCGCCCCTTAGGGGTGGTCTGTCAAGCCCCTATGTCTCTATTCCTGTCTCCCTTTCATTTTCATCTTTCCTTAACTGCTTGAAGCATTTCATTTGACATCCATTGTTTGTTCTCCTTCTTTCTGACACTTGTATTGTCTTTTTACATTCCTCTTTGACTATGTCTCTAACTTCTGTCCATAAATCCTCTGGTCCTTAGTTAACTAGGCTCAATAATATGAATCTATTTCTCACACTATCTTTAAACTCTGTTGGGATGTTCTTCAGATAGTATTTTGCCATGTGATTGTTTTAGTGTTCTTCTTCAACTTTATTCTAATTTTGGATATTAAAAGTTCATGGTCTGTGCGGCTGTCTGCACCTGGTCTTGTTTTTGCTGCAAAAAGGAGCTTCTCCATCTTCTGTTACCTATTATGTAATCTATTTTGGTTTTGTCTTGACCATTCAGTGATGTCCATGTGTACAATCTGCTGTCCAGTTGTATGAAGGTGTTTGCGATGAATAGATTGTTGGCCTCACAAAACTCCATCAGTGGCTGCCCTGCTTTGTTTCTTGAACCCAGCCCATGTCTCCTACCTATCTTTGATCTGCTCTACATTTCAGCTGCCTATGACTGCCAAGAAGTCCTGTTTTGGCAGGTTGTCAGTTAGTTTATATGATGGAATACAGGAAGCATCAATTTCTTCTTCCTATGCCTCTGCAGACACATATACTTATATTATGGTTATGTTTACTGGCTGTCCCTGAAACCTTACTGTCTGACTTTATCTTTGCTCATGTTTCTCACAATCCCTGTACCTATAACATGGGTGGCACTGCTACAGACCTTTTCCCATTGCTGAATATTTGTGCTTCATGGCTTCCCATTTTGTTTATTACTGTAGTGCCCTTGTCCATAGCTCTATTTGCACTTATCCTCTGTGTTGCTCTTTTAGTTCTCTGTATATGTGTCCTTTTAAAGAACCAGTGTGGTACAGTGGTTTGAGACCAGGGTTCAATTCCCAATTTGGCCATGAAACCTACTAGGTGACCTTGGGCAAGTCACATGCTCTCAGCCTCAGGGGGAAGCCATGGCAAACCTCCTCTGATCAAATCTTGCCAAGGAAACACCATGATAGTTTTGCCTTAGGGTTGGCAGCACTACTGCTATTGCCCAGTATTTATTTTATACCCACCGTGGGTTTACTCCAGATCCCCTTTTACTTTTTTCCTTCTGATCATTTTCTTTCTCCATTATAAATGATGGGATAGCAACATGGTTCCCCTCATATAAAATGGTAAAATCAAGCTTTGATTTTTTTCTATTACTTTTTGGAATTTATATTTATACAAGTTTGTATTTTAAAACATTTTCAAGCCTTGGATGGTTGAATCTGCGGATATGGAAGGCCGGCTGTGTATGGCAAATCCACACAAGCCTTTATGTAAGGATTCTAGGGAAAAATTGCAGAACGCCACTAGCCTACGTCTGCACACAAAACTGGACAAACATTAGCAGTATAGGTCACAGATATCTCAACACAGATGGGTGGGCTACAGGTCACTTTGGGCCTATCTGAAGAGCCACTTTACTGTTTACTTGCAAACACCACTAAGATGGCTATATGCACGTATGTGTGGGGAGGAAGGGCAGGAGCTGCAGTGCTGTAATGCTCACTTCCACAGAGGGACCCTAAAGCAGGATGGCTACCGGAGTCTGTGGAATGAAGCAGATATAGTGGGCCCTTGGTGTCCCCAAGGTTTGCTTCAAGGACCCTGCTGTGGATACCAAAATACAGGGATGCACAAGTCCCATTAAATGCAATGGTGTAGTAAAATGGTGTCCCTTACGTAAAATGGCAAAATCTAGGTTTGCTTTTTAGACTTTATACATTTGTTTTTACGTATTCTGAAGCTGTGGATGGCAGATCCATGGCTATGGAGGGAACACCGCATCTTCCTTTAAGGAATCTGACCTACAGAGCAGACCCTTGGGAATTGGTGAAAACAGGATTTAGAGAAAACACAATTCCATAAGGAAGTACGCTTTGCCCGATTGATTGTCTAAGTGTCTGGCCTTGGCATCCCCTGAAGTTTGGCTTCATAATGAAATCTGTGGTGCTGCGAAGTGACAGCCCTTGCGCAGAATGGCACGGTCGATTTGGAAGTTAAGCATTTTAGAAACCATTTTCAAGCCCTGGCTCTGGGGGAAGATGGCCCCTTCCCAAGCCAGCAGAAGGCCCTTCTTCTGAACTTGTGCCACAGAGTTTTACAACTCTCCCCCTGGGACCAGAATAAAGAAGGGGGAACCATGGAGAGAGGCTGCCCAGAAGATGGGAGAGAGAGAGAGAGAGAGGGAAGAGCCAGAAGACATCCGCACGGGAGACATAGCTCGCTTTGGCCCCGCTCTAACTCGCTGTCTGGCTCATGGCTATGGCTCCGCTCGGGGCCCACAGCAAACTCGAGCGAGGCAACGAGTGGAAGCGGGGCCAATCCGGGCGATGTCTCCAGTGTGGATGCAGCCTGCGTGGGTTCACCCCCGCCGCTCTTGTCCGGCTCCTTACCGTGAGATCAGCCTCTGAGGCCCGGGCCTGTCACCCGCGGTCCTTCCTTCCTTCCCGGCCGGCAAGCCGAGGAGCGCTGCCTGGCAGAGGCGGACAGAAAGGCGGAGGGGGCTAACCGGCAGCCAGGACCGCCTGCCCCTGGGCCATCGGGCGGCCGGAGCTCGGCCGAGGACGGACACGTGACCGGAAGCACAGCACTTTCTCTTTCCTATATACACACACGGAAGGGAGGGGAACGAACCGCGTCACGTGACGCCGCCGCCGCCGCCATGATGCTTACCCCGCTCACGTGACGAAACCTTTGAGCGCCGTCCTGGTCACGTGATGGTTCCTCCTTCTCCTCGCCGCCGCCATGACAGTCCCCTGAGGGAGGAGGGCATAAAAAAGGGAGGGGAAAGGGTGACGAGACCATAACACGCTCGGTCCTCCCACCCCGCCTCCGTCTCTACAGGCCTGACAAAGAGTGAGGTCAGGTCGGGCGAATCGTTTCCTTTTACCTTTTGTTGGTTCCGGATCGGTTCCAAGTCGCCGCCGCCGCGCTGAGGAGGAGGAGGAGGAGGAGGGGGAGGGGAGACCTTGGGCGAGCAACGGCCCGAAGGGGAGGGGGGAGAAGGGAGGGAGTGGGCGTGCGTGCGCGTGCGCGGGGTCTGTCCCGCGCGCTCTCGTGTCACGTGACGGGGGCGGGACGCGCGGGATCTGGTGACGTATTTCGGAGGGGGCGGGGCGGTCACGCGGCGGCGTTAGTGTTGAGGCAGAGCGAGGCCCAGAGACGTCTTCTTCAGGAGCTGTCATCCCTCCTCAGGGGCCTCGGTGCCTGCTTTGGGTGTCTTCCCAAGGGAAGACAATCCTCAGAGGTAGGTTCTCCCCCCTCGTTCATTTATTGTGCCTGCTGTATCCTCACCCACCGCAGAAATTAATGCAGTTTAACGCCTCCCTCAACTGCCTCGGTTCAGTGCTTTGGAATTATAGGAACTGTAGTTTTGCCAGACATCCCGCTTTCTCTCCTCCTGGAGCAGCGCTCTGGCATTTCCCAGAATTCCACAGCACTGAGCCACGCAGTTGACAGTGGTGCCAGGTTGCATCCATTCCGGTGTGCGCATACAGCCACAGTGTGAAGTACGAACGATGGTGCAGACGATCCTGACCTTTGCTATTCATGATATATAATCATAATCATCATAATAATCATAATAATATCTGTTTCTCTGTTAGAAAACCAACCGGAGCGGCATACAATTCAGAATCCCAGCATTGCACAGTGTAACAGCCCGGTCTCCCCACCCCCCTCAGAAGGGCAATTAAACATGGGACAATTAAAACAGTGTGTTAAACGAAGCATGGAATAAAGTGATGCATAAAGGTTTCAGCTCAGGATCTCCTGGAGTCCTTCATAGCTGCTGCCTAGTCCTCTGGTTCCTTGACTGCCACTCGCCATCATTTCTGCTTTCCTTAATGCTCAGCGGTTAACCTGCCTTTGCGCTTCCTTCCTTGATCTTCTTCAGCAGTTGGGCCAATCTTTGCTGTCTTCTGATAGTAACATAGTGTTATTTGCATATTGTTGATTGATCATTGTTGGCTGTTGATGTTCCTTCCTCCAGTTTTCACACTTTCTCTTCACTAAGCCTATAGTCTTGCTTTTCATATGAAGTTCTTGGTTAAATAGACTAAATAGATGCTAAATGGACATAATAGCAGTAGCATGCAGTCTTGCCTGAACCTTTTGCCAACTGTTTTGTTTCTCTTTGTTCTGTCCTGACAGCAGCCTCCTGTCCTGAGTACAGGTTATGACAAGAATGATTCAGAGACATAGCCAGGCTAATCTGGAATATCATTATCCAAAGGGTTGCTGCTGCACCTAATTTAGAGTGGGTTAGCCATGCAGGTGAAATATTCAAAGGACTACAGTATCATGTCTTGTGGCACACCCATTTCCTTAAGGGTGACCCATAGTTTCTAGTGACCTATATCTTGCTTTGCTATAGGCTATAAAGCACAGCCTCATTGTCTTTTGAGACTCTTCAGCACTTTCCATTATGCAGCATATGTTTGCTATGCGATGGCACTATACACTCAAGAGTCTTAGCTATGCTGATCTGCAATATCATTATCCAAGAGGCTCTTGCAGCACCTTTGAGACTGTGTGGAAGAGGCTGCAGGGTAAGCTTTTGTAGACTTGGTCAACAATAACATGATTTCTTTTTATTTATCTAACATAGGGAGGGTTAGCCATGCCAGTGAAATATTCAAAATCATGTGCAGCTGAAATAGAAAACATAATTTATAATCTTGAATTGTTTAGGCGTTTAGCTCTTCCCAAATTGCTCTATGATGTT
Organism: Sceloporus undulatus; assembly: GCF_019175285.1. Lineage (NCBI taxonomy): Eukaryota > Metazoa > Chordata > Lepidosauria > Squamata > Phrynosomatidae > Sceloporus > Sceloporus undulatus. Next base: position 271,709,634 of record NC_056522.1, read on the forward strand.
GGCTGATGGCTTTGAAAATCTGCTAAGATGATCTTTACAGTACTGAGGTGTCCTAAACATGGCCTAATTTTGAGAGCGTAGAGGCTGCTTCCTTATTCATAGGTAACCAGTAATGGTTCTGGGATAGTCCTTTTAGGAGTACTTTGCACCAGATGTGCTGCTACAAAGCTGCACTCTGTGGCTCAGATGTGTCCTTTGTGCTGTTACCTAACTGCCTATTCAAGGCTTCATCTGTGCCTGTGAGTAGGATAGGGAAGTAGTAACTGAGCGTGAGGAACTAAGAACCATGTTTCTGTCTCTGAGTGGTGTTTGCTTTATATGCAGTGGCAAAGTTTCTCTCTTTTGGGACAATAGTTGCTCTCTCTTTTTCCAACTTGCAAGACAAGTCTCTTCTGACTATAAAATCAACAAGAGGTTTATCATGTCACAGATATGATTTGCTTGGAATTGTAACAAATCTTTATCAGACATATGTTATGTGTTTTGATATGCTGACTGCCAATGGTGGCTGAAGAATGCAGAAGAAATACACAAACCTGTAGTTTTGCCCTTGCCATTTTGCTCTGCCTTGAATTAATGCCTTCTCTTTGGAGGAGAGCCCAGTATGGTAGCAGGCAAAAACTTCTGCTCTGGTTTTATCAGTTTGTGGATCTGTTTTTATGGTATGCAGTTGAGCTTGAATCTGGGTTTTAAGTTCATTATTCAGCATGAGATGTAGAAATGAACTGAATGAAGGAATTCTTTCACATATCTTCCCTTTCCACCAACTTGAGCTTTGTATGGGAGTATCTCTATGAAGAAGAAGAAATATAACAATGATGACTGGTGGACCCAGGGTCAGTGGGCAGTGGTTAAACCACTTCTAAAAAACCTTCCCCTTGGCCCCCTGGACAGAAATAATTACAGGCCACTTTTGCTTTTACCATTCTTAGACAAAGTAAACGAGAGGGCAATCGCCATTCAACTGTAAGCAGTCTTGGAAGAAACAGATTTTCTAGATCCATCTCAAACTGAATTTAGGACGGATTACGGAGCTGAGACTGCCATGGTCGCCTTAGTCGATGCTCTCTGTCTGGGTACTGACAGGGCAAGTGTGACCCTGTTAGTGCTCTTGGACCTCCCGGCAGCCTTCAATACCACTGACCAGGGTATCCTTCTGGAACCCCTGGGAGAGTTGGGTATTGGGGGCCCTGCGCTCTCGGGCAGATTCCAGATGGTGTCGCTTGGGGACAGTTGTTTGGCCAGGAGGGAGCTCAAGTCGGGCGTCCCTCAAGGCGCGATTCTGTTCCCAATATTGTTCAACATTCACATGAAGCCGCTGGGTGAGATCTTCCGGAGACATGGGGTGGGGTGTTATCAGTACGCTGATGACACCCAAATATATTTCTCTAGGTCTCAGACTGATGCACTAACTAAGGATGGCGTCTCTCCTCTGGATGCCTGTCTTAAGGCGGTAATGGACTGGATGAGGGAAAACAAACTCAATTTGAATCCAGGTAAGATGGAGGTATTTGTAATAGGGACCCCTAATCCGTGAATGGAGTTATGCCAGCCAGTTCTGGATGGGGTCACACTTCCCCTGAAGGCCTCTGTCCGCAGCACGGGGGTGTTCCTGGACTCATTGCTTCAACTGATGGCTCAGGTGGATGCGACTGTCAGGAGCACTTGCTATCAGCTTCGGCTTATACGCCAGCTGCAACCTTTCCTGGAGCGGGAAGACCTAAAAACAGTAGTACATGCTCTGGTAACCTCTCGACTTGACTTCTGCAATGCACTCTACATGGGACTATCCTTGTGCCAAGTTCAGAAACTTTAGTTGGTACAGAATATGACAGCCAAGCTGGTCACGGGCACAGCTAGAACTGCCCATATTACACCGGTTCTAAAATCTCTCCACTGGCTGCTTATCAGTTTCCGGGCAAGGTATAAGGTGTTGGTTCTAACCTTTAAAGTGCTACCTGGCTTGGGTCCTGAGCGCCTACTTCCATACAATCCTCCCTGCACACTTCGGTCCTTTGGGAAGAATCTGTACAACCTAAGAAGACCAGACTTTCAGCGGTGACCCAGAGGACCTTCTCATCAGCCGACCTGCCGGACGAGATCTGCCATATTACCACCTTGGAAGCCTTTAAAAAGGCTATTAAGACAGATCTCTTCTGGCAGGCCTTTCCAGACTAGGTTTGATCCATTAGACTTGCCTCCCCTTCCATTGATACTGATATCAAAATTGATTGATACCATTGCCCCCGTCCCCCCTCCTCTAGAGGAAGACTCATTTCTAGCACTAATCTGCCAGAAATGTTAGTGTATTCATATTGGACAGTTTTAAATTTTTTGATGTTTAATCTTTTTTTTAGGGGTTGATAACTGTTTTTATGATTGGGGGTAGGGTTTCAGGGTTTTAAATTATAATTTTAATTGTTTGATATTTTATTTATACTGTTGGAATCTGCTTTGATTCCTTTGTGAAAAAGCAGAATACAAATTATTATTATTATATCTGCTTCACCTTTAGTCCATATTCAGTTGTCAAAAATGCTGAATTTTTCAGAGTTCAGACAGACTCTTAGGGCAGGTTCACCTTCCAACTGATATCAGTTCCACAAGCTGACACTAGAATTTAAATAGCATAAGAGCCTCATGTGCAAATGCCTTATGTAAAATAGCTTTGGGTTTATCATTAGTACTAGTACTTCGTAGGGTTCACAACTCTTTAATTCAGAAAATACTGTAGAAGTGTTCACTCTTAAGCTTGTTTAATCTGCCTCTGTATTTCTTGTGAAATTAGGTCTTCATTTCCCAGTTCCAACTGAAGCCTTGTGATGGAACTGAGAGTAGCTTGTCTTAGATTATTTTTCACATGATATCTTGGAAAACGTCCATGTAGCAATTTATCTTCTACATCTCATAGATATATGAAGATAGACTACTCTTTCCTCTTCAGGCTTTCTGTGTTGTAGCTGTGCTTACTTTGCGGTTCAGCCATATTTGCCACAGTTTACTATGATTAGAGATGTTAAACTCCTTGGACAAGTAAAGGTGTCTTGTACTGTTGAAACAAACATTTTGAGAATTTTAAGTCTTGCGAGATTTCTTGTCTGCAGCAAAGATAAGACAGCTGGTACTTTTTTGCTTTTTCTGCAATTTGCATAGAATGTATGTATGCAAACTATGTAATTTTCTGTTGTAAAGCAAAGAACCCATCTATAGTAAACTCAGAAGAACTGGCAATACAAATAGTCCACTGTTTTTTCCCCTTTTTTAAAACCACTTTCAGCAAAGCAGTGCGTATCATATTTACCTCTGTAATTTGCTCATTAATTGGTCTCACAAATGAAAAACATCTACGTATGAAAGGGATCTGGGAGTCCAAGTAGACCACAAGTTGAACATGTGTCAACAGTGTGATGTGGCAGCTAACAAGGCCAATGCGATTTTAGGCTGCATCAATAGAAGTATAGTGTCTAGATCCAGGGAAGTAATAGTGCCACTCTATTCTGCTTTGGTCAGGCCCCACCTGGAATACTGTGTCCAGTTCTGGGCGCCACAATTAAAAAAGGACATTGAGAAACTGGAGCGTGTCCAAAGGAGAGCGACTAAAATGGTGAAAGGTCTGGAAACCATGCCCTATGAGGAACGACTCAGCGAGCTGGGGATGTTTAGCCTGGAGAAGAGAAGGTTAAGAGGTGATATGATAGCCCTGTTTAAATATTTGCTAAGGTGTGGAACTGCATGGGGACCAGGAACCAATTCTCCCCTTACCCCCCTGCAAGCTGCACATCCCACCAACAGCACTTCTAAATAACTCTGTTTTGGTTAGTGTCCTTCCTGAAATGGTGACCAGAATGTGAGGCTGGAGGATTCAGGGGCAGCATGTGGTCATCCATTCTTCACTTTGAACACCCTGATCTAAATCAAGCTGCTAAGATTTGTTGTGGTGTATCTCAGGAGCTCTGGAAATAGGAGGCCAAGATCTACATCTTTGTTCAAAAATGTTGTGGAAGAGGAAATAATTAGGGTTATCTGAAAATACAGCATTCTTGGGTAGGTCAGTTACCAAGATAAGTCTTCTGTTAGAAAGGCATATGATAGGCTGTTACTATGCCTGAGTGCAGAAGGTGTTTTAGAGGTTACAAGTCTCTTACAGTTTGGAAGGTGAAAGGAAGCAGAATGTAGACTAGAGCAGAACTAAGAGAGGAAGAAAAAAATAAGTTGCTTACTTTTGACAGGTTAGTTGATGTTAAAAGCACAAAAAAGCCATTGAACATAATTACGTTACTCTCCTGATTGGAGCGCGTGAAGAGCATTTTTGGACTAAATCAGCTGAATGATGCATACCATCAGCTGACTTTACCAGAAGAGTAAGGGAGTTTTGTTCATAGAAAGTACATTCTGAATTAAACAGAGGAGACTTTTGAAAAGTCACATCCTGAGAAGATCACATAATCTTGTTCCATTCACTACATACACATACATGGAAGTATGTTTGCACTTGGAAGTATGCATGCGCAAGAGTTTGCAGCTATAGAAGGTTATGAGTTTAGGATGCTCTAGATGCAGTATCTTATTAGCTGTTGCCTAATTGATATATGATAAACTTTTACCCAGTCTTTTGTCAGAATGAGCTATTCTTTTCAAATGTCATTTTGCACTAACCTTATGAGTATACTGTGTTTCATTCCTGCTTAGATTTTTTAAATTAGGCTGATGCCTTTTTGTTTCTTTGCAGTATCTGGAATTTCTTCTGATAAATTATATACATTTAAAAAATATTTTTGTGGATCAGGAAGACTTGTATATTGTAACCAGTGTATAACTATTGTAGCTTACTGTAACCATATATTGAGTATGTATCACACCACAAGAAAATGTATCTGCTTACTGAGAATATTGATTAAATGATCTCTAAATGGTTTACAGTCGGCCCTTAGTATCTGTGAGGGATCTGTTCTGCCCCCCCCCCCCCCCCAGGATACCAAAATCCACATATGCTCAAGTTCTCTTGTCCCCAATGCTTGCATGTGCATGTGGCCACACTGCCATTAGGGATAAAGGGACTTCAATGGGGGCACGTGCATATGGCCACGCCGCCATTAGGGACAGCCCATGTTGTCCCCAGACATGGCATGTGAACATGGCTGCCCTGCCATTGGGGACAACAGGAGCTTGCTGTCTGCGGATGCTTGAATCTGTGGATGGCAAGTCTGTGGATACCAAGGGCTGACTGTACATAATAAAAAAGAGCTTACAAACATAATGTTTACCATTTTGGCAAGAGTAAGCTTTCACATTTGGATCTTTCATCTTGAACAAAGGAACTCTCATATCTAAACAGATTCTGCCTGTCTTGAAAAGCATAGAAACTATCTCCTGGCCACTCCTGGTCATAGTTTAGGAAGGAATTAGATATTATCCAGGCCAAAACAGAATTGTACATATTGCACAATTCTGATAGGGTGGCTATTCTATTTGCAGTTATCACACAAATGAGCTCAGTGGAGTTGATCCCCTCTCTTGGTGACATCGGTTCTTTCTGTCTGGGCCTTAGCAAAAAAGCAACCCCTTCCCAGAACGCCCCCTCCTCCCAAAATAAAACTAAACTGGATAGATGGGTCCTGCTGTCACACTGTTCTTCCATCAGATTGCTGATAGATGAAAAGGAGGCTTCTCCAGGTGGGCATAGGTAAGAGTATCAGCTGGGCATTTGTAAAAGTAAGAAATGTCTTATTGATGTTTCAGGAATGTTAGATCTAGAGGCTGAAAAGGAAAAATAAATGTTTAAAGAGTCAAATATTAGATAAACAGTGCATCCCATTTCATTCTTACAGGTGAAGCTGGAAAATGAAGCAGTAACAAATGTTCCTCAATGTTCCTTATGTGCCAGTGATGTCTCTGCCAGGGATACCTGAATCTTACAGTCATGTATTGGCAGAGTTTGAATATCTTGGTCCTCTGCTTTCTGTTCTCAGACTGGATTCTAGTCGTTTGAAGGTGCGTTCAAGTCACTGTCCAGGACTTCTGTAGCATTTAGGAATCTTATGTATATCATGGCAGTTAATATGGGGCACATTGATTTGGGGTGTGGTGCTTTCTGAATGTATTCTAGAAGCAGAAGATAGCATTAGACTTCAATTGGTGTAAAATGAGTAGACAGCTGTGCCCATCCAGGTGATGTTGGACTACAATTCAAATGATCTCTAACCAGCAGAATAGTAAGAGATCATAGCAGGTATAGTCCTGCAGCATCTGGAGGGCAACTAGTTGACCACCTTTTGTGTAAACACTTACAGCTTTCTGTACTCAAGCGAAGAAAAGAGTTAAACAAAAATGATATGGAAAATGCTGTTGAGAAAATGGCAGAAATCTTGATGGCAAATGGTTTTTCTAATTAACTTATTTTTGAGGAAAGGATATTGTCTGTAGTTTACAAATTACTTAATGAAGTGGAAGGAACAATGTGACAGTTGGTACTACTGGTTTCAGGAAGTAATTGGGGCACTCTGTGTCATTGGTCATCATGCAGAGGAGGTAAAGAGGCTTGTTTAATGTTAATGAGGCTGGCTTTGACTGTAAAGCTGAGAAAAGTTCAGCAGTTATCTATCTGATGCAGAATTCAGGATTCTTAGGTATTTCCAGGTAAAGGATTCCTCTGATTAAAATGTGGGAGATGGGGACTGCTGTTTTACAAAAACTGAAAACGAAATAAAATAGGGGGAATTCCTTTTTAAAAGGAATGAGGATTACATTGAAAAAAAGGGCCAGTAAAGTAAAGACCTACAACTGGCCCCGTACATGTGTGTCTGCAGAGAGAGTGAGTGTGCATGTAATAATGTTTGTATAGAAGAGGAAAGAGAACAAAATTAGAAGCTATAAAAACTTTTTTGGGGGAGAATACCCATACTGATCCCTTATGACTTGTGTCTGTTTCTAGTGTGGCTGTGACATTGGAAAAAATTGGTGCTGTTTTAGATTAACCCTAATTTTATGAAATGCCAACTATGTACAAATAATAAATAACCAAATGAAAGAAAAATTTCCCAGGTTTTTTGAGGAGATGGTTGAGAAATGTAACATATATTTGCAGGGCAAAAGAGCTATCTTTTCCAACTTTTCAGACAAAATTTTCCAATGCCTGGTACATTTGGAGTGTGAGTCTGATTAATATTTCTGGTGAAATTGCTGAGCGTTGCCATTCTTCATTACATTAAAATATAGTTGAACATTAAACATGAACTAGGCCATTTCTTCAAAATAAGAGACAATGTCTTTTTTGCTGTTGTACTAAGTAGCCAGTAGCAAGAATGTTGTCATTGGGCCGAAACAGATGGCCTGGTAAAGCTGGCTTCTACCCGGCTTGGGGTGTGGCATTTAGGCATGTCATGGCCCTGAGGTGCCTGGAAGCTGCACCGGTAGAGGTGAAGGGGTGGCTTTTCCCCACTCCTTTTTCTGTTCCTATTTGGAGCGGAAGCTAGCTGGATTGGGGCCATTGTGTGCTGTTGCTGCAGCCCCAATCTGGGTCTCTCAGGTGCGGCACTTTTGGTGCTGTCTTTTTCGCCCCACAATCTGGTATAATACCTCAGTAGTAAGAATAAACACATTGTAATTCGCTTCCAAGTTAACTTTGTTCTTGAAAGTGCAAAGAAAACCAGTTTTGATTAATTCCATATTCCCATACACAATATTGATTATTAACCGCCTCTCTCTTTTCTTTAAGTGCACATGTATATCGGTTTCTCGGAAATGGTTGGCACTAGGTAGTTCGGGTGGAGGTCTGAACCTTATCAACAGGGAAAGTTGGAAACAGAGGCTTTTTCTCACTCATAAGGTAAGATTGAATGAACATTTTAAGGAATCTCAGACTGAGAATAAAATATACCATATATACTCGACTCATGTATATATAAATCAAGGACAGGTTTTGGGGACAAAATTATGGATTTTGTCATGACAGGTGGATAGGTCAAGGGTAAAACATGGAGGCTCCTTCAGTGTATGAATGTGTGCGTGCAGCAAGAGAGACTCTAATTGAGGCTTTTTACTTCATTGTTTCAGCTTTTGTTTTGTCCTTCACTCCCCAGACAGTCACCCAGGACTCTTTCTACTTGGCGCAAGAGAAATATAAAGTGCTCTGCCATCTGCATGGGGAAATCTGAAAGAGCTACTATCATATTACCATATTGACCCATAAATAAGTTGACCTGGGATTTTGGGGTCAATTTTGGGGCATAAATTTCTCAATTTATAGATGAGTATATGCAATACCATGGAAAAGCTGATAAGATGGCTTCATTAAAATCTCCAACAATGAACTTTCATTTAAAAACATCAGTACTGTTTAATTAAATACTGTTTGTTCTGGTGGTAAAGCCCAGTCTTTGCAATTACTTTTTCATTAATTTGTTTATTTGGGAAATACTTTCAAGAGATTAAAAGTGGTTAATGCATTAATGGGAACTAGAATTTTGCACCAAAAAAAGACAGTGAGTCATTAAAAGTATATTTTAAAAAAGATTTCAAGGTGGAAAATTAATACAGAAGACTTGTTTTCCAGTTTGGAGCCATGGGTGACGCAGTGAATCTTAACAGAAGAAATCCGACCATTTAATTTTTTTTTATTTCAATAGGAGGGTGCCATTTCCCGCATCGCCTTTGCCGTATATGATGAGGACTATGTTGCTGTAGCTACCAGGTGAGAACATTTTGAAAAGTCAGTTTATTGTTTTTAGGTTATAGTAGTGATTTTATTTTTCTATGGGTTCATGTACATTAAAGGTACTAAACAAATAAATAAAATATACAATGCCACAAAAGGAGACATTTCCACTTCAGTTTTCCCTTAGATACAAATTTGACAAGCTGTGATTTGTGCAAACTGCTGCTTCGAGTTCTGGATTGAGAATAAACTGGTTTCCACAAGCTAACATTTGCCACATTAAAATGCAGCAAACTGATAGTGAAAGTGTGTCACCTTCTCTTCTATACAACAGAGGGAGAAGAAGAGGAAGGAATGCATGAACGAATTGTGTGGCTCATTCTTTGGCAACAAGCCATAATTTGTCACTACATTGGAGGTGTGCCAGTGTACACATTTTCTCTAAGCCAGAGGTGTGGAACCTTTGGCTCTCTCCATAAGTTATCATACATCTCCCATAAACTTGTACTCTTTGCTATGGTAATATCAGTGTGGTGGGAATTGTAGTCTAATTCCCTGGGGCTAGAGGTTTACCAGGCTCTAAGGATCAGAGAGAGACATGGGTGTGATATGGCAGTTTGCCTATTTGCCTAGTTTTCAAGCATAATATTTGTAAATATATTGCCATCATCCTGGGCTTGGATGGAGAGAAGAGGCATGCCCAGCACCAACATGCCTAGCCCTAAAGGCAGATGAAGGTATCTCCTTCCATTCCAAATGCCACCCCCTTGTACTTGAAGGGAGACAAGAACTGGCAGTTTCTGCTGGACCTGATTCCCTTCCCTACTGCCGTTCCCTTCTCTTTTTGTATCATGTCTTTTTAGATTTTAAGCATGAGGTCAGGGAACTGTCAAATTAACAATTTGTAAGCCACTCTGAGAGCCTTTGTGGCTGAAGAGTGGAGTAGAAATACTCTAAATTAAAATAGGATTTAAAAATTGTTAAAAGCTTTTGATTGTACAGTCAACCTGCCCCTTACGTGGGGGGATCTGTTCCAGATACACATACCCTACATAAGGGGAATTGAGCATATGCTCAAATCCCATTAAATATAATGGGGCGTGCTCTGGCGCATTGTTGGGCACATGCCATGGGTGCGCACTCCATTATTTTTGTTGAGGCTTACCTTCTGCATGAGCACAAGTCTGCAGGCCAACTTTATCTTTTCTTCCACTGAAGGACTCATATTAATATCTATTTGATACTCCTACTGGAGAAAGTGGGAAGACCTAATTATTGCTGGTCCTCCCTATACACTTGTCCCTCCATATTCGCTAGGGTTAGTGGTACAAGACCCCCGAGAATATGGAAAAACCTCAAATAACAAAAACACCACGTTTTTACCTTAGAGGATCCCTCTCTAGGAATCTCTAGGTCCTCCAGGGCAATTCTGTGGTCAATGTCCGACAGACACTGACCATAGAACTGCACTGGAGGAGCTACAAAGCCCTAGTAGAGTAGTCTCTCTAGGAATCTCTAGGTCTTTCAGTGCAACTATTGGTAAAAGTTGACCATAGAATTGCACTGGAGGACCTAGATATTCCTAGAGAGAACATATTAATCAAATCCGTGAATAATCAAATCCACAAATATCAAAGTCGCAAATATGGTGGGATGAGTGTACTTCTCACCATTAGCTTGCCCTTATTTCTCCAGTCATTCTCCATTTTGCCAGGCGGAACATTTCATTAACAAAGTTCTGCTCATGGGAATTTTAGATTCAAGCCTAGTAGGTTAGTTGCTTTGTCCTTTTGTAAATGAGTGGGTTTTTTAAAAAGTCAAAGCAAAACCTGCAGGATTGTATTATTTTATCATTAGCACTGATTTGATTTCATGCTTGTTGTTGTTGTGTGCCTTAAGTCATTTCCGATTTATGATGACCCTAAGGAGAACTTAGCATGGGATTTTCTCAACAGATTTTTTCATGAAGGGCTTTCCATTGCCATCCTCTGAGACTGAGAGAGTGTGGCTTGCCCAGGGTCACTAAGCCATTTCATGGCTGAGCTGGGATTTGATCCCTGGTCTCCAGAGTCATAGTCAAACACTCAAACTACTACATTCAGTGTTCACTATATATTCAGTGTTCACTATTGTAGAATATGTTGGTTGAAGGGTGATATAAAATGTTTAAAATAAAAAAAATTATGTGTTCTTTATTTTTACAGTCAAGGCCTCATTGTAGTCTGGGAATTGAATCAGGAACGTCGTGGGAAGCCAGAGAGAGTTTATGTTTCCTCTGAGCACAAAGGCAAAAAAGTGACAGCTTTATGTTGGGATACTAATGCACTCCGTGTTTTTGTTGGTGATCATGTGGGGAAAGTATCTGCTATCAAGATTAATACATCTAAGCAAGGAAAGGTACATGTTCTGAGAGATCTGGAAAAAAAAGTAATACATTTTGCTTCTGTGTTTTAAATGAATGTTCTGATATTGCTGAAATAATCTAGTGTGCATTTCTTCTGTACTTTTTCTATAGGCCACTACCACATTTGTGATGTTCCCTGTTCAGATTATAACCACTGTTGACTCTCGTGTGGTTCAGCTTGATTATTTGGATGGCAGGTTGCTTATCTCTTCCCTTACTCGCTGTTATTTATGTGACACTGAGAGGTAATTAATACATCATTGTACTAGTGTCTGATATATAACTTTAATGCCCTGTAGGTAGGTGATGCCCGCCCAACATCAGTTTTATTTCTGTTAAAAAAAAAGACTATCAACATTTTTTCTGAAATAAAAATCTCCTCCTCTGGCCTTTAGGGGTCAATTTGGTCATGTCTGAGTGCTGTCCCCAGTCTGTTTTTAACTGATGGGGGATGCTTTTCCCAAAATTGGAATTAACTTCTGGTCACTTCTTGTTTGGCAAAAAAGGCTTTTCCTGGGAATCAAAACAAGCCAGTTGTTCTCCCAACATGGTCAAACTGACTCCTTCAACTCCTTGGAGCCAGAGGATGGCAGAAAAAAAGTGAAAAAATTATTGAGTGTGCATGCCCCACAGACCTGGAGACATTAAACAAACCATCTGCAGGACTGCTTTATAATTCTTTGCATCTTAAATAGTATTAATTCTGTCACATTGTTCTTTGACATTGGTCAATTCTGCATTAAATTGTATCTTGCCTTTTGGTAGCCAGGCCATCAAAATTTTTCTATAGTGTTTTAAAATACAAGTTTTACTACCTCAATTCCCCCTCCAGTTCGTTAGATCTCAAAAAAGTGGTTTTCCTGAGCTTCTTGTCATATATTGTAACTGTCACATCATATAACTTTTAATAGGTAAAGGTAAGTCAGACTATTGTTTTCCCCATTTCAAGATACTGATGCCAAAAAATAGATGCTTGTCCCCAATTTGTTGCTTTCTTTGTCACCACTTTTTGAAGAAAAATAGTAGGTTTCTATAGATGCTTCTGAATAAATGTTTGCTTACTTTGAACCTGTCATTTTTCAGTTGCCAACATTAATTTGTTAACACATCCTGCATACACTGAATTATTTTGGCGTACAAATATTTTGTTATATTTTATTATAATAGCAGTTAGAGGGAGGCCATAAGCATGAATCTTGAAAGGTCAGGTGCCTTTTAAGTGAACATCTGACTGGTCATAGACCTGAGGGCATGTGGAAAGGACCCTTGTAACTTTATGGCTTTCCTCCCGCTGACATGTGCATTTCCTCTTGAAGGTCACAGACAAAGGTTTGTCAGCCTAAAGCATTAAGCCAATCTTTCTGCTAACCCCCATTGTACTTCCCCAAACGTGATCCTATCCCAAGCTCCCTGTGGTTGTCCTGTACTTATTACTGCTTGATTAAATCAATGTCACTGACATTAACCAAAAATATTCCTTTTGTAACGCTGAAGCTAAAACCATCAGCCAGGTGGGGATCCCATTGTTTCTCGAATTCATGGAAAATCCACCCAGCTCCCTCAAGATTCTATAAAAAACCTGCTTTGGCCCTCACAATTTGACTCAGTTTGAAATCAGTCAGGAACGCTACCAGATTTCTTATTGTCCCCTCAACACAGACTGCCCCCCCCCCTTGTTGTTCCGTGGGTTTTTGGATCTTCATGAGTGATTCATGGGTGTGCAGAATTTTATCGGGGGTGGGAGGGAGAGGAATCAGGAATATCTCATTTTGTTAGAGTTCTGCTTATCTGTCCCTGAATCCCATACTTGGTATTTTATGAGGAAATATGATGCCATAGTGCTGTCCAGTATATTTATGCTAAATTGTGTATTCTTTCTGTGCAGACTTGAAGATCTTTTAAGGCTTCATCCAGCTTGTTTCATAAGGTTAAATGTTGATTTTTGTTGTTGTTAAACAGGGAAAAGTTTTGGAAAATTGGAAATAAGGAGAGAGATGGTGAATATGGAGCATGTTTTTTCCCTGTTGGAAGAACTTGTGGGAACCAGCAGTCACTGATATATTGTGCACGTCCCAGTTCACGGATGTGGGAGGTGAATTTCGAAGGGGAAGTGCTAAGTACACATCAGTTCAAGCAGCTTCTTTCGTCACCACCTCTCCCTATTGTTACTCTAAGGTATTTGGTTATGCTGTCTAGGGAATTGGCTCTACTGGCTAGCAAATTGATTATATAATGTTAATAATTAACATCAGTTATTGCATATTAATTTTCAACTCATTTCTGATTCTTCTTACGGGAAAAAGAAACCTTTTCTGCTATGTGTGTGTGTATGTGGGAGAAGAGGACTTGGGCCAAATGTGCATGAAAGCCTGCAGCCTAGTTAGTGCACTCTGATTAGCAAATAGCATAGCTATCACACATTCCATATATATTCATGTATAAATAAAAAAAATTATATCAAAAATTGACCTAAAAAACCTGGCTCAAATTATACTCAGGTCAATACAGTAATAGACTTGTTCCTCAGGTGTCTTCCCAGTCTGGCTGCCTCCTGAAGGGGACAGTCAGTCTGGGAAGGGAGGGAGGGGTAGTGTTCTCCTCCCACCCTCCCACCCCCCTGAGCCTCTTCCCAACCTGGCTGCCTCCTTTACATCCTTTTTTACATGCCCTTAAGTTCTACCCTTGAGGTATCCACAGTTCACATAAAACTCCTACTCTCAACTTATACAAGAGGTCAATTTATAATGGAGTATATACGGAAACTATTCATTCTCTCACACTCTTGTCTCCTGAAGGATGGTGTGTATATGATCAGTTCTATTTCTGTTGGCATTCTTTTTCACAACTATGAGATTGCACAGATACAGATAGGTACAGAAAGTGATCTTGTAGCACCTTTGAGACTGACTACTGTATAAGGTTTTGTATCTTGCATTTGATGAAATAGACTTGGTCTGCAAAAGCTTATGCTGCAGACTCCTTTCATTCATTCATTCAGTAAGTTTGAAAAGGTGCTATAGGATTCTTTTGCATACTCATACAGACTAGTATGGCTATATCTTTGAAAACATGCAGAGATTGGGTTCCTCTACCAGTTAGAGTGAAAAAAAATGTTGCATGGAGCAGGTTTATAGTTGTCAGAGGGGTGAAGAGACAGGGCAAAAGAGGCCGCTCCAGGCCCAATTGCATCGGGACTATAGCGACCAGATGCCGTAGTCCCAAAACTAGCCACTACTGCGGTCTTAAATGGGCCACTGGCAAGAGCAGCTTTTTGCTGCTTTTTTTCAAGCTAGCTTAGGGCTGCTATAGGGGGCCTTGGAGCAATTTCTGGGTGTTTCGGGGTCTGCGTTGCTTGAATGCCACACCATCATAGAACCTGGAAAGCACTTGATTTGGCCCGTGTGTTTCAGGCCTAACTTTAATGCTGAGCTCTGCAGATGCTTACAAACATATGTGCATAATCTTTCTCTTACATATAAAATCTTTGTATGAGGTTTCATGGAAAGTTGCATTTCTTTTACAGATGAAATCATAAAGCTCCTACAATCACTGTGCTTAACTAGAGAAACATATTTTAACTGTTTTAAGGGTGGGAAACAAATATTTTTATGTTCTTTGACAAACAAAAGATCATTTTAAAAATCCATTGGGCTGTGATATAGAACAGTGCTACTCAAATTAGTGGTCCTTAGACTGGTACTGGTCTGTGGGCCATTGGGTGGCCATCCAGAGTACCTTTTCAGGATATGAAGAAACAGCTGTAGCCATCTGGCATTTACGAAAAAAAGTGCCAGTCCCCCACATCACATAGATTGGAACAGTGATTCTCATGCCATAAGTTGGAGAGCCTGTGAATTGCAGCACTCATCACCACTAGTTGTGCTGGCTAGGACTGATGGAAATTGAAATTCAGCAATTGGAATGCTACATATTCTCCACTCCCTCAAGGAGTTTGAAAATGAAACTATACAAAGCATTAAACATTATCAAATACTCAAACTAATAAGTTAAATTTAAAAAAGCTCAAGTATTGTTTGATTTAATACATAAAACAACCAACCTAATTCACCTATAAAATAATTCTTTTTTTAAAGGGAGGATTTGGAGTATACTGTTTCTGCCTGTTCCCCTCAGTCATTGGCTTTCCCCAGGCTGCTTTATTTGAGGTAAATATGAAAAAAAATGTTTTAGTTCAACAATATGTACATAGAAGTTGAAAATATTGACAGGATATCAAATCATGTTTAATTCAAAACTTAGTAAATAATAATGCTTATTTTCCACTTTCCTTCCAGGCATCTTAAGGAGGCATACATATTTCTCTTGTCTTTGGGCCGAGGCAGAAGGGCCAAAAGCGCCATCTTGCTGCCAAAACTAGGGTTCTGGAGCATGTGGCAACTGCACACTCCACAACCCTAGTATGTGTGGGAGGCGGCCTAATGGCGGCCTCCTATCCACACAGAAGCCGCCATCTTTATGCAAGTGACGTGCAGCGTCCGCACGTCATTGTACGTCGTTTATGTCATGAGTGCACCAAAAGAATCCAGGAGAACTGGGTTCTTTTTACTCTGGAGGGACATCGCACAGTTTGGCGGCTGCAGCGTCTCTCCGGAGTTAAAACGGGGCTCCCACAGACCAGCATTTTCAGGCCCTTTGATTTTTATTTTCACAACAACTCTGTGGGGGTGGTTAGGCTCAGTGGCAACAACTGGCCCAAATTTACTTAGGCAGACAGCCTGGTAAAGTCGGCTTGTAGCTGGCTAGGCCGGAAGCTATGCTTGCGTTTACACACTGGCCAGCTTCTGGATGACTTGAGGGCATGGCATTTAGACGCCACTCACCCTGGAGGTGGTGAAAAGCCGGCTCCAGAAGCGAAGTGGCAGCTTTTTTCCGTCCCAAATAGGAGTGGATTTTTTTCACTCCTATTGGGGGAAGAAGCTGGTTGGATTGGGGCTGCGGAGTGAAGTTGCTGTGGCCCCCACCCGGCTTTCTCAGGGGTGGCTATAAGCTGTCACTTCGGGGCTGTCTCTTTCATAATTAGGCTGGGATTTGAATGCAAGTGTCCTTACCCTGTGTTCTGATGACTTTGTGATGCTGGCATTAATTACAGAACAATTTTTGTTAACTTTGGTTAGAATTTCAGAAAATTGTGATCCTTTGATGGCAATTAAACATGATTTCTTGCCTGAGTAATGATTCGTATAAGAAGGTAAATGATCATATGACTAGTCCTTTGCTGTTTTGGCTGAAAACGTAAAGGGTTGGTTCTCACATTACACACCTGTAACTTTCCTTAGGGGAAACTGTGGCTTCTCTTCAGCATGGGGAGTCTTTCCATTTTGTTTTAGTATTCAGAACCAAAGATTATGTTTGACCATGCTAAACCCTAAAAAAGAAGAGAGAAGAAAATAAAAGTCCTAACTCAAGGAAGTGACAACTAACAGAGTCAGGAAATAAGTAAAGATAACGTTTTGTAAATAAATTCAAAAGATATTTTTTCCCAACCAATTAAATTCCACCAACCCAAAAAGTCAATAATTTTGACTGTTGATCTCCCTTTGACTTTTTGATTTGGTAGTTTAAATTTTTGTAGGTTTGTTGGAAAAATATATTTAAAATTAATTTACCACAATCTCTTTACTCTATTAGTTTGTTGGATGAGAAATCCAAAACCATTCTTGATCCTCAAATAATCTTTCTACCTAATATTTTTCTTTACAGTGATCACTGTGTAGTGACATGGACAGAAAGAGGCATATATATTTTTCTTCCCCAGAATGTCCAAGTTTTGCTTTGGAGTGAAATTAAAGGTAAAGCATATTTTGCCTAAAGAAGTCTGCTCTTTGGCTTTATATGGTCTTGAAATGCTAGGTAAATTACTAATAATCAGGTAGGTATGTGAGAAAAATGAAAAACTGAAAAAAAATGAAACTGATTTTAACTGAAAATTATTACAGATTGTAAGGATGCAGTCCAACAAATGTGTACAGAAAAATCTTGCACTAATCTAGCGTGCAATATTTGGGACTTCTTTTTTGATGAAACATTACACATCATATGCTGTGTTTGGAATCTGTATCCAGACTTATATCAATGATCATCTGTTTTATCTAGATGTTCAAGATATTGCAATACATAAAAATGAACTCTTCTGTTTGCACACCAGTGGAAAAGTCTCCCACCTTTCTCTTCTGCCAGTTGAAAAATGCATAGAACGTTTACTTAGACGAAGCTGCTGGAGTCTTGCAGCGAGAATCTGCTGTCTCTTCCAGAATACTGTTGTCTTATGTCGGGTAACCAAAACTAATATTTAATTTTATTTTTTTCCGTTTAAATAGTTGTCTGAAAAGTATGTTCTAAGAACTAATCTGATGATGTAAATGTATCTGTATCCTAAGTTAATTTACCTGAAGGAAATTCACAGAATTAAGTTCCCTTCTTCCTCCCAAGCCCTGAGAACCTCTATAGTTGGTTGAGGAGTCTTTTTGAAACAATATGGTGGGTTCAGGGTGCTGTGAAGTAGAGTTGCAGTCACCTTAATGCCACAGTTTTCCTTTTCCCAGTAGCCTTTGACAACCTATCTTACATTGTTTAGCAAAGCTGCAAGGAGAAAAGTGGAAGTGAGGTTTTCTTTATATATGTCTCTTTAAATTAATCTTTGGAGCCAACTCTTGTGGCTCATGGTATCACAACTAACTGCTTTTGTTTGTTTTAATGTTCTTCTATAGCTTTAACACACTAGAAGCCTAGTAATTTTCAAACTTTCATTTTGTTTATTAATAGGCAAGAAAAGCTCTTCCAGTAGATAAGCTAGAACACTTGAAATCACAGTTGGATCTTTCAACACAAAGTGATATCATTGCTCAGCTTGAAGAACTGATCTCAAAACTTGAGCCACTAGATTCTGCATGCAGTAGTAGGAGGAGCAGTATTTCTTCACATGTAAGCATATTTCTATATGAGCCCTTAAATCCAAGGTAATGAATTGACTAAATTTTCATTATTCATCTGTTTGATAAAGTGTTCTATCTTCTGACTCTGCTTCAGTAGTTCATTTGTTTCAAGGTTGTTAAATGCATTAGATTTATTTCTAGTGGAAGCTGTTAACTTGAACTGTAATGTCTGTTCCAGGATGCTTTTAATGCGATCCTGATTAGATGCCACAATAACTGGTTTACAGAGAGACATAATACAATAAATGTTTTGCCTGTAGTTAAAATCATTTGGGAATCTGAGGTTTCTCTTGGCAAATTGGATTCTATTTGAAAAATATAGCTAAAAGACATGCGGTTAAACTTCTCCATTTATCCACTCCTGTTTTCCTATTACATGTATATTGGAGTATCATTATACTTTTAAGTTGTGGAAATTACAAAGGGTATGCTGTGGCTCTTGCTGCTAAACAGTTCCTATTTATTAACCTGTGTAATATTCCCATTTATTCTATTCTACTGAATGCAGTGAATCTTGAAAGTGGTTAACTCACAACATAAGGCCTAAAGCCAATAGCTAGACCCACTAAATCAGTTTACTAGATGGCAAATCAACACTTAGGGAAATCCTGTTGATTCAGTGAGTCTAACTGGGAATAACAATTGGATTTAGGCTTTTGGTTTACACTGCATGTTAAACAGGAGTTTAAAAGGAAAGGCTTTCAAAGATTTCATTCTAATTTCTTAATAGGAAAGTTTCAACATATTAGATTCTGGTATTTATCGTGTTATTAGTCGAAGAGGCAGCCAGTCTGATGAGGATACTTGCTCCTTACATAGCCAAACCCTATCAGAAGAGGAAAGATTGAAAGAATTTCACACACACCAAGAGGAAGAACACTTTGAACCAGGTAATATAAATGTTTTTCTATGGGCCTAGTAAAGAGCTGACATGCCTGATCTTTTGCATGCATTAATGTTCTGTGTTGTCGTCAAAATTACCTTTTTGTCATTCAGCTTATATTCCTATCAGTGTATACATTTTTTCCTATTTTTAACCCAAGTTCAGTTTAGAACAGCGTTCACCCTTTAGTCCTGGCCAAGCAGATCCTCTCAGGCTAAGTCAGGCAAGCAACAATTAGAAATACATCTCCGGACTTGCCATGGTAGCATGGTAATGGTGTTTTGGACCTTAAGAGAGCAGCTTATTCTTGTACATGAAGATAATACTTGAGTTACTAACACACTGCAGACTTGTAGGTATTGACAGTGAGGGAGAGAAAGTTCATTTTATATGTACCTTATTTAATGATTTGAAAGAGAGAGTCCTTGCCTGAGGGTTACCAAACTGTCTGGTATTCCACGTTTCTCTATATGTGACTTGACGTGTACTCTTCATTTTGCCCTACTTTCTGCTATCATTTAAAATGAATAGCCCCTTCTCTTCTTTGAATTAGCCCTTTTGTTTTTATTAACATACATAGCAAACATTTTTAAATTGCTATCATTTTCCTCTTCAACAGAATACAAGTCTCTCTGCAAACCTGATCTTTTCCCTTGAGGTCTCCAGTTTGAATAAATTGTAGGCTTCAAGGATGGTTTGGTGGAAAGAATACAATTCTATATGCTTACGACCAAGAATGAATTTAGAACATTTCCATTTACATGTTCTTTTGCAACAGTGAAGCAATAGCTTAAAGATACAAATGTTTTTCTGTCCATGTTTTTATTCCACCAACACCTTGACATTAGCTTTGTGTATTTTAAGTACGTCATTTTCACTTTTGACTTGTCACTTAACTCATCATTGAAATGGTCTGTTGCTCGGTCTAAACTATTAATGATACTGAGGATATCAGTCAAAAATATATCTTGTTTTGTAATATGGGTTCTATGAGGTAGTAATATATTTACCTTTGAAAAGCTCTCAGATTTTGCACCTTACCTAATTGCTGCTTAAGCCTCAAATGAAAGGTATGCATTCAGTTTATGAGCAGTGTTTTCTATATTGCATTTTGTTAGGTGCTTTGAAACAAATAAACTAAAAGAAAAATCAGATATTTTTCCTAAACTGCTTAGCCACCTTAGCAATGGAGTGCAGAACGTATATCCTCTTCCTTCGTGGTTTGGAGAACGTGGCAATTAGGACTGCTTGGTCTTTGGCAGTTGCAGCTGCATGGTTTTCAACCTGCAGGGGGCAAAGAAGCATATAATGGAGAGCATGGCATCTGACCATTTCTAAACATTTTTTGTCAGACCATTACATGTTATGACTTTTTAAAATTTTAATTTTATTTGTTAGACAATGTATCTCATGCTTCTGTGGTGGTCGACACTGATCGGAATGAGACTTTTCTTCCATTCAGTATTCCATTGTCATTCCGTTCCCCATCTCCTCTCGTCTCTCTTCAGGCTGTCAAGGACAGGTAAAACCATGTGTGAATTCCTTATCCATTACATCCACCTCCTTTGTCCAATCATAACACATGAGGTTTTAATCCACCCCCCAGTTTTCCTCAGCCAGCTTTCACTCTTTGAAGCTAGTTAACTAGCAGGAGGCTGAAATCTCATCATGAGAACAGCATGAGAAAATGGTGGGAGAAGTCATCTTCTCTAGTATAAGTTTTGCCCGTGGCCCCTATTATTTGCCACTAATTTTAAAATTTGGATAGTGCACCTGCAAAGAATGTGTACCTTCATTTAACCTTCTGTGTAATGCTATATGTTATCAGCATAACACCATATAACCCCAGATGTTGCTAATTTAAGAAGGGTGAATAAATAATGAAAGGAAGAAAGTATATGGCGCTATCTAGTCAGGAGACATTTCTTGGGCCATGGGTCAAAAGAGTATCTTGAAACATGATTTTTAAATCCAGTGGAAACTTACTGTTGTCCAGAGCGTGTCCAGAGGAGGGCGACTAAAATGGTGAAAGATCTGGAAACCTTGCCCTATGAGGAACGACTCAGGGAGCTGGGGATGTTTAGCCTGGAGAAGAGAAGGTTAAGAGGTGATATGATAGCCCTGTTTAAATATTTGAAAGGATGTCACATTGAGGAGGGAGCAAGCTTGTTTTCTGCTGCTCCAGAGAACAGGACCCGGAACAATGGATGCAAGCTACAGGAAAAGAGATTCCACCTCAACATTAGGAAGAACTTCCTGACAGTAAGGGCTGTTCGACAGTGGAACAAACTCCCCCGGAGTGTAGTGGAGTCTCCTTCCTTGGAGGTCTTTAAGCAGAGGCTAGATGGCCATCTGTTGGGGATGCTTTGATTTGGATTTCCTGCATGGCAGGGGGTTGGACTGGATGGCCCTTGTGGTCTCTTCCAACTCTATGATTCTATGTTGAGTAAAGAACTGAGCAGCAACTCTCATATTTAAGCCATGGGGGGGATGCTAGATTCAGTTTTGAAATGGCATAAATGGAAGGACCCAAAGAACAGCCCCCCCTTTTTTTTGTTCTCCATGTCTTCCTGTGGTGCATGAGGGCAATTCTACCATGTTTTTAGGCCTCCCTGGGCTGTTTAAGGCCCAAGAGATGCCTTTTTAAAAACTGGAAATGACACAGAAATTGATATTGTGGAGTCCCTCCAAGGGGACCAATTCAGTACAGTAAGGGCTGTTCGACAGTGGAACAAACTCCCCTGGAGTGTAGTGGAGTCTCCTTCCTTAGAGGTCCCTGACTGTTGCCCAACCCAGCTTTAAGTCATTCCTGCTCATTTGGCAAGAAAGAATCAATATTGAAATAACATGGATATACCACATAAAGAACTTAGATATAGATTTTGCACACAAAATTTAATTGCTTTTGAGGCCACTAAGGATGCGGCATTTCAAAACTAAAGAATGGGAAACATCACAATGGAGGTCACAATAGTTATTTTGAGTTCTATTGTGAGGGCTGGAGCACTTTGTGTGCATTGACAGAAATAGCTTAGATTTCTATAAGAAAGAGTGGCCTTATATAAACTGAAGATTATTTAATCTCATATGTAGGTTTGCATTGGGTGGGCTCAGAGGACCACATCATGTCACTCTGAACTCCTCCAAAGGGCCATGTCATTGTGGTCTCCATTTTGGGCAACTGGAACTGATATTGCATCACTCCTGGTGACTTTTGGGAGTCGCTGTTTTGGAGTGCCCTTGAAGCAGGATCATGTAGTTTTTGTTTGTTTGTTTGTTTTGCTGAGGATGAATTGGGGGGTGGTTACTGAAAAAAGTTTTAAGGGGGTACTGTAGAATTTAGGTAATGGTTGGGGGTTCCAAGGATTGCAGTGGGCTCTGCAAAGAGCCACCTGAAGTCCATAGGCCCTACATCTTCCACCCTGGTCTATGTTTAGCCCTAGCTAGCTAAGTAAAAACAATGATTGGCTATTTCTGTTTGTATATATACAGTCTGTGGCCTTTAGGTAAGTGTTCAGTCTAACACATACTACATTATCATTCCTTTTCAGTTCCTGTTCAATAGAAAGCTAGAACAGCTGCTCTGATGAAAAGTAATGGCTGTTTCGTTATTGGTAATACATGTGTTAGCAGTTATTTGGATATTTGAACTGAATACTGATCTAAATAACTGTTGGCTATTTTTAAAAAGGGGTACAGCCATTTCTTTTTTTGTCCTGTAGTACTTCATGCAACTGACACTCTGCAGAGTATAGTGTAGTGATTTCTCCCAACATGTCATTATGAAGCTCTTACAAAGTACACATGTTGGGGTATTTCATTTCTTTTCTTTCCTCCCCTTTTAACTGTGAACAGCAAATCCCAAATTTACTTCCGAGTACCTGAAAGCTCACTCTTTGTGACATTTCAGTCAGTCATAATAAAGGTGCTACAATATTTTTAATTATTCTATAGTGAATCAATTTATGTTGCAGGGGCCTTGGGCCACATGGTTTGCCAAAAAATATGAAAACTGTGAACAGAAGTTGGGTCATTTCTTGATTGGAAAAAAATAGCATTTTATTATGTTAAACAGTGCAGGGTGTGTGTGCAACCTCAAAAGGCCTTAGTAAAATGGTGCTTCTATCCATTTTACTCCTAGAGGTTTCTAGAATAGACAATTGATTTTTTTTTTTTTTGCCAGAAAAAGAACTGTCTGAAGGAAATGAGGGACCCAAAAATTCTTTTGGGCAGCATATACCCCAGGTCATACTTTGCCCACTGAGATCAATAGCTATGACATTTTTGGGAGAATTTAAATATTATAGTGTGTTCAACTGTAATTTTAAGAAGTCTAACATGTTGGTAACAACAGTATACAAGCAATGCATCTACTCTTGAATGACTGATTGTTTATTGATTCTGTTGAAAGAAATTGCATTGGAACTGATGGGATATACTTGCAAGTACAGTAATGCATTCAAGATTGGAGCTTTGTTTTATCAGCTATGGTAGTAGGTAACAAATCATAAATAGTATTCAAGTTTTCCAATTTATGCTGTAGGTGTTTTACTAAAACATTGTTTAAATGTAGAAATTCATTAATGAAGAGTACAAAACCATTTAACCATAGAACATTTATACCTTTCTCAGTTTTGCTGTGATTTCAGAAATTAAAATTGATACTGCTCTTACACTAAAATACCTGCTTGTGCTTACCAAGAGAATAATGTCGTATATTTTTCTGCATATTGTACATGTCTACCACCTTGTCAGTCTGTTGTATGTATCCAAATTTGTCCCACACAGTACCCTTTTCTGCCTCAGCATAACGTTTAGTCCTTACTGGTGATCATATACTTGTTATATTTGACTTTTAGTGTTTCTAGTTTTGTGCGTAAGACAACAGAGAAGATTGAAAAGATTGGTACTCATGTGAATCCAGATAGAATCAGACAGGATATTAAGGATGAAGAAGAAGCAATGCCGGAAGTGACTGTTAATATACTAGCACAGCCACAGGAAGAAGAGTGAGTATAAGCTCATTTTAGCTTGTGCTAAGACCCTTTTCTTACAGTAGGAGGGTGAGGTAGGAAACATTCTGTGTCTTTGTCAACAACTGCCCATTCCCTTCAGGAAGTAAATCAGTCTTCTGTATTTTAACAGCAAGTTTTATTTCAGTGACCAAAGAAGTTAGCAGTATGACTTCTGCAAACAGAACTACCATAATAATTAGATACCCACATAGTAATGTGCCCGCCCCATAGTAATGTACCTTTCTTCTTCGTGGTCTCTGCGAATCATACAAATGGGTTTCACTGCGCCTGCGCAGTGCTGCTCGGAACCTACTGGAATCACTGGGCAGAGTTTACTCTGCAACATATTGAAACTTTTTGGCGGTAACTCCGCCCACCCGTTATAAGGCCCCTGCCTTCCCGCTCTTTTCCCCAGTTCCTTTTTTCCGCCGTGCTAGCTGCTTCAGGGAACTTTCGCTTGCTTTGCTTGCTTGGAATCACTTTCGTTTTTGACCTCGCTGTTGACCTCGTTTACGGATTCTCCTCTGGCTTTGTCGACCTTGGAAATGCCTGCACCTTTCAAAAAGTGCGACATTTGCAGGGGCAAGGTGCCTGTCCAAGACCCGCACTCCTCCTGCCTGCTGTGCCTTGGCAAGAACCATGACACCAAGGCCTGCCTGCTCTGCAGATCCCTCTCGTCCCAGGCCCGGAAAAACCGTGAATCCCGGCTCACTTCGGCGATTGCCTTGGGCAGGGGTAGGCAACCTTTTTGAGTCGGGGGCCAGGTTGCTGTCCCTCAGACAACTGGGGGGCCGAAGCTGGGGGTGGAGCTTCCACCCTCCAGGGGTGGAGCCATATGCTGGGGGTGGAGCTTCCACCCTCCAGGGGCGGAGCCACACATTGGGGGTGGAGCTTCCATCGAAGCATCATCATCATCATCACCACCACCACTATCATTGTTACAGCAGACCTTTGTTACAGCACTTTGGAAAGTCACACTGTCTCACCATCATAAATAATAAAAATAATGAAATGAAATAAAAAGCAATAATAAAAATAATGAAATAAAACAAAAATAAGTGTTACATATTTTTAAAAAATAATGGAAAAAACCCAAGGCAGACCTGAAATGACTCCACCTTTCCACCTCCTCCCCCTCTTTCTCATTG
>NC_056522.1:271734699-271752805 GCF_019175285.1 Sceloporus undulatus
AGAGGGGATTTTGCAGAAAGAACACCCAGGGCAAGTAGTAGTAGCAATAATAATAACACTAATAAAGGTGCAAGCAAGGAAATTATTAAAATGCAATTGAAAATAAACTACAGCAAGCATGCACACAGTTTCAACCCAGAAAAGCCACAAGGTGCTCAGAGGGGATTTTGCAGAAAGAACACCCAGGGCAAGTAGTAGTAGCAATAATAATAACACTAATAAAGGTGCAAGCAAGGAAATTATTAAAATGCAATTGAAAATAAACTACAGCAAGCATGCACACAGTTTCAACCCAGAAAAGCCACAAGGTGCTCAGAGGGGATTTTGCAGAAAGAACATCCAGCTAACCCCTCCCCCCAATGAACCAACCTCTGGCCTTGCTTGGCTGGAGCTACTGCTCTGGCTCCCTCGCTCTGTACTCCTTCCTTCTTTCTCCTCCTCCTTTCCCTGCTCTTAGGGAGGAGGAGGAGGAGGGCGGAGGCGAGGTGGAGCCTGCTGCAGGCCTACTGCAGCCCCTGGAGCCCTGTTGGAGTGCTACAGGGGCTGCACCAGGCCTCCTACATGTGCGCCGCCATTTTGTTTTTCAAAATGGCGGCCGAAATCTCGCGTGACCTTTGCCATCCTGAGGTCACGCGAGACTTCGGCCGCCATTTTGGAAAACAAAATGGCGGCCGGAGCGGCGAAAAAAAGGAGAAAATCGGCGGCAGGACTGCGCAGGGGCCGGTAGGAAGGCCTTGGCGGGCCGCAGGTTGCCGACCCCTGGCCTTGGGTAAGGTGCAGGAGGGAGGTTCGCGGTCATCCTCTGTCCCGCCTTCCGCGCCCCCCACCTCGTCCTCTCGGGCCAGTGTGTCCAGTGTTACGTCTGGGAGGACCACCGTCCCCAGCGTGGTGTGTGTCCCGGCCGGGACAAACCCTTCCACCACCTCCGATGTGGCCCGTGGCTCCAAACCACCCAGCGCCACCGACGAACCCTCCAAGCGCCCCCACAAGTCTTCGGGGACTGAGGGTACCGAGCCGGCCTCCAAACCGACGAGGAGATCGGAGGGCTCACGTTCAAAGAAGGCTACCGAGCCGGAGGTCCATCTCGCCTCGCCTTCATCCTCCAAGGCATCCAAGGCATTGCGCCATGCTCCGAAGCCAAAAGAGCTGGCTGCGCCTGTGGAAGGGGCAAAGCCTCCAAGGCCTTCCTCGTCGGCAGCGGCTGCTGTCCTCCTGGACCTCCCGGACAACCCCTTCTTCCCGGCAGAAGAGGCGAAGCCTGGGAAGAAGAGACAACATGACAAGTCGGGTCGTGATCCTGCCCCGAAGAAGTCCAAGCCTTCCAAGGATCGGCCCGCATCCGACCCACCGAAGGCAAAGGATAAGAAGCGCTCCCCTACAAAACAGGGCCGCGCTTCCACTTCGAAGGCTCCACGCGATCCGGAACCTGCGCCGGGTGGTCGACGGACTCCGGTACCGGACACGCCACCGCCTCAGCCCACCATGGACTTTGTTCACGGGACGGAAGACACCGTTCTTCACTCGCCGGAACACCGGTCGCCTTCCCCCTCTGGGACCGACAACGAGGATGATCGGCCCCGCAGACAGGAGATACCGGACCTGTTCTTTGATTCCCAGTCTGGCCGGTACTATTTATCGGTTTCGGAGGACAAAGCGGTGAAGGAGTTCACCAGGCTGAACCCCCATCTTACAGGCCATGGCACCTCGTCGAGATCGGTCCCGACCGTGTCTGTCTTTGAGAGATCTCCATCTCCACCTCGCAGGCGCTCACGGTCCTCGACGGACTTCATCCCAACCCGCCTGGGATCTCAAGTCAGGGTGACAGACCCCCTCTCCTCTGACTTGGACTCCGACGAGGAACCCTTGCTCCCGTCTGAAGCTCCTTCCGACGAGGATGTGCTCTCGGGGTCGGCCTCACCCCAGAGGATGCATAATCCCAAGCCGTCTTCCCCGTCGGACGACGTCCGGTCCTTCACCGAGCACGTCGTCAAGATGGCGAGAGCTCTTGACATCGAGCTCGCCTCTCCGGAAGACGACGCGGAGGACCCGGTTGAGCGTCGGGTGCACGGACGAGTGCCTACTCCGCCTTGCCTGCCTCTCCTTCCCTCGCTCCAGACCATCGTGAAGAGGTCCTGGGACTCCCCGGCCACCCTGTCGGCGCCCTCCCGCAAGGTGGAGTCGCTCTACAGAGTCGCTCCGGCGAGCTGTCCCTGGTTGGCCGACCACCCGAGGCCAAACTCTGCGATTGTGGAGGGAGCCCAACACAGCTTCGTCCTGAAGCAGGCGACCTCCCCTGTCGACCGGGAGGCGAAGAAGATAGATGGACTGGCCAAGAAGACCTACTCGGCATCGGCCCTCGGGGTCAAGGCTGCCAATTACACCGCCTGCATGGGGGCCTACATACAGACCCTCATGGAACAGATCTCCCCCCTCATCCCGGATGTCCCAGATGACATCCAGAGGCAGCTGGTGGAGATCAGAGACGAGGCTCATTCCATAGGGAGTTGGCTTATCACCACTTCCAGGAATATGGCAGACTGTTCAGGGAGTGCCATGTCCGCATCCATGGCACTCAGATGCCACGCCTGGTTGAGGGCCTCGGACCTCAACCCCACGGTCAGGGCGGCCATCGAGGACATGCCGCTCGACGGGACCGGGCTCTTCCACGCCGAGACCGACGGCCGCCTGAACAGGAAGTTCAGGATGAAGGCGGCGGCGAAGAAGCACGGCATGTCTTCGGCACCGGCCTCTCCGTTCCGGAAGCGTCAGCGCCTGTGGCAGCCGCAAGGTCAGTCACAGGGGACCTTTTCCCGGGATCGGCAGTCCCAGCAACAGGGCTCCCAGAGACACCGCTTCCCCTCGCAGTCTTCCTCCTCCTCTGGCCGTCGCAACTTTCCGCCTCGGTACCGCAAGTCCCGCCGGCAGGACACCGACCAGGGGAAGAAGAGAACCTGAAGGGACGCAGCGCGCTTCGTCTCTCCTTCACCCCCCTTCTTCTTGGACATTTTGAGGCCCTTTGTTAACACCTGGGCCTCTATAACATCGGACTTGTGGGTTCTCAGCATCGTCCGTAGGGGTTATGCCCTCGAGTTCCAAGAGCTCCCTCCAACTGGAGCCTTCATGTCCACTCCCCCCTCGGACACCCTTCTCGACGAAGTGCGCGCCTTGCTTGGTAAAGGGGCAATCTCCCCTTTGCCGCCCGACCAATGTCCTCGGGCCTTTTTCTCCAGGTACTTCACGGTACCGAAAGCGGATGGGGGCATCAGGCCCATTCTGGACTTGAGACAATTGAATTTGTTCCTAGACTACTGTCGCTTTCGAATGGTAACTTTGGCCTCCATTCTGCCTCTGCTCCACCAGGGCCTGTGGTTCGCGACCGTCGACCTGAAGGACGCCTACTTCCACATCGGGATTCGAGAGTCCCACCGGAGATTCCTCGCCTTCGCTGTCAGCTCCGACTCGTACCACTACAACGTTCTTCCCTTCGGTCTGGCCACGGCCCCAAGGGTCTTCACGAAGTGCATGGCACCGGTGGTGGCATACCTTCATCAGAAGGGCTTCATGGTTTTTCCCTACCTGGACGACTGGCTGTTTGCAGCCGAATCCCAAGGCGAGCTACAGGAGGCAGTTGCCTTCACCTTGCGCCTCTTGGACTCCCTCGGACTGGTCGTCAACAGGGAAAAGTCCCACTTCACACCGACCAGGCAGGTCAAGTTCATCAGGGCCATCCTCAACTCCGAAAGTTGCTCGGCCTTCCTCCCTCCGGACCGGTTCCAGGCCCTGACAACGTCCCTCAGGCCGTGCATCTCCCACAGAAGGGTGAGAGCCAGAGACGTTCAAGTCGCCCTGGGCCACATGGCATCGACGACATTCGTCACCCCTTGGGCAAGACTTCGTCTTCGTCCCCTCCAATCCTGGTTCCTCTCCGTCTTCTCTCCGTTGGAGGACCCTCCATCAAGGTGGCTCACGGTACCGAGAGCGGTGGCCGCTTCCCTCAGGTGGTGGTTCGAAAGCGGCAACGTCTGCACCGGGATGCCTTTTCATCAGCCCCAGGCACAACTGACTCTGACAACCGATGCATCCCTGGAGGGATGGGGCGCCCACCTGCTCGACCTCGTCGTCAAAGACAGGTGGTCCGCACAAGACAAGCTCCTCCACATCAACGCTTTGGAGATGCTCGCAGTGGAAAAGGCATTGAGGGCGTTCGAGTTCGCTGTCACAGGAAGGGTGGTCCTCCTGAGGACAGACAACACCACCGTGATGTATTACATCAACAAGCAAGGTGGCACCAGATCCAGGACCCTCCTCGACCTCACGCTCCGCATCTGGGATTGGTGCATCCAGAGACGCGTCCTCCTCCAGGCGATCCACCTTCCCGGGGAGGACAACGAGTTGGCAGACCGCCTCAGCAGATCTCCATCGGTGTGCCACGAGTGGAGGCTCCATCCCGAGACGGTCAGCGACCTCTTCGACCGGTGGGGAACCCCCCGGATCGACCTCTTCGCGACCAAATGGAACAGCCACTGTCCCCAGTTCTGCTCCAGGAAGCGATTGGACGGATCCCTCGGAGACGCATTCGCCTTCCTCTGGACGGGGGAGCTCCTCTACGCCTTTCCTCCGTTCCCTCTCATCATCAGAGTGGTGTCCAAGATGACAACAAACCACTCGCATGCGATCCTGGTCACCCCGTGGTGGCCGAGACAGCCGTGGTTCGCATCCCTTCTCCACCTCTCCAGGAGATGTTTCCTCCGTCTCGACCCTCGTCCGGACCTGCTGTCGATCCAGGACGGACGGATTCTCCACCCGGACATCGAGAGCCTACCGCTGGTAGCCTGGAGGATACAGCCCTGACTGCTTTGCCGGAGTCGGTGAGGACGGTGATCCTGGCTGCAAGAAGACCTTCCACCCAGCGGTCCTATGCCCTGAAATGGAGGAGATTTTGCCTCTTCCTTGACCAAAAGGGCTTGTCTCCTGCTCAAGTTTCCACTCCAGTGGTGCTGGAGTTTTTGATGACACTTTTGGATGAGGGGCTGTCCCTCACATCCATCAAGTGCTATTTGTCTGCCATTTGTTCCAAATACCAGTTCGGGGGGAGGGTTTCTTTCTTCAAGGATCCCTTGGTGAAGGGGTTCCTGAAGGGTTGTGCCAACATGTATCCTCCTGTGTCGGGACCAACGCCGGCTTGGAACTTGGAGACGGTACTGTCAGCTCTCCAATCCAAGCCCTTTGAACCGATGGCCACAGCGGACTTGAGACTACTGACTTGGAAAACCGCCCTTCCTGAGGTTCCACAAGGACAAAGTGGTCCTCCGGACAGACATTACTTTCTTGCCGAAGGTTGTGTCTGCTTTCCACATGTGCCAAGACATTGTGCTGCCCACTCTCGCATCCAACCCGACTTCGGATGCGGAGCGACGCCTCCACTCTCTTGATGTTAGGAGAGCACTGGCGTTTTATTTGGACAGAACTGCTGCCTCCAGTCGGTCCGAGAGACTTTTTCAATGCTACTCGGAACCGAAGAAGGGGTTGCCCGTGTCTGCGCAGAGGTTTTCCAAATGGGTGGCTGGTACCATCCACCTCTGCTATGAACTGTTGGGCAAACCTCTCCCTGGCAGGGTTCGGTCTCATTCCACAAGGTCAATGGCAGCATCCTCTGCATTCCTGTTGGGGATTCCTTTGGAGGATGTCTGCAAGGCCGCGGTCTGGTCCCAACCTCTGACTTTCATCAAGCATTATAGGTTGGACACCAGGGCCATCCGAGACGCAGCTTTCAGGAGGGCTGTGTTGGTTTCAGGGTTGCATTGACTGCACTACTGATGGTTGTGTGTTGATTTATGTACAGTTGACACTGTTTACATTCTGTTCTATGTCGGTTGGTTATGGGACCGGTCTTGCATGACCTCTTGTTCCCTACTCAGGTCTAGCAATGTTATTGCTATGTTTACTTTCCATGAACAAAAAGGACTGATGCTTTTTATAGTTCAAGGTGTTTATTGTGTAATAAATATACCTTTGGTTCACCATAGCTTTGGTTTCAGGACACTCCCTCTGCCGCATACCTTAGCTTGTCAGTCTAAACCCATTTGTATGATTCACAGAGACCACGAAGAAGGAGGACAGGTTGCTTACCTGTAACAGTATTTCTTCGAGTGGTCATCTGCGAATACATACAAATCCCACCCGTCCGTCCCCTCAGTGTCCTGCTCTCATTGGCTCTTTCCATCGCCTGCTTGGCGGAAAAATTGCGGAACTGGGGAAAAGAGCGGGAAGGCAGGGGCCTTATAACGGGTGGGCGTAGTTACCGCCAAAAAGTTTCAATATGTTGCAGAGTAAACTCTGCCCAGTGATTCCAGTAGGTTCCGAGCAGCACTGCGCAGGCGCAGTGAAACCCATTTGTATGTATTCGCAGATGACCACCGAAGAAATACTGTTACAGGTAAGCAACCTGTCCTTCCCCCCATTTGTTCACAGACAAAAACATTTTTACAGCCATTCACCTCCTAACTTTTCCCCACACATCTCTCCTAAGCCGTTTCAAGCTGCTCATACCGCTGGCCTTGGTGGATGCTGATGCTACTAGCTTCCTGTACACACCTGTTTATTATTTAGTTTTGTCATTATTTCATTTTGCACAGGCACCACAAATCCCATTCACTTTATCAGCAAAACCCTGCTTCCATTTGTATACAATTGTATAGGACATTGACAGTAACAATATACACAGTATTAAAACAGCAAACTGAAATAAATAATCAAACAGCATATAAACCAGCTATTTTCATGGCAGGATCTGTCAGAGTCTTGACAGCCTTCTTGGCTGAGAGGCATCAAACATCACTAACTGCAAGGCATCCAGCAAACAGTCCTGAAAGAAAATGATGTGTCTCAATACTGTAGTTCTGCAAGCCCAGCATGTTTTAGCTTACTTAAAGTTGTCAAAGAACATTATTTTTTTTAAAAAAGGGACAACAAAGATACATAGTTTATTAGAAAAATATAACAGTACAGTCAGCCCTCTACAGTATATCCATGGATTCTGTATCTACAGAGTCAACTACCCTTGGCTTGAAAAGATTAAATATATATATATAAATTCTAAAAAGCAATCCTTGATTTTGCCATTTTATGTAAGGAACACCATTTTACTATGTCACTATATTTAATGGGACATGTGCATCCATGGATTTTGGTATTGATGTACAGTATATAAGAACAGTTACACTTACAGACCTTGGAACGCTTACCTGTTATGAAATTTCACAAATATATCCAATTTTTTAAAACAAGTTTTCCAAACCTGGTTATCTTAAAACCACTATGTACATATACATGTCTTAAACATTGTTCAGAAATAGCAGCAAGAGTGACTTACGGAACGGAGACACTTGAATAACCTGTTAGAAATGATACTGGAATACAGGATGCACAATTGTGTGTAGCACCAAATTTAAACCAACAGCAAAAAGACTGTGACTGGGCCATCGACAAATAGTGCAATGAAATATGATTACACAGAATTACAAACTCATTATTTAGATTGCAGAGTCTTAGTTTTTGTGATGAGATTACAAAAGTCTATATTTCTGGTGCTAAAAATTCAGTGAGTAAAGCCTGCAAAATGAGAGAGAACAGAAGAGGTTCCCTGGTTTAATGTGTAGAATATTTTTGATTCTACAGAAGTTTCCTGTAAGTTTTTGTTTCAATCTACCCATTGTTCACTAAAATTAAAATTGTACCTTTTAAGAGTTGAACTGCAGAATCTGCCATCAGATGAAGAACTGCTTAAAGACCTGAAGGCAATAACCACAGAGACTCTGTAAGTAAAACTTCAGTAAGATTTCACATATTCTGTGGATAAAATGAAGAGAGTAGGGAGCAGCTGGAGCAGGTTTGAGGGAGGGTTGCAGATATATTGGGGTTTGCAGAATATACTGGGACATTCCCTTCCATTTGCAGAAGGGATCCTGATCCAGATGAGGCTCTCTTTGGAGAAGTGTGTGGAGAAGGTGTAGTTTTCACTGGTCTGCCCCAAACATCCTTCATCCCCTATATCAGTTGGTTTCACAGTCCTATAGAGTAGACATTTTTTGTGGCAAATAGTTGTGCTAGAAGGAGGACTCAGCAACTCTTGTATTCTGCCCTCCACCAACAGTGTTACTTGGGAAGAAATGCGAAGAAATGCTGGGTTCCCTTTTTAGTACATTTTTCTACTGGGTAATACTGTGCAGCCATTT
This sequence comes from Sceloporus undulatus, assembly GCF_019175285.1. NCBI lineage: Eukaryota > Metazoa > Chordata > Lepidosauria > Squamata > Phrynosomatidae > Sceloporus > Sceloporus undulatus. The sequence continues at coordinate 271,742,934 of NC_056522.1, forward strand.
CCAGATGTCACTGTAATAGATTTTAAAACAGTGTTTATTTGGAAGTCATAGTTGTGGACTATGAGGCACTGTTGTACTTTGATGTGATGGGGGTATGAGGATTAACATAGATGACAGGTGAGCAAAGTTTGACCAAGCAGTCACACACAGACACCCAGCTTCTTCTATATAGTTCATGTTTTCCAATTCTTAAAACATTTTTCTGAAAAATACTCTTTTCCAGTCATGTTTGACACTTTTTTTCACATTAATACTACCAATTCTTCAAAACAGGAAACAAATTTTCCAGCCACTTCCAGCATTGTTTTAAGCAGCATTTTGAGGGGGGGGGGGGGAAATTATGCCTCTGGGAGTATTCCAGGGCCATAGAGTTGTTCCTCAGACCTGTTGCAGTTGCCCATTTAACTCTAGATGTTCTGGTGGCTATTTGTTACCTCCAAAAATTCTTTGAGACGTGGGAGTGCTTTCTTCAAAACCATAAGTGATTTCATTCAGGAAAAAAAAGGTTATCTCCTTGGTTGAAAACAGGCTAGAGGTCACATACCTTGCAATCCCCCCCCATATCCCATAGAAAATGCATGGGAGATTATTCAGTAAATAAAAAAATTAAAACCAATTAAGGTAATGTGCAGTCCCCACATCTAGATAAGATGTCCATCCTTGTGTAACCCATCCTTTCTTCCAAACAGCACTCCTTTCATTTATTTAGAAAGAAAGCAAAGCAATCTATAGGAATCCACTATGCATTGGTCATGTGCCACTGGTAGGCAGGATTCTACCCAAAAGATTAATAAAAGTAATTAAGGATTGCAGTCCTAGGAGCACATGTACTGAAGTTCCATATCAGCAAGTAGCATAAAATTGCATAAATATTCAAAAAGCCTGCATAAGAAAGAATATCGAGCCTTGAATGACAGTTGTCTTTAGTTGAGCTAAAAGTTTATGGAAAACTGTACTGTTAACTCAGGCCCGAAACAGACAGGCCAAAAGGAGCAGCTTCCAGCCACCTCAGGAGCATGGCGTGCAGATGACACATGCCCCTGACACAGCCAGAAGCTTCTCCAAGGCTGCCTAAGGTGGCCCAAGGCCACCAGCAAAAGGAGTGGCGAAAATCCACTTCTTGCCAGAAGCCCATTTGGGGCCATTGTCGCAGCCTGCTTTAAGAGTGGGCCTTCCAGTTGCTGTAGTCCCTGGCAATTGCAGGCTGATCGTGGCTGGAGTAGTCGGAGATTGCTCCTGGCCGCCATTCTGCTTCACCTCTATATCTTATGCTTATGCATTGTTGGTACCTTTGTTCTGATATTGAACTTGTTTTTTTTTCCCCTTCAAACAGAACCAGACTCCAAGATCCATTGGTCTTGCTACAACCACATTTCTTGAGGGCAGTTCTGCTGGAGTGGATTCCATTTTTAGAAGAAGCGTTTAGATTCAATGCAGCTACCATTTTAGTTAATGGCTCATCAAAAATACACAGAGAGGTGCCTTTGCAAGTTAAAGAATCAAAGCACTGTAATGAACGTGTAGATCAGGAGCAGGAACAGCTCTCAGGAACAAACTATGAAACCAATGATGTACCTAAAGAACTGGGAGAGATTTTGGAAGAAAATGCTGAGCCAGTTAGTAGCACTCAGACTGATGGAATACTATGTGAAGAAACTACTGGGTCAGAGATGGCATTCAACCAGTTTTTTAAGATTTCTTCCCCATGTTTCATTGCTCAAAACATTCAGAAAGATCTGGTAGAACTTACAACCTTATGTTTTGAATTAAACCTATATGAGAGCTCACAAATAATTGATGAACAGTGTGTGCAGCCAGAAGCTTCCTGTGTGTTGGCTTGTAGGTTCATAAAAGATTATTTTTTTCTTCTGGATTTGGAAAGGCTGAAGAACTGTATTTTAACCTGTCACAGTGAACATCCCAAAGTTTGGGAAACATATATGGAAGGGCTAAAAGGCAAGGAATTTATTGTTCATCTTTAAACTTAATGAAGTGCTACAGGTGTTTTTGAAGGAAAAAATCATTGAGAATATTCAGAAGATTCTATAAATTATCTTGGAATTCAGGGCATGCTTTAAAGCAACATGCAAAGTAACTGTTCGTTTTCCAATAATATTTCCAGAGAGAAACATCTGTAATTGTAAACTAGTTTTTAACATTCAGTATTCAGGGAGTTGTAGAAAATATAGTTTCCAGTCGTGGCTTACAACTTTTCACATTGAATTCTTATCCATTAAGAATAAAATTCACAGTTCTTTGGGGAAAATTGTGATTGTTCCAAATGGTACAATAGAGATACAGATTGGATTACTGGATGTTTTCATATGCTTTCTACAAAATAGATGACTAAACAGATTTCTAAGCACTGAATCAAAACTATCTTTTTAGTGTCTTGAAACACGTTAAGACAGCATCTTAAAATGGATACATGGTTGTATAGATTTAAAATCTGGTTTTTGCTCCTAGTTAGAATGTTGGTGCAGCTAAAACAGTTTATCTAATTCCAGTGCATAAAAATAAGTAAAAATTAAATCAAATTTATATAAACTATTAATTTACTGAAGCATGCTGGCAGACTTTCATTTTTTTGATGAATACCATCTGGTTTTGAACTAAATTTTTCAGTTTACATCTTGTTACTTTTATTTCATTTCTATGCTGCCTTTCTCCCAGAAAGGGACCCAAGGCAACTCACAAAACCATTTAAAAACCTCACAACAAAAATGTAAAAGGCAATTAAAATAAACTAGCTAAAAAACAGGATAAAATTACAAAAACATACAACAGTTATAAAAACATAACTAAAACATTCTCTGAAGATGCCAGCCACAGATGCAGGTGAAACATCAGGAATAAACTCTTCTAGAACATGGCCACATAGCCCCCCAAAACCACAGGAAACTATGTATGCCGGCCATGAAAGCCTTTGACTTCACATAACTAAAACACCCTGTATAAAAGCCTCCCTAGCATGATTACAGGGATGTAGCCAAGCGGGGGATCTTGGGGTCCGGACCCCCCCCCCTTCCATCAGAAAAATGAATGGAGTGTGCTGCTGCGCCACTGTACCCAAGCCCCATTATAATGGTGGCATTTAGTCTGGACCCCCCCCCTTCCTAAAATCCTGGCTACGTCCCTGATGATTATATGTTAAAAGCCTGTCTTTGCCTGCTGGCAAAAGGCAAGCAGGGAAGGGTCAGTGTAGCATAGCTTCCTGTGGAAGGGCATTCCAGAGCGGGGGAGCAGCCATTGAGAAGGCACTCTCGTGTCCTCACCAAGCGAGGCTGTGATGTGGCGGGACCGCGAGAAAGCCTTCCCCTTAGGATCCTTGCAGTTTGGTGTCTTAAATTGGTGTAACATTTTTCTTGTTTGTTTAATGCTATTTTTAAAGACAGTGGTTTGTGACATGCAGTTATTGGTTTCAGAACTGACTCTGACTAGCCCAGTCACTATGTCACTGGAAAATGGAGATATGTTTAAAACACTGAAATTGGTAGTTGATCTGGGCCCCTGGGATGCTCCTGTATTGCTGGCACATGCCCAAAGGTATATATCTTCTGATCTATTTGTATACATTGTATTTCGTTTTAGACAATTGAGTTAGGAAAAAAATCACTTCCCACTAAATCATCTTTACCTTGCACATGCATAGCAGTGTCTATAAGGGGATTCTTTATTTGTTTTCTAGGCTCACTTGCACAGAGCTGCAAGTTTTCTATCTTTGTATGTGTTGAATGCATAGGAATGAATGTCTTCACCAGCACACCATTTTTTTCAATTCTCATAGTATTTAGATTCAAACAAGCCTCACTGTTGCTGTAATAAACTTTGCTATTACATTAGTGCAATTAATTTCATTTTCCTGTGTGAACTGATAGTATATTTGGAAATAGCATACATTAGAGAAACCTGAGTGGTTGAGCTTGATGGTGTCAGCTTGTTCCAGCTTTGTCCACCTGGGTACTCAGTGCAACATCAGCCCAGATTGGGAGGGGGCGAATTGCTGTCACCCATAATGATTCTCTCACTCTTCTGTCACCAGGAAGTCTATCTGTTCTAGTACTGACTTTGAGTATTTGTACCTTATGCTGGGCCAAAGAGATAGAATGGGGATACTGCTGTTTTACTCCCCACCCGCTGCCCAGTAACATTCCTGTCTGATCTGGCTGAGATGATCTTGGAGGTGGTGTTGGAGTTCATGCTGAGGTTATTCTGACATGACCTGCTCAGGATTTCATGGCTACCATGACAACCATGGAGCTGTCTCAGTACATCCTAGGTCTGACATGTGGCAGGATATACCTTAGACTTATTTTTTTGCTGTTGGGTGGATGGAGGATGATCTGTTTTTGGTGGTGGGTGTACAACAACGCAATTTTCATTATCAGACCTTCCCTGCAGGGATAGAGAACTGCTTAAGATAGTCCACCCCCAGAGACTTATGGAATCTGAAATATTCCTGAATGTTCTGGGGGATCTACTTGTAGACTGGACTGATGATTCTGTTGAGGCCTTGGTCTCACTATGGAATGATGCACGGGAAAGAGCTAGTTATGCATTCACTCCTAAGATTCTAATCCAGGGCTGTAGACCCCATAGATCTTAAGATCTAACAGACATGGATTGATTAGGTGGGTGCAAGGGGTGGTAAATGCCTCACTGTGTCAGGAGGAGATGCCTGCTGCCATGAAGGAGGTTGTACTGCAGCCTCTCATAAAGAGGACCTCTTTGGATCCAGAGGCATTTGAAAACTACTGCCCTATCACTTGGAGGTCTAGATAGACTTGGTTGTTCAGAGTGCTTGGAGCCAGATTTCAGTGGTCTTCCTGCTGTGGCCCTTCCTCAACAGGGATAACATAGCCACAGTAGTCCTTGTATTGGTAACCTGATTAGATTACTGCAATGCATTGTACATGGGTTTGCCCTTGAAGATCCTGAAAATTGCACCCAGTGCAAAAAGCAGCAGCTAGACTGCTTACTGGGATTCCATTCACATACTATATAATACCTCTTTTGAAGGACTTGCACTGACTGCCAATACATTTTCTGTCTGGATTCAAGGTGCTGGTGGTAATATGTAAAGCCCTAAATGGCCTGGGAGCCCAATACTTGAGGGAGTGCCTCTCTCTTTCTCTCTTTGCCTGTCCAAGAATTGATATCTTCTGATGTAGCCCTATTCCATGTCTCATCAGTGGGGAAATCACATGGTTGGAAGACATGGAAGAGGGCCTTTTCTATGATGGCTCCCCAGTTGTGGAATTCCCTCCCTCTGGAGGCCTGATTGGCCCTAACATTAGAATCATTTTGGCACCAAGTTAAAACTTTAGTTTATGAAAGATTTCAGGCCAAACTGATTTTATCCAAGCTGCACGTGTTTTATAGTCATATTATTCAAGATTGTTTTATTTTAAGGTGCTTGTTTTTAAGTTGAAAAACTATTTAATATATTTTAGTCATATAAAAGTTTGTAATTATTGTTTTAAGTTTATTTTATTATAAGCCACCCTGAGATCTTTGGATAAAGGGTAGGATATAAATATTTTAATAAATAAATACATAAATATTATAATTAATAAATACATAAATAAAATGGATATGAGAAGAATTGTGTTTTAAACATTTGTGTTTTCTCTGTCATCTGCTGTTCTGTATAGGCTTTATGAAACATTTGGAGAAACTGCTCTCAGGCCTCTGATCAAGTTCTATCCCTCTATTTTGCCTTCAGACATCAAGCAAATTTGTAAAAACAAGCCTGAACATTTTCTAGCTTATTTAGATAGTCTAGTCAAATCAAAGCCAGAAGATGAAAGGTACATATTTTGCTCTCTTACTCTGGAGAAGGGTGGTAAAGGGAGGGATGCAGAATAAAGATGTTTATTTGCCCCTTTCTAATTAAATGTTATATTACATTTTTACCAAGAAATAGCTTGTGGACTAGCTCATTAGCAACTCTATAACAATTTTACAGATATATAAGAAGACATCCAACATTTGTCTCTGTTTTGTTTCCTACTTTTTGATTAGAATTACATTAGATAAAGCACTGCTTAGATTCTATTCAAATATGCTATATTTTGTTAAGATGTAAACCAAAATTAATCTCAGCTGTGTGTTTTGCATCTGTTTTTTTCTGCCATTTCATATGCATTTCAGATTTGTAACATCTGGAAATAATCTCTTCCTAGGTTGTCTTTCCTTAGATCTCTTCTGCATCCTGAATCATTACAATTAGATTGGTTATGTTTAGCAGTTTCTCATGATGCTCCACAGAAAGCAAGTACAATGGATAGCCAAGGAAATCCATGGTATGAATTGCATTACCCAGACTGGTTTCTAACTGTATGTCTACTCCTGAAGTTTTTCCATTAGGGATTTCTTAATTTGTGAGTGGCTTAGTTTGACTAAACTAGAATAATACACAAGGTTCTTGCAGCCTCTTTTTGTTGCTGCTTCATTCTCCTCTTTCAATTAGTGGGAAAATCCACCAGAAGCCACAGTTATCCATAGCTTTATGTTATATGCAAATTGGCAGCTGTGCTGACTGGCTTCTATACAGTCTAAATTTGGAGGCATGTTTTAAACAACAATTTTATTTTAAAATATTTCTATACCATTATTCACCAAAGTTCCATAGTAGCTTCCTACATTTACAATAGCAATAATAATGGTAGTTATAAAATAGTGCAGCAGTTAAAACAGAATAATTCAGTGGGTAATTTTTAAAGGCCAACTAAAATATTTTTTTACATGCTTGAGAAAGCAGGCTGTACTTTTGCTATTATTAGAGCTCCTCTAAGAAAACAGGCTACCCTCCAGTGATGGAATCTGTCACAGATCCCATAACCAAATGTTAACTGGTGCCATCCTGTTATCTTAGGTAGTTTAATAGCCAGTGAAAATCTTGCTGCCCCATTACAGTGGAGTATGTCTGCTGAATGGAACTCCACACTAGTGATGGCTTGAGACTACATTCTTGGCAGTGAGATATTGTCCTGCAGTTCCTCTTTAAGAACTCGCAAGACCTTGATGCCTACTTTTTGCCCTGATCATGACTCCTTTTCCATGCTTGCCAGTTTTCCCTATTTTTGTTTGGAATCCACTTCCTTCCTCCCCATCTTGGTACAAAACTGTTACACATTGGTCAAAACTACATGATGTGCAAGGTGTTATAAACTGCAGTAAACACTTGAACAGCAGTTGATGGTGATCTTGACTAAGAATGGAAAGCATGAGCACATGAATTGCTTTCTTTGGTTGCTAAGGATAACTGCAGCTTAAAGTTGGCTTCCACATTTTCATTCTTGAAGGGGGAATTTGCTATGCAGTGTTCTTTTCAGAATATCCCTATTTGTTAGAAAGGGGGTCATTTTCACTGATTTCCCCCTCCCTCTACAGTGTTTAGTGCTAAAATGCCTCAGCTGTTCTGGAGGATACCTCAACCCTCTGGAGCAAATTTAGAGGGGAGCTGTAAGGGACTACAAGAGAACAGAGAATCTGTTCTGTTAGCAGTGTTCTCAGTTGGGCCAGAAGTCTCTTGAGGATGCAAACTGGAACTGATTCTGTAATTGTTTAGGATAGCTTTGGTGGATAATTCACCAACTTGCTTTTTAAAAAACAATTATTTCATGATTTTCTTTTGAAAATTTCCTTTTTGTCCTTCTCAATCTTACTGGCTTTGTCACTTATCCCACTTCAGATAAGAACAAGTGGGAAGAATTTGTTGGAGATACCATCATCCAAACATGTTTCTACTTCCCTAAAGGCATTCAGCATAGCTGCCCCTAGACTGCCCCAGAGGAGACCCGCCTTGTTACATCTTTAGAAACCTTTAAGAAGGCAGTAAAGACAGAGCTTTTCCGCTGTGCTTATCCTCCTGACCTCCTATGAAGATCACTAGTATGGAACAAGACCAGCTGACCCCTTGATTGATTGATGTTAATGTTTTTAGATTCTTATGCTTTTATGTTTTTATTTTTTACTGTGGTTTTAATGGTGCAATAACTAATGCTGCTGCGTTGTAATTGTAATTTTAACCTTGTTGTGATCCCACTTTGATCCATTGGGAGAAGTGGGAAGATAGAAATAAAATTATTATTATTATTATTATTATTATTATTATTATTATTCATTATATTTTGGTTACTTAATTTGGGTATTATTGTATGAAATATCTTTAATAATTTCAGTGGTGCGTTGGATTAAAATTGAAATAGACTTACACTGTTGATAAAACTTTCTTGAGGCAAGGCTTAAAAATTAATTTCTCTAACCTTTGTCTTTAATTTTTTCAGGCCACGTTCACATTTATTTACTTGGGGATATAACCAACTGATTTTATTGTTACTTAAACTTCCAACTGACATTATAACAAAAGAGAAGATATCTGACATATGCAAAAGTTATGGGTAATGTAAAAATTTTAAGTAAAAGAGCTGTTTTTGCTAAATTTTCATTATTGCAAAGGCACATTTTCTTCGTTTGTTTCTGTTTGCAGTAGTTTAGTCTGCTCATATACGTAGTTCAGCTACACAAAATAAATATGCTCTGTTTTTATGTGTTTCAACTGCCAGTGGATTGTTCAGTGGAGTACATACTTAATATGACTCAGAGATTTCAGATTTTCTCTCTCACATGCCAGAATTTATAATATGATTTAGTAGCAATAATGAATAGTGTTGAAGCTACAGTCACTGTTGTTCATTTGAAAGTTTATGCACCCCCTCTTTCTGCACCCCATCTTCATAGGCAGTGTCCTTGTCCCCAGTATAACGTTAAGGTAGTCATTGTTAGAATTGCAGCCTTGACCCACTTGGAAGTACTGTGGAACCTGATTACTGCTAAGATACCTATCTATATTATAACCTATCTTTCTCCTGACATGGGTCCTAAGATGGCTTAAAAGAAGTTTAAACTAATCTTTTAGTGGTTGGAGGCTCTTGACACACTTTAGTGTTTGGTGACATGCATTTGAGAATCAGAAATTAGTGACACACCCTTTCTGTACTTTGGTACTCCCCTGCACTTTGCAATTTATAATAGGGCATGCTCTCTGATCTAAATTCTGAATGAGTATACAAGAATCTAAGAGGAAGTGGTTTTTCCCCCCCATGAAATTTGTGGCACTCTGAAATGTGGACAAGGCTGTAGTTACGCAAAATATATTTATATGTTAATTTTGATTTGTGGATATCTCTTACAATCTTTTTGTAGTTTCTGGTCTGGATATCTGTCTCTCTGTTTGGAACTGAATAGAAGAACTGAAGCACTTACTAATATTGTGCATTTGGATGATATGAACCTATTGGATAGAGAACATGGTTAGTATAGCTTGACTTCATTCTTGAGTGGAATTCCACTTTGTTTGGAAAAACTAGTTTTGGTATCTACTTTTTAAATATTTCTATCATAAAATAGTTAAACATAAAGAAAATCCTATTGTAATGATAAATATAATCCAGTGATTTATAATGTAGATATTCATTGTAGATATTGTAGATATGAACTACTACCATTTCTGGTAGTAGTTAAATATACAAAAATAAACAAATTATAATTTACTGGTCATCTTTTTCTGTAACAACACTTAAATGTAATAATGGTGTACATAAATACAGTTTGCCCTCTGTATCCACAGATTTTTTTATCCGTGGATTCAAGCATACACAGATTGAAAATGTTTTTAAAAATATATAAATTCCAAAAAGCAAAGGGCCCACTGGACTGCAAACAATAAAATGTGCAGTTTTGGCTAGGATTTTAACATCTATGGCAGGGATAGACAATTGTGAGAAGCTAGTTGGCTGCATATCCCCCCCCCCCGGAGATCTTGTGGGTCTGAACCCTTACATGCAATGCCACTGGGGGGAAAAAGC
>NC_056522.1:271752815-271790560 GCF_019175285.1 Sceloporus undulatus
TTCTTTCTTTCTTTCTTTCTTTCTTTCTTTCTTTCTTTCTTTCTTTCTTTCTTTTTTGCCCCAAACGTCCCTCAATGCCCTCTAAGGACTGTGGGTGGCATTTTTGCCATAGTTTTAGGCTCCTGTGCCATTTTAGGCCAAGTAGAGTCCCCCCCCCCCAACAGGAAATGGCCAGAAATTGTATTTTTCTTTTCTTCACCCATTGTCTTTAATGGGAGATATTTATTGCACTAGTTTTTAGGGTATCAAGTTCTCACATTCTGCTTGCCATGGAAACAAGGAGACCAAAGAATCCACATACTTTTGGCCATGCTACTGGCAGGATCACAGCAGTACCACCATAGTTATTTAGGGAGGATCTCCACATGCAGAACCCTGTGGCAGGAACAGAGATCTACATTAGCCCATGTCTCCTTAGTAGCCCTCCCACAGAACACAAGATTTCTTCCTTAATCAAATATCGATTTTTTTCAAAGATTTGTGTTTCCCAGTGTATCTTGGAGATAGTTTTGCTGTGAGTCAGACCCAAGAGAGCCAGCATGGTGTAGTTTGAGTGTTGGACTAGGACTTTCAGAGACCTTGGGCAAGTCACACTGTCTCAGCCTCAGAGGGAGGCAATGGCAAAACGCCTCTGAAGAAATCATGCCAAGAAAACCCTGTGATAGGTTCACCTTAAGGTCACCATACATCAGAAATGATTTAAAGGCACACAACCACCACCACAACAGAGCATTTTAATGCATACTATTGATGTAAGCTTTTTTGTCCTCCCCATTATCTCACATTTACACACTTCCAGTGCATTTATGTGTTATTTTTAACCCAAAATGTGGTCTTGCTCTACTGTTCCCTCTCCATCTGTCTGCGTTAAATGCTGGCTACTTTCCATTATACCCTTCCCTATATGTGATTTGTGTTCTCTCAGATACATTCATTATGAACTGTCACTTCCTCAGACACAGTGTAATGTAAGAAGAGTACATTCAAAATGTAAGGTAAAATACCAAAAATGGAGCTTCCTAGAAACAAAACAAAACAAAACAAAAAAAAAGGGTGTGTGTGTGTGCCATGATTAATCAAAAATTATTTTTAAAAGGGTGAGAAAACAGGAGCCTGTTCTTGCAGGCACCGCTCCTAAAATTCTTGAGCCATGAAAAATGATAAGGCAACAGGAAAAGGCTAAGATGTTCTTCCTAAGATGCATGAAGTAAATGACAGATGTAGAAACTAGAGAGGTCTCTCTGAAGTACTGCTGGTGAGATTTCTGAGATTTAAAAAGTGGGGAACGGGAGCAAGAAAACAGGAAACATGAAGGAATCTCTTTTGGGATATTAACTACTGGGCAGTACTGGGAACATTTCAACTAATTTTAAATATATGCAGTGAGTATTTCTTTTGCTTTAGTTCTTGTAGTGTTTGCTTGTTTGTGTTAACCAGCATCTCTTCAATTATTTTGTTAGGTTTGTTCAGAAGTAAATCCTGTTCAGTTAGTCAGATTTGTCATTGAACTCAGTATTTATAATACTACAGCCTTAATTGCTCAGGTTTCCTTGACTAAGAGAGGTCATATCACAAGTAGTTAAAGAAAGCACCCAGAATGAGCAACAAAGTCTACTAGTATCAAACTATGCTTGACTAATTAAAAAAAAATCTGTACAGTCTCAAACTCTCATGTATAATCTCATTAAGAGTTTTAACATCCCAGCTCAGGGTTTTACAGTGTGGTCCATAGACTGAAGCCAGCTCTGCAAGCATGCTTGTGCTAGACAGCTCCCCCTCTCTCTTTTTGGGGAGGGGATAGTCTCTAGTGTGCAATAAAAGTTCATGATTAGTATTTATACATAGCTATAGTACTGTGTACAGCAGGGTGACTACAAATTCTGCCTTGAAAGTATAAAATTTACTAAAATCTGTTTAATCTGTTAAGTAAGTCAGAACATAGAAAGAGAGAATCATGTTATTCTGAACGCTAATGGTACCTATAAATGTGGCAATCAAGTTACTTTAACGTTCATAGCATCAAAACGTCTCAATAATGTATAATCGGATTTTTTAAACTGTTAATGGTACTCTTTATCACTTATTCCTATATTTAGGGGCAATTCCAGAGACAGTGGAAGAATGGAAGTTCCTTCTTTGCCTTATAAAGAATCATCACAGTAGTGTCTTCCAGCCTGTTGTGCAAAATGGTGGCACTTTTAATAATGGTACTCCAGACTGGTCAACTTCTGTTACTATTGAAAATGTGGCTCTCCTGTTGGCCAGATTAAGTGGCCCAGATAGTGCTTTGCAGCTCTTGCAAGAATGTGGCCTGATGGATGAATTATCTGAAAGATTTGCCAAGATCTGTGAGATACTAAGAATGGCTGAAAAGAGGCAGAGGTAAGTCTTGTGGGAAGCATCTCTCCTTGGCTGTCTCTAGACATACTATTAAGCCAGGAATGGGATTTGTGTGACCTTACAATTGTTGTTGGGCTGCAAGTCCCAGCAGCCCTAGCCATATAACTAAATGAAACATTACAATCAAGCATCTTGAGAGCTGCATCATTCCCATTCCAGTACTAAGCCATGATTTAACATGCATAATTGGATATGAATTTCAGACTTGCATACTTTTCCCCTCGTGATTAAGTTTCTAATTGTAGTTAATGGTAAGTTATATTCTGCAACCACATTTCATTTAAATTTTGGTGATTTGTACAAGTCATTGTTTACTGTAAATCAGGATGAAGTACAGATCCTTGGGGGCAGCACAGGGAGACAATTACTTCACCTCAGTGAGTTGGAATAATTCACACTGCAGTGCACCTGTTCCTTCTAACTCATTGCATTAAAGGAGCAGACAGGTACACATCTAATGAACTGACAAACGATAATCTGCAGACAAATTTGTCATAAATACAAGTCAGTCAGCTTGGTGAAATGATGTGCTATGAAAGTTTAACTCTGTATGTTTTCTGTATATTTATTTATTTACCTCTTCCCTTCTGTTGCAGAGCCCTGATTCAGTCCATGCTGGAAAGATGTGACCGATTCTTATGGTCTCAACAAGCATAGCAAACAGTTCTGGAATACACTAATAAAAAATTATGTTCTTCCTGTACTGGACCATTCCCAAGAAAGGTCCTTCCTTTCTAGGAAAAGGTGAATTGTGTTAGACTTTCAAAACTGAAAGCAATAAAATTCCCTTTTCTACCAGATATATATTGTTAGGATGTATGCCACTGAAATCAGGAGGCCTTTGGCACCAGTGCCATACTTCCATAAATGAAAGCAGTACTATCAAGGAAACTCAAAAGGAAGATTCTGTCTACCTCCCCATGCACCTTCGAGATCCACCTTCGAGATCAGCTGTGTAGAACTGGGAAACCATCTGAAGCACATTTTTGGGCAGTGCAGAGGTTTGCAAAATGACACCATTGAATTCTGACATACATTATTAAAAATGCTAAATGATATTGCTGCCAGTTCAGTAGGGTTACTGCTACAGTTGCTTGGCTCGCCTCTCCTGTGGGGTTGCCATCTAGGGATTGGAGTATCCACGGATGGCCCTACTCTGTTCTTCCCAATGATGGCATGTGCATGGGGCTGCACTGCCATTGGGAAGAATGTGACTTGAGGTCCTGCGAATTTTGCCAACCACACAGGCGAGTGGGAGGTCCGGAATGGAGACATTTGAAATTCTGATGATCATCAAAAATATGGAAAACCTCTGCCAACTTTTAAGCAATTCACCATTTATTATACAGAGATGAATGTATGTAACTGCATAAGCCTTTACGTTTACATTACATAGACTGAAAAGGACTGCATTTTAAATTAAATTGAAGACTCTGGTAACATTAGCTGTTGATTTGATGCATTGTTCATTCAGTTAACCATGGAAGGATGTTAAATATCTAATCTTCCACATTCAGATGCACACACAGATGGACAGATGTATACACAGCCCTCCAAAGAAACACAGCACTTCAGAATCTGAAGTGATTATGTCAGTAGTTTAATACAGATACAGGCAGTACAGATGGCTCTCCTCTTCTGCAGGCTTGCCATCTGCAGACTGGAGTATGCAAATGGGCCCGCTCCATTCTCCCCAGGGGTGGCACATGCTTGTTGCTGTACTGCCATTGGGAAATATGGGACTTGAGGTCCTATAGATTTTGATACAGGGAGATTCAGAACAGAAGTCCCCCGGATACGAAGAGCTGCCTGTATTTGCATATGTTAGAAATGAACTTTTTAGCATTCTAAATGGTTGGTACCATTCTTGTGTGTTACAGCAGATTAATTCCCTACCCCATTACATAAACAATCCACTAAAAACATCGTAAAGCATTTGGTGTGGGTGACAGTATGGAATCTTTTGCTTTATGTCTTGTTTATGTCCTGCTAAAATGACAGTATTATTCTATGCATGATTACTCAAGAGTGGGTTCTACTGTTCAGTGGTGCTGATGCCCAAACTATGCATGCAAAGGATTGCAGTCTCAAACTACATAGGATTGCTTGCAGGGATAGCATTGCAGTCTCAGACTCGAATGCTACTGTTTTCATGCTGGTGCTGTCTTCTCATTTTATAGTTGCATTACACAATATTTGTTTCCTTTGGCCATTATGTACTTTTGAAGCCCACTTAACACTCTGTTAAGGTTATCATTGGCTGTTGAAATCAGAATATTATATGATTTGGTTTTCAGTCTGTAGGATTTTTTAACTGAGATTTTACTTTTAATAATGGCTTGGGTGTGAAGAAGGTACAGATTATTTCTGTGCTTGCAAAGTCGCTTCTCTGTTCTTCCTTCTGGAAGCAGGCCCCAATGTCTTTTTCAAAAAGCTCCACTTAATAGGTTGGAAGGCCCCAGTTTTTCAGGGACCATAAAGAGTGGTTACTAGTGTGTTTGGGGTGTGTGTGATAAATCATTCACCATTGTGCTTATTAAGTAGAGCTTTTCATTTAAAGTGAGGTGAATAAAATAGGACCTGTCGACCAGCCTGCTTCCTATCTCTTTTTGGGAGTCTGATGTCCCCTCCAGCACCAGCTACAATTGGAGATGACAAAGCTCTGACTCCTGGATGCTTCTAGGAAGGTTTGGGTTTGTAGAGGACCAGGGAGCCCCCATAACCTCAGTCCCTCCAAAAACAACTGGGTATAACAACTTCTGGCTTCCATTTCTTCCTCTCTTCATTTTACATGCTCTTGTATCCTCAGGTTAACTGTTTTATTAGAAGGGTACTTAGAAGTTCTAATTTTTCATGCTTTGCAAAGCATTGGATTATTTGCCTTCTTTTTGAGGTCTTATTTTTCTAAGCTAACATCCAAAGAGTCCTATCTGCCATATAGAATGGGTTTCATTGACATTCTGCAGGCTATTTCCAGAAACGGGGGTTTCAGAAATCCTACTGTGAGTAGACTCATCATATCGTTTCTTGAATCTGGGCTCTGTTGTGTAAATGATTGCTTACTACCTCACACTTGTTTTGAGAGAAAGTCTTGCAGTTTAGGACTGATAGAAATGTACAAACTGAGTTCATGGAATATTTTTCAAACAGGATGTAGTATATAATTTTGTGCAGATGTGGAACAGTTAAAAGTTTTCTTTTGTATTTTGCTACATCTTTAATTGATTTCAGTGCAAATAATATGCTTTTGTAGACACTGTTCATATTAAAAAGTAGCTTTAAAATATTGCTTGTAACCAAATACCTTTGGTTATAGTTTTCACTAACCTGATATTAAATAAAGTTAATATATATTACCCATCGCTTGTTTGATTTTTAATAATATAGTGTATTTGTATTAGTATATGACAGACAAAACAAAGTTCTATCTGTGCAGTGAGAATTCCTGAAACTAAAGCCACTATTTTCAAATATGCGTCCAACATCCCTTGCCCCCAAAATATTTTCCCAAACAGACTTACACAATTGCCGCTGCCTCAAATATAAATCAAGAGAGATAAATATTTTACCAGACTTGATTTGCTGCTTTTATTGCAGAGTTTCTGCTGCTAAGGAGACTGTAGCATCAAAGTCTAAGATTATAGGCTGTGCTCTAAAAACTCTGCATTCTTGTTCACTTGCAGAGTGAACAAAACTGTTATTCAGAATAGTGTGAATCCAGACGAAGTTCAGAAAATGCAACAAACCAACCGAAGTCCCGACAAACCAAAAAAACCCAAGATATAAAACTAAAACTAACCAAACCAAAGGGTTCTAACACAAAATGTAAATAGCCAGGATAAATAGAAGAATAACTGAGCCCTGGAGCAAAAAAAACAATATTATTTCTAAAAGGCTATAAATACCCCACTGAGAAGTCTGAAAATGCAAAGACTCAATATATAATGATACTAAAAATTTCAAAATTCAAAGCCAGAGTAACTAAACCCTGGAATACTACTGATGTAGTATTAAAAACTCAAGGCCAGATGTGTTTTGACTATCGTCTTCCTCAGTGGCCTGCCAACATTCAAAATATAACTAATATATCACCTCAGTTCACACAATGTGATTGCACTCACAAATTGCTACTTTTGAATTGAGTGCAGTCACATTGTTTAGCAGTTTATTTTCTGCATTTGCATAATTTTAAAGAGGTTTGTTTGTACCCATTTTTGATATTTTACTGGCTTTTTTCTTCCAGGGTTTAGTTACTCTGGCTTTGAATTTTGAAATTTTTAGTATCATTATATATTGAGTCTTTGCATTTTCAGACTTCTCAGTGGGGTATTTATACCCTTTTAGAAATATATATATATATATATATATATATATATATATATATATATTGCTCCAGGGTTCAGTTATTCTTCTATTTATCCTGGCTATTTACGTTTTTTGTTAGAACCCTTTGTTTTGTTTTGTTCAGAAAATGCAAAACATTTTTCCTATTAAAATTTAAGTTCCCAGACTGATGCACTTTTTGTGACGTTTTAAAGAACTACATTGAAAATGGAATGACTTGTGTATGTGTATTTTTCTCACTCAGTGATATAGTATAGGACAGTGAATTACCATTCTGTGACATGCAGAAAAATTACCTAAAGACCACCTGATTTTGCAAAGTACTTCCACGTACAGTAGTGGAAGTGTAGCCACTGAAGTTCCCACATAGGGGTCACCTTGAGGCCCAAGTACCTGACCCAGTGAGGGATCTTGAGGGGGAAAGGAGCAAGGGGAGTGAGAGGAGGCCAAGGGTTTGGAGTTGCAGAGCCAGCCTGGAGAGGGGATTGTGAGTGTTTCTGACAAGGTACTGCTAGAGTCGTTCTCAGAAAAGGTGTGAGGAAAAGAGGCAACAATGTAGACCACACAGACCGGTTTTGAACCCAAATCTACGTGCCGATTGAGGCTCACAGGCATGGGACCTCTTGCGTAAGGACACGCAGTCGCAGGGAGAAGGATGTGCATGCCCGCACCGAAACACCCTCATTAGCCTTATAAATAGAAGGCTGCTTTTTAAATGGCCATTTCATTTAATCATTCTAAAATACATGAACAAAGGATCCCTCATTTTCTATCCTAGTTGCTCACTTACCCTCTTTTTATATATTAAATGCTCTCCCAGAGACATTTGTATAATCTGTAAACACACAAATGCTAAAAGTGTGTACACACACATTGGAGACCTCATGAATTTCATAGGGTTTTCCTCTCCCATTAACTACCTTGCCTATGAAAACCCTATGAAGTGTGTGTGATGTCCAACTTTTCAAGGACATGTCCTACATTTCATCCTTCCGCCCAGGAGGAACTTCTCCATTTTGAGCAGGACTCAAAAGCTTAAATTTACATTTATATGATTATTTTTAGCCTTTGTTTGGTCATGTCCTACATTTTGTGGTGCTTTGTCCTCCCTTGAGGTTAGGACATCTGGTCACCCTGTACATATGTGTGTGTATGTGGTGTGTGTGTGTATGTATTACATGTCTTATTACCACCTTAGATGCTTTTAAGAAAGCACTTAAGATGGATCCACCTGATTCTATATAAGACTATGATAAATGCTCCACCCTTGACAATGATTATAGGATTATTTTATGATTAGATACTTTAAGGAACTAATAGGATTGTTGTAATTCAGTATAAGTATTTTATAGTCACTATTTGTATTAGTATTGTATTTTTAATGATGTAATCCCGCTTCGATCCTTGGGAGAAGTGGGAAATATAAATTATATATATATATATGGTGAAAGTGTGTGTTTATGCATAGGCGTGTGTGTATCCTGAAAGTGTGCATGTGGATATTTGTGTATATATGTGCGCGCACAAACACACACACACATAATGAAGGTGTGTGTGTATACATATAGTGAAGTTGTGCCTATGTATGTTTGTGTGTATATATACACACACATATAGTGAAGGTGTATCTGTATATATGTTTATGTGTGTGTTTACATATAGTGAAGTTGTGTCGATATGTTTGTGTGTGTATATTTGTGTGAAGTTGAGTCTATGTTTGTGTGTGTGTATATACATATAGTGAAGTTGTGTCTATATATGTTTGTATGTGTATGCATATATATAGTGAAGTGTTTATATGTGTGTGTGTGTATACATATATATAGTGAAGTGTCTATATTTGTGGGTGTATACACACACACACACACACACATATAGTATAGGTGTGTCTATATATGTGTGTGTATGCACTTGTCCCTCCATATTCGCTAGGGTTAGTGGCACAAGACCCCTGAGAATATGGAAAAACCTCAAATAACAAAAACACCACGTTTTTACCTTAGAGGATCCCTCTCTAGGAATCTCTAGGTCCTCCAGGGCAATTCTGTGGTCAATGTCCGACAGACACTGACCATAGAACTGCACTGGAGGAGCTACAAAGCCCTAGTAGAGTAGTCTCTCTAGGAATCTTTAGGTCTTTCAGTGCAACTATTGGTAAAAGTTGACCATAGAATTGCACTGGAGGACCTAGATATTCCTAGAGAGAACATATTAATCAAATCCGTGAATAATCAAATCCACAAATATCAAAGTCGCAAATATGGTGGGACGAGTGTACATATAGTGGAGTGTTTATATATATGTGTGTGTTTGTGTGTGTGCGTATATATATATATATACACACACACGCACACATACAGTGAAGGTGTGTCTGTATATATACGTTTATGTGTGTGTGTGTGTGTGTGTATCCTGAAGGCATATATAGGCAAGGGATACTACTGTGAAGAACCATAGCCAACAACATCCTCCTCCCCCTCCTCCTCCTCTCCTAATCTTAGCGCAGCCAGGCAGGGTGCTTGTGCCCATGGAGGCCGCCTTGGGGCGAGGCCTGCTGAGGGCGCCTCCTCCTCCTCCTCCTCTGAGGGGCTGCAATGGCGGCGGTTTCCGCTGGAGGCGCTGCGTGGCCGAGTCCCCTCCCTCCCTCTGTCTCTCCGCTTGGAAAGGGCTGCCTGGGGAGGCGCTGTCACCAGGCGAGGGCGAGGCCTCTCCGCCCTTCCTAGGCCAGCGGGAGCGGGAGCGGGGCCGCCTCCTCCTCTCCAGGAAGCAGTAAGCGGCGAGGAGGGCCCTGCCGGACTCCACCCTCTGCTTCCGCACTGCTGCAGATATAACCCGGTTTGAGGCCGCTTTAACTGCCCTGGCTGCGCTGGGGATCCCGGGGAGCTTCGCAGGCTTCAGATTTCATATTTGTAATTTTTATAAATACGTAGATGTTTTTGACAGTTTTAATCGTTGTGTTTTTATATATGTTGTTACCCGCCTTGGGCCCCACTTTGGGAGAAAGGCGGGATATAAAGCAAAACAGACTGTAGTTTGTGGGCTTCCTGGGAGAACAGGCTGAGTGTCTCAGAACTACAGATCCCAGAACCCCGTTCCATTGGGCGGCGGCAGTTTGATATTCATATTCAAATGTGAATTCAAATGGCTTAAACTCAAAATGTATAGCCAATGCATCTTCTATACTGCTATTTTCCTAGCCCTGCTAAACTGAGGGTTGTGCAAACCTTTTTAAATTATATATATATATATATATATATATATGCCAAATAATATTTATTAATGGCATAAATTCCATACAATAAGAAGCAACAGCATTGCTATATAGTAGCTTCGTCTGTCTATTTTCTTTCCATAACCCCCTTGAGATGCTTCCTTACATCACAATATTTATAGGAAACGCATACTTTTGCTTGTCATTCTCCTCAGTGTCTTATCTTCATACTTATATTACCTTTTCTCGAACCCATTACCTTCGCTCTCCTTGCTAGCCTTTGTTTGCAAGTATGTTGTCTACCTAGACTTCTTCTTCACTAATTTGAACTTCAATAGCTTAACCAAGTCTAATCCCTTTAAAAGGTTTCTCTTCGGATCATATAAATCTTTCGCCTTTTAAAAACTATAGTATAATGGATTACAACTTGAATCAGTTTAAAATGTATTGAAATGTTTTATAGGAATCTGGCGTTCTAAATCCCGCACAACTTGCTTTGACATTCCCATGTTCTCATATCTGATTGAATGAAACAACCCTGCGAAGAATTAGCCTGCAAAGGGGGTAAAGCAGTGCTCCCCAAACTGTGCCCTTTAAGAGATTTTGGACTTCAGCTCCCAGAAGCCTCAGCCATGTTGGCCATGAGTCTGGGATTCTGGGAGCTGAAGTCCAAAGCCCCTTAAAGAGCTCAGTTTGAGGACCACTGGGTTAAAGTCTTGATTTAGTTTAGTTGCCAACAGATGCAGACATATGGTCCAAAACACACTACAGAAATAATCCAGTTTGACACTGCTTTAACTTGCCCTGGCTCAGTGCTAGGGAATCCTGGGAATTGCAGTTTATTGTGGCACTAGAGCTCTCTGTCAGAGGAGGCTAAATGTCTCACAAAACCAGTTCCCCAAATTCTCTAGCATTGAGCCAGGGCAGGTAAAGCAGTCTCAAACTGGGTTATTTCTGCAATGTGTTTTGGACCATATGTCTGCATCTGTTGGCAACTAAACTAAAGTCATTTTATAAACAGGCTGTTTTTGAGGAAGAAGCAGTGGTGGGGATGTGTCTTTAATAATCTAAATTATCGGTTCTTGTTCTGCTTTTTAGGAATCCAGTGGTCGGACAGTTGGAGTAGATTACTCAGCTATGGACAGGAATCCATCACCCCCTTCCAGTGATTCAGAAGAAGAGGCAGTAGTTGCTGGAGATTCCATTGGAAATACCGTTTATAGCAAGCACTGGCTGTTCAGTGTCCTTACAAAACTAATTGAAGTAAGCTACATGCATTGGTTGTCTGCCTGTGTAGAGCAGAATTCAAAGATATAGGTGTGTTAGTCTGTAGAATCAGTATGTAGAGAGATCTTCCAGCACCTCTGAGACTAACTGAAAGAAAGAAGTTGGCACCATGAGCTTTCCTAGACTTCAGTCTACTTCCTCATAGGCAAAAAGCTCATGCTGCCAACTTCTTTCTCTCAGTCTCAAAGCTGTTGCATAATCTCCCTACATACTGTGTAGAGCTGCTGGGAATTTTGTGACATGAAACTCAGCAGTGCCAAAGTAGACGTGAGGATGGCTAATAATATATTGCCAAACAGTATATTATTGTGATTCCCTTTGGCAGTTTTAGATGCTATTCAAACAATTCCTTGTGCATGTGTATAAAATGTAAATGCAAGGCATGGAAAAAAATAATGTTTTCTCAGAAGGTAAATTTTTCCTATGTTTGCATTCCTGTTTTTGAATTTGCTTTATTATGGTGTTGAAGGCTACATTCTCAAATATGTACTATGCTTGTCCATGCCACTAATTTCTTGCTGTAGTTTGTAGTTATTAAATGTTGCAATCCTATTAATTTGGGAGTAAGTCTGTAAATGGGATTATTGAGCTGTACAGGGGGTTTCTCGGTTGGGCCATGCTGATATAAACGCAACTGAAAATATAGGAATGTCTTGTGCGTTATATTGCTTTATGTATGCTTTCTGTACACTGTGATGAATGGTGGACAGCTGCTACATGAATTAGTTTTCACCCCATGATTCTCCTGGTGGGTCTCAAGGATGCATTTTAGTTTACTTACAAGTGATGTAATATTATTCTTCATTTAGTTTCTGTTTAAAATCAGCTGGTTTTGGTGGCTTGTGTTAGTGAGAAGCAAATCGTGGTATTTTAGGAGGTGATTTTCCACCTGATTTTTAATAAATGGGTGGCTGGGTCTTTGAGGGTCTCCTCAGGGGCTAGGGGTAACAAAAGTAGGGGCTGCACAGGGTGCTTTAATGTGTGCTTGGCTTAATTTTTTAAATTTAGTAATAACCTGATTGTGGGTTATAAGTGCAATAAAACAAAGGGGCATTTTGCCAGTACTAGTTAATACTGGGATGGAAATAGTACTTAATATCCCATTGGGAGCAAAGTTCTTTTTGTGTTATTTTGAATGGGCCAGCTAGAACAGGGTTAAGACTTCTTTTCCCCAGTCCCAAACTATTGTTGCTCTTGCTATTGTAAAATGTCTTATTGAGTTCAATAGGGTTTGTTTCCTCATAAAAGTTCATAGGATCACAACATTAATGCCATTAGTTTACTTTGGTTCCTTTATCAATTTGTATTTTTACTTCTCTCCAAGTTTCTCACTCCCCAGAAGGATGATGCTTCTGAGTTAAACAACGTGGAAGAAGAGGTAGAGTTAGAAGAAGATATGGAGAATGTCATTTGCAAAGTATGGGATATGTCAATGGATAAGGTATTACCCATTTTGCTGTTTTTGTAAAATGTTGAAATTACCTAGAAATAAGCTTGTCAAAGAGAAGAATCATACATAGTTATATGGTTGCTACAAAGAGAGCTCAGTTGCTAAAATGTATAATCTGTGTTATGGTACTCTTGTTATCACTTTCTTGTTAGTCTTTGGTAATGCTGTCACACTCAAGTGACTTGAATTTTTGATGCTCTATTTTTAGAAAAAAAGGCCAGGTGAAGAATTTTGGATATTGACTATGATATGCTGAATTTGATATACTGCAGTTTGATATGTTAGAAGAATTATTGCAATTATTTTAGTAATGGAGAGTTCATATCATGAGTCTTTTTATGAGAAAATATTTTATCTGCCAGAAATCACTTGTGAATTATGGAGCCATTTCACAGCAGGTGGGATTTTTATGAGAATGTCTAGAATCGTATTGGATATCTTACGCTTTCTTAATGTGTTCATGTGCGTTCAACAGGCTAAATACCTTAAATCAGTGATTCTCAGACTTTGGTCCTCCAGGTGTTTTGGACTTCAGCTTCCAGTAGCCCCAGCTAGCTTGGTGAACAGTCAGGAATTGTGGGAGCTGAAGTCCAAAATATGTGGAGGACCAAAGTTTGGGAACCTCTGCCCTAAAGGTATCGTATTCTGTCCAATCTTGGAAGCTAAGCAGGGTCAGCCATGGTCAGTACTTGGTTGGGAGACTGCCAAGAAATATCTGGTGGTCTAAGTTATGCACTGAACATTAGAAAAACCATTTCTAAGTATTCATTGCCTAAAAAACCCTTCGAAAAATTCAGGGGGGTTGTCATAATGTGACAGGAGACCTGAAGGGACATGTATGTGTATATGCCTTCAAGTCACTTGTCAAGTTGTGAAGAGCCCATGAAGATCAGATAGGATGTGATGTCTTTAAGCTTTTTAGGCCCTCACACTTTCATAATATCTTGCATCTTGCAACAATTTACCATATATACTGATCTATAAGTCTAAAAATGCATGACCCAAATTTGACCCCAAAATCCTAGGTCAACTTATTTATGGGTCAGTATGGTAATGTGATAGCAGCTCATTCAGATTTCCCCATGCAGTTTCTTTTTGTCCTGAGCCAAGCAGATAGAGTCCTTGGTGATTGTTTGATTGATTGCTATTTGTTTAACAGTCCCTCTCCCACTCCCTCGCTTCGCTGTCTAAGGAGTGAAGGCTGAAACACTGAAGCCTTGTATTGATTGCTGCTTCCCTCTTGCTGCTCACATACACACTGAAGGAGCCTCCAAGTTTTACACTCGACCTATCCATGGGTCATGTCAAAATCCATAGTTTTGGCTCCAAAACTTGCCTTCAATTTATACATGAGGTTGACTTATAGTTGAGTATATACAGTACATGACAACTGAATGGAATGTTTTTTTATCATTGAAACTTGTACTTAGTTGTCAGCAATCATTCACTTGAGAAGTAAAGATGTAGCAAGCAATGCAAGCAAACAAACCCTGAAATGACAAGTTTTATTCTCTACTAGATAAATAAGAATGGAAAAAATGCATACTATAAAGTTCAGATGTTACTTGAATCTGAACAAAAAAGCTATTAAAAACCCCCAAACACTCTTATTTCCCCTTTCTTCTACAATTATCATTAATACATAAAACTTTCCTGTTTTCAGGATGTGGCTTTATTTCTACAAGAGTTTAACGCCCCTGATATATTTATGGGTGTATTTGCCAAGTCTAAGTGTCCTCGACTTACTGTAAGTATTGTTATGAATGGATACCCTATTTGTTAATAATGCTTTGTGCTTTGTTCTTTGAGATACAAGTCAGAATGGAAAAATTTGATAATTAAGGTGCTAGGATTTTGCTATGCTGGGAAAAAACATGAAATGAAAGTATATCATTAGGATCTAATAGAGTTTGATCCATTCCAGACCCCTTGCAAAAATGGAGGCTCGCGCATATTCAAGCCTCATAGGCTTGAATGAGGTGCACCCCATGCGTGCGGCCTGGGTGCATGTGCTGGGTGCGCACACCATTAGAAATAGTGCAGGTTGCCCCTCTGCGGATATTTAAGGTCAAGGATCTCAGACCCATGAGTTAGGAGAGGCGCCTGTATTTCTGAAGTTCCAATAACATTTGTTGGCCATAGTCCAACTGTACCGGGATGAGGCATTTTTTATTTTATTTATTTCATTTCTGTGCTGCCCTTCTTTCAGAAAGGGACCCAAAATGGTTCACAGATAAAATCATTTAAAATTTTTAGCAATAAAAATATAAAAATTAAAACCATCTAGCTAAAAACAATATAAAATTATATTAAAAATACAAAAGTTAAAAAACATAACTAGAGCACATCCCCTGTATAAAAGCCATGATGATATGTTAAAAGCCTGCTTGAATAAAAAAAACTTTGCCTGCCAGTGCAAGGAAAGGTGCTATGCTAGCTTCCTGTGGAAGGGCATTCTAAAGGGAAGGAGCAGCCACAGAGAAGGCTCTCTCTTCTGTCCTCAACCAAGCGAGCCTGTGATGGTGGCAGGACTGCGAGAACACCTTCCTCTATAGATCTTACGACCCTTGCAGGTCTGTATGTCTTTCAGATACAGTCTTTTAGAGGCATGGTAGGCCACTGACAGTCACTACTGACTGCCTTCTTCAGCACAGTGGAGTTCAAATGTTCCTATTAACTGCACAGTCAAAAATGTTCTTTTTGAGGCAGGTTGGTCAAGAGCAGGGGTAGGCAACCTTTTTGAGCCGGGGGCCGGGTTGCTGTCCCTCAGACAACTGGGAGGCCGAAGCCAAAAAATAAATAATTAAATAATTTAAAAAAAATTGAATATATAAATAAACCAGGACAAATGTAGGACAAAATTTTCAAATGGAAGACATTTTTTTTTTAAAAAAGGGGAAAACATGAAAAAAATTGCTGATTTTTTAAAAAATGTTAATATAAATGCATGTTTCTGAGGCTTCTATAGACAATTGCCCCCCAAAGGCCCTGGTGGCAATCGGCGGCAGAACCGGGCTGGGGCCAGTCCCAAGGCCTTGCTGGGCCGCATCCGGCCCGCGGGCCGCAGGTTGCCTACCCCTGGTCAAGAGAGTGCTGATGATTCAGCTTTAGCCATTCTTGGTTGAAACTGATTATCTTGACTCATTCCAAGACTGGCTTTAGGTCCACTTTTGGGAGACAATTCGCCTTAGTTGCTGTTAGTGGATGTTCTTCTTTAAGAGATGATCAGGAGTGTGACTTTGTTAATTCTGTTTGATTTCTAATTGTCTTTTGATAGCATTGATCACTGTATCTTCCTGGACTGTGTTCAGGATCTAGGAGTACCAATCTGTGGTCATTTGCCTTTCACTTACACTGTGAGATTCAGAGAATAACATTCAATGCCTCTGACTTGGTCTCCTGAGAGTTGAATAGTAGGGTGCCATTGGGTATTCTTTTCTCCACGGTATTTAAAGTCTAAACAAAACAGTTCAGACCAGTCATTAGTTGATTTGAGCAAGGTATTATTAGCATGCTGATGCTAACCAGCTCTATATTTCCATTAACATCTGAATCAGGAGATTCAGACTATATTCATAACCAATGTAATAAACATTGTCAACCATCTTACTGACTCTGGCTGCTGAAAAGTTCCCCAGAACATCAGGAACCCAGGGAATTCATTATATCACTAGGGATAATATTTTGTTTTCACTGTCCTTTTTTCGCCATCCTACACAGTTTTGTGCTGATTTTAAGCAGCTTTATTATGTATTTAATGTATTTAATAACTATACTATATTTGGTGTTTCAGGAAATCTGTGTTGGAATATTGGGTAACATGGCCTGTTGCCAAGAAGTATGCATGTCTATTAGTAATGATGAGAACCTTGGGTAAGTGATACGTTCTGTTCCTGGATTCTTGTTATTTACAAAAAATAAATAAATAAAATAAAATAAAAATGACATACGAAATAATAAATGTGGATTAAACATTGCAGCTCTTCCAGTCCCCAGCATCAACTCTTTCTGCTATTAAGGTGCTACTGATGCACATGACCTCTGTGTTAGGGTAAAAACCAGACAAGGAGAGGCAAAGTAACAAGGGGAGGGGTTTGGTTTAAATTTGAACAGTTTCGTTGGTGTGTCTGAGCTCAGTGCCAGAATGTAAGCAGTTGAGAGTAATTGAAAAAAATAATAGATAAATCTAGAATAATAGAATCATGTTGGAAGAGACCTCAAGGGCCATCTAGTCCAACCCCTGCCATGCAGGAACTGTCAGTCAAAGCATCCTCAACAGATGGCCATCCAGACTGTTTAAAGATGTCCAAAGAAGGAGACTCCACCACACTCCGAGGGAGTGTGTTCTACTGGCGAACAGCATTTACTGTCAGGAAGTTCTTCCTAATATTTAGGTGGAATCTCTTTTCCTGTAGTTTGAATCCATTACTCCAGGTCCTATTCTTTGGAGCAGCAGAAAACATGCTTGCTCCACCCTCAATATGACACCCCTTCAAATACTTAAACAGGGCTATCATATCACCTCTTAACTGTCTCTTCTTCAGGCTAAACATACCCAGCTCCCTAAGTCTCTCATAAGGCATGGTTTCCAGATCCTTCACCATTTTGGTTGCCCTCCTCTGGACACGCTCTAGCTTTTGTATTATAAAACATTTGGGACAGGGACAAAAGGAAGTAGGAAGAACTAAGAGACACTGAGAGAATTTCTTAAGTAGTGGAGAAATAATGAATTGTTTAAAAGTGTTTGTCTGAAGGAGGACAAGAGAGCAATGAGGGGAAAATAGGATTCAAGTTTAAAAAGGAAGAGAAGAAGAATATAGTAAGATGGAGGGAGGAGATGGGGCAGGACTGGGAGAAAATGTCCAAGTAGCTTATATAAAGTTAATATTTGAAGGAATACCAAGAGGGTATATGGAAGGCAAAAAAGAGGTATTTATAAATTCTTAAGTAAAGAAGAAATTGCATGATTTTTGGGTTTCCATATGAGTGGATAACTCATGTTATAGTGCAAGATTAAGGTGGATATTATTAATATAATAATAGTTTATTTATATTTTCCACCTTTCCGAGATGGATCAAGGCGGCATTACAATTCACTAAAATACACATAAAACAAATCGATAAAATAGAATAACAATTAATATTAAAACTAACTCATCATCAAGTGGCAGTACAATAGAGTTATACAACAATTGGGGGATGGGAAATATCTCTTATATAAGGTCAGGTGGGTAAGCTTGCTGGAAGAAATCCATCTTAAGTGCTCTCTTAAATGCCTCCAAGGAGGTAACAAGACGGATCTCTTCCAGAAGACCATTCCACAGTTTCGGAGCAGCTGCTGTAAAGGCTCTCTGGGAGTTCGATATAAGCCTGGTTGATTGATGTTCTAACACATTCTTTCTGAAAGTGCCGGGCAGATTATGTAGGGAGAGGTGTTCCCGCAAGTAACTCAGGCCCAAGCCATGTAGGGCTTAAAGGTGATAACCTTTAAATATTAGCCGAAAGCTGAGATTTTTCAGTCGTGAGGTAGTTAAATGTTGATTGTATTATATGTTTAATATAGTAATATTAAGGTATAATCATAGAGTTGGGATTCCAACAGCCATCTAGTGCAACCCCCTTTGCTATCTCATTGGAATTGTTTCCAGTTGTCTCTCTAATATCTCATCTTAAAGCACTTCCCTTCCATCCTGAACAGTAGCTTAGTGGCAGATCTCATGCTTTGCAGAAAGCCCCAGGTTCAGTCCTCAGCATCTCTATATGGGGCTGGAAAAGACTGCTGTCTAAAACCCGGAGAGCTGCTGCCAGACAGTGTTGACAGTATAGCTCTAGATTGGAACACACAAAGTATGGCTCTGGGACCGTATGTGGCCCTCTCAGACTGTTTTTGCAGCTCTCAACCCCTCCATGCTACCTGGATTGTTCCTTTTCTGTTAGAGAAAAAAAATTGAATTGCCTCCCTTGATGCACCCAGGAGCACCAACTGATCTTTTAAACAGATTGCAGGGACACACTGTGTTACTCAACAGCAAAAAATAAAGCAATTTTTCAAAATGAGAAGTAGACATTCTTGTCACTTTTAGGGAGTATTTGGGGTTTTTTTATGGTCAGTGTGGTTCCTGAAGGGATCTTGGAACAGAATATTGGCTCACACACTTATGCAACTGTGCTCTGGATGGTCCAGTGGTCTAACACTGTTTACAACACCTTCTTATGTCTTTCAGATATAGTCTTTCAGAGGCATTGTAGGCCATTGACAGTCACTAACTGACTGCCTTCTTCAGCACTGTGGAGTTCAAATGTCTCTCTCCCCCTATTTACTGCACAGTCAAAAATGTGCCTCTTTTTGAGGCAGATTTTGACTCATGTATCCAGTACAGACTTGAAACAGGCAACAAACTTGTAATTGCTATTCTCCAGCTAGTTGTTGGTGTAGAATTGTAAAGTAGTGGCAAAACATCTACTCTCATTCAGGCTCTTCTTACAAATGAATGTAGGCATTCTGTACTTAGTGCTGTCAGCAAAAGTTATATAGCAAATCTGTGCACAACCAGGAGCTTGGAATCAGAGTTCTAGGTTGGTATTCCTTATCTATGAATTGCAATTGACTTTAGTGATTGTAGTAACAAATGGTCCACTACTGTACTTGCTTGATATAGTATTTTTACATTGTAAAGTTCAGATAGCTATTCAGGAGATGATGGTATGTGGTTGGACAAAGATTCAGAAATCATGATTGGGAACGTTTTACCACATGTGGTGGGTCTGTAACAAAGCAAAGCAGTTTTGGGGGGGAAATATATGCAGCAATGAAAGAAATGTTGGAAAGGAATTTCCCGAAAAACCCGGAGTTATTTTTGTTAAATATGACAGGCGTGATAGGAAGAGAGACTGAAAGAACATATTGGAAAATTGTGTTATACATGGTGACAGCAGCAAGGTTGTTATACGCTCAAAAATGGAGATCTACACAGACCCCTACATTAAAAGAATGAACTAATAAATTGGTAGATATGAGAGATTCAGACAGATTGTCTAAAAGGTTAAAAGGAGAGAAAGAGGAAGAGGATAAGGATAAAGGTGAATGGAACATAGTAATACGGTATGTGGAAAGAAGAAAAGAAAGTTAGTAAAAGGAAAATAAAGGAGAGAAATAAGAAAAGAAAAGGAAGATTAGGAATGTAAAGAGGTAAAGAGCGAAAGAAATGATTTGTATATAGATATATGTAAAGGAAGAATGATGATTGTAAAGGAAAATTGAAAGAGTAATATGTAATCTATAAAGGACTATATAGGTTGGAAGTACTAGGATGTGTACAGGGGGAAGGGGAGGGGAAGGGTAAGAGGGTGGGGGGTTTAAGGGGGGAAAGGGAGGGAAGGGAAAGGGAAGGTACAGACGATATGTATGATCTTTTATTGATGAATACTGAAAATAAGGATGTAAAAAAAAAGAAATCATGATTGGAAATTAATCCATGGTGACTCAATGTTCGTAAGTTTGTGGCTGACCTCTACGGTGTACTGTTGCTTTTCCAGACAGATGGTGCTGCAGCGTTTATGTGATTCTGATTCTCCAACCCTGCTTGAAACAAGCAGGTAAGCTTGTTTTTCATCAGCAACTAAAATGTTTGGGAATAAAATACTATTCTGTGTAGTGTGTTAATGCATATGAAATTCAGTATGATGTAATTCTGAAGGTTCTTTGCCATTATTTAAATTTCATATTTGAATTAAATTGAATCTTTATGTGCCAGATTTTTATTTTCATTGTGTTTCTAATATGCTTATTCTTCATTTCTGTGTAGAAAAATAATAGTGCAATCTTGTATACGTCCTCCCAGACATATGTTTACTACAGTAGTATTTATTCTTAATTCTATATAATTGGCAGTCTAATTTACTTTTATTTTAACTTATGTGTTTACTTCCATTTTCTCTTTAGGTTACTGCTGACTTGCCTCTGCCAATCTGAAGTGGCTGATATTTGGGTGAAAAGAATTCGAGAAAATCCATTGGTGTATGATTGTACCTGCTTTATTATGTCTAGTTCTACAAATGGTAGGCTGTCAAACAGCTTAAGTTACAATCTTGTCAGTCTTGGGAATATAAGGAAAGAGGTACAATTGTTTCTCAAAATAGAGGTTCCAGTGATTTCCCAGTATCTGTGAAATGGTCTGTATCAGAGGAATTTTGAAAATATTTTTAACAACATTTTGTACCAAGCTTTTTAAAAAGGAATATATAAAAATCCCCATGATGAAAGTGATTCAGAACACTTTGGAGACATTGCAACAATTGCAACTGTCTTTATGTTACCCCCCCCCCCGCCCCCCATCATTATGATTGATCCTCTTTTTGATATGTACAGCCAGCCTGTTGTATACATGAGTGTCTGGGGGTTTCTGTTCCTGACTCTCCCTCCACGGATGCCATAAATGGCAGGATCTCAAGTCCCATTGTCTATAATGATGTTGGACCAGGCATGCAGCCATGCCAACAGGATTGCGTGCACTTGCTGCCATTGGGGAGAATGAGGCAGGTCTGTCCATGGATGCTCTAGTCTGTGGATGGAAAGCCCGTGTATCATAAGAGCCAACTGTACACAGGCATAGAACCTGCATATGGAGGAATGTCAGTAAAGTTTAGCTAAGATCTGTTTTTTTCCTTATAAGGCATGACACCTGTGTTTGGGTACTAAAGATGTGGGAGATTTGAGACCGGTTACTGTTAAACCTATGGGGATTCCTCTGTGTTGCGCTAATAGGATCACATTCTGTGTAAACCTAATAGGTACCACAAATCTGGATTTGTGGGCTGGCTTTTATTTACATTTGGAGGATATACAGTCAGCCCTCCATATCCATGGATTCAAGCTTCCATGACTTAAAAATATTTTAAAAATATATAAATTCTGAAAAACAAACCATGATTTTGCCATTGAATATAAGGGACACCATTTTACTGTCCATTGTATTTAATGGGACTTGAGCATCCATGGATTTTAGTATCTACAGCGGGTCCCAGAATCAAGCCCCAGCAGATACCAAGGGCCCAGTGTACATGCATTATACTAAATTTGTCAAATGATGCAGCCAGCCCAAAATAAAGATGAACATACACTAGTGCTTTGCAATCCCAATTCTCTCCCTCTCCCCTCTCCCTATTTATTTTAAAGAATCCATAGAGGAGCCCTGGTGGCGCAGTGGTTAAATGCCTGTACTGCAGCCATTCACTCGAAACCACAAGGTTGCGAGTTCAAGACCAGCAAAAGGGCCCAAGCTCGACTCAGGCTTGCATCCTTCCGAGGTCGCTAAAATGAGTACCCAGACTGTTGGGGGGCAAATTAGCATACTTGCTAATTAGCTTACTTGCTGTTCACCGCTATGATCTTTGGAATAGCGATATATAAATAAAACAAATTATTAATTATTATTATATGCAGGATATCTTAAAATTTACTTTCTGATGACATCTGAACATCTGTATCTTAAAAAGCTTCATTAAAGCTTATGTTATAGGCTTCAGCATTCATGATGGAAGTTACCAGAACTTTATTATGCTTAATTTGACCTAGCTCACCATACAGCATTGGTTCCCAGATGTGGCTCCCCAGATGTTGAGACTGCAAATCCCATCATCTGTAACTATTAGGAGACTTGAACTCTCACAGCAGCTGGAAACCCAATATTGGGAACATTGTCATACTATATTTAGGGGTGTGGGTGCTAGGGAGTGTATAATCATCATCATCATCATCATCATCATTGTAACAGTGAACAGTGACCAAATTATCAATGGGGAATTTAATTAGCTCAAGGTCACGAGAGGAGGCTTGTTACTACACCTCAGGGATCGCCCCTTCGATCTGTATACCAGGAACTAGAAATCTAGAAATGAGGCAGAAGCTCTAAGTACAATCAGTGTCTCTTTTATTGGAAACAGGGATTCAAACACACAAGCACATACACACATACATTCATACCAGACTCAAGAAATAACGTAGTAAATGTGGGATAGATATTAGGCTTTCTAATGGAAATACTCACCTGATGTAGAGGTTCTATCTTGGGAAGTCCAATTTTTGTGTGGATCTGAAGGTCTGCGTAATATGTAAGGTTTAGCAGACAAGTCAGAGAGAGAGACTCTTGACTTCAAACTGACATAGCTGTTGTCTGCCAGCAGTGAGAGTGGCTAGTAGCAGTGAGTGTGGCTGGCAGCAGCCAGTGGCTGGTAGCAGCACATTCCTAAATTTAGGAGACCTTTTTAAGGGTCTCTAGACAAAGGGCAAGCAAAGGAAACTGTTTGAAGTGTATTTCACATCTTAACCAAATGTTTTGATCTAACCCAAATATTTCTGCCAGAGTAGGGACCCAAATGGCTATGCAAATGCCATTCCTTTGATTCAAATGGTTCCCCCTCAATCACAAAGAGAGACATTTCCTTAAGACACTTCCCTGATGGCACTTAGCAGCTCCTTGCATGATCTCATCAAAGCTGGGAAAAGAAATTTGTTTACATATCAAAACTCATGGCTTCCCCTTGTTTCAGTGGGAACCTGTTCTTTTAGATCACATGCGAGGGCCATATATCTATTCAGGTCAAGATGCATTTTTTGATATCAAGATGCAGGTCAGAGATTATCATTTAGTCATATTAAAACGGTGTAGATCAATGCCTATCGTTTGCCCCCCCCCTTTTGAAATACGCAGTTCGAACAGTCTCTGTGAGAATGAAGCTATTTCAATTAAACCTTTGTCTGTAAAATTTTGAGGTGACAATATTAGAGGAAGGGTTATGACATCAGGTGAGTATTTTCCTTAGAAGGCCAGTACTAAACTTCTCTGGAACTCATTCACACATACAATCACACTCAATACATGTACATTAAGCAATGGTTGTCATGAGAATGTATGCAATATACATTCCAGCAAATGAAAGCGAACAGAACATGAAAAATTTACAATGGCAGAAACATTGGTGATGCCAATATTCAAAACAAATGAAAGAGAGCATAAACCATCTTATGACTATTGTAGCCAAGTTTGTAGGATAAAGACTAATGCACCAATGTACATTAGGCTGTCAAGAAATGAGAATGATAGTCCAAGCTGTCGACGAATGAGGTAGTGCAATGAAGTTAACAATGTCCAACAAAATGGAGGGGGAGTGGATTGGAACTATATCAGAACTCAGACCGACATGAAGTCTGCCTGGATTCTAAGACAGAACATAGACAAAAGATTTGAGGGACCTTAAATAGGAAAAATCTTGCCTCAGGCGAAGAGTTGTTTCCACATTTCAAAGCAAAGCCAAATCTACATATTAAAGATTGCTTGATCTATAGAAGTCTTCAAGGTGAGAATGGTTCTGGCCTGGCAAAGCATCCTGGCCATAAATCTGCCTCAAAGGTGTGAATGACCCTTTTCTGTTGGCAACTCCTATCTGGGCCTCTTTGATCTATGTTTCAATAGTCTACGTGACCTGTCCATCTTGTAGTGATGGAGAACTCTGTGTCAGGTATCCCATCAGGCACTCTGCATAGGGTCATCAGAAGAAAAGTCATCCACATTTAGGATTTTAAGGCACCAATGCTGGTAACATCATCATCAATGGATTTGCGGCTGCATAACTTGCTTGGGAATTGGCCACGGACTCTTTGATCCAGTTCTGAGGTTTATGTTGTTTAATTTTTAAAAAGTTAGAAGGACTGAATTGTCTGTAAATTCATAAATACTTAAATTATGGTTAATCTTTGTTGTAGTGGAACTGCTGGTGAAAATAGGTGAGGTGGTCGATAAATTGTTTGACTTAGATGAAGAACTAATGTTAGACTGGATTAAAAAAGGTTCTCAGTGGTCAGTGACACAGCCTGTGGATGATTCGTCCAATGAACATCAAGTTATTAAGATTGTGCCTTGTCTGCTTGAAGCTACAAAACAAATTAGGTATGTAGATATCCTCATATGTATGTGTATACACAACATTGTATTGCAGCTCTTGATTTTTGTATTGTAACTTCTAATCTTAATTTATTTTAACAAAATCAAACAAAAAATTGGGTCAACAATATTAATTCACATACTTTTCTGCCACATAATATATTTTAATTCTATCATTTACCCCAGAATTTCAGAGCAGTGTACATGACTCCCCTTCTTGCAGCTTGAGGTAGGTTGACTGGCCCAGAATTGACTAATAAGTCTCATAGCTGACTGGGGATTTAACCTGCATCACTCTGATTGTACTTTCTGATTGAACAACATCATACTGTTTTTTTTTTTCCTTTTGAGAAGGTGGTTGTGAAAAGCCAATATTTGAAGCTCCCACCATACCAATTCCTAGGAAAGGAAAACAAAAGTTCTGTTAAATATAATAGGATCATTTTAGTAGCAGACATTTGGTTCTTCTTATACTTGCAGGTATCAACAGTGTTTCTGAAGAAGCTTAAAAGGAAAGTTAGTCTTTGGAAAGAGCTGCTCAACAAATCTTGCTGTGACTTTCATTACCTTATTGGTTCTTCAGCTCCTTTCTATTCTAGGAATCTTGAGCTGCCTATCCAAGTTGGAGACCAATCTTTGTTGAATTTTCTGCTTGAAGGCAAACTATTCTTGCTTGCTTGCTTTTTCTGCTCACAGCAAAATTACTCAAGTATCAAGTAATGTAAAGAAAGAAATAATGCTGCTCATTTTCCTGTCATAGGGACTACTTGAACTACCATTTGGGATATAGCACAACATAGACTTGATTATTGCTTCTTAAACTATCTGGTGTTTTTCCCCCCAGTGTGCCATGGATCAGTACCATATTTGTGCACACTGACTGTAAGACTCTTTCTTTCCTTGAATCCTACTGAAAACTAGCAGCCAATAGCTCTGACCACCAGACTACCACTGGCCTAGATGATATTGTATCATAAGTCCATATTCTTCCTTCATCCTCATTGTACACCATGTACAATGGATGTTTGTAATAATATAAGCAATATGCTTCTTTTCTGTAGACTTGTGCTTAACGTGGCAGGTGAAATTTGTTCAGAAAATAAAAGAGCTCCAACTAAGCTATCTTCTTTTAATATTACTGGAAGTGAAGCCTTAAGAACAGTTTTTGAATGTAGCCCATTCTACCCATCAGGTAGAAATATTTTAATAAATACTTTTTAAATACTCCATTTCTAAACAGCACTTATAACAGCCTTTGACACTGTTGATCACTGTCTTCTAGTTGATATACTTTCTGACCTTAGGTTCTCGTACTCTGTTCTTGACTGGTTTAGAACTTATTTGTCAGATAGATCTTTTGCAGTGGTCATGGGTGGTCAAGCTTCGTCTTCTGTTCCGTTATCTGTTGGAGTTCTCTAGGGCTCTGTTTTGGGTCCCTTTTTGTTTTCTCTCTACACATTGTCTGTAGGAAAGCTCATTAGTTCTTTTGGCTTTCCCTATCATTTGTACACCGATGACACTCAGCTGTATCTTTCCACCCCTGACCTTTCTCCAGGACATGAACAGCAACTTTCATCTTGTCTTACAGCTGTCTCTCTGTAGATGCGGCATCAACGCATGAAGCTCAATATGTCCAAAAACAGAGCTTCTTGTTTTTCCACCTGTCTACTCTTCAATACTTCTTTTCTGTTTCTGTTGATGACATTTCTTTTCAACTAGTCCAGGATGCCCGTAGTCTTGGTTTTATTTTTGATTCCTCTCTTTTGTGTATCCCCAGATCCAGGCCACAGCCAAGGCCTGTAGATTCTTTCTCTACAATAATTCTAAAATCCATCCATTTCTCTTAGCCTTTACTGCCAAGACCCTGGTCCATGTCCTAGTGGTATCACGATTAGATTATTGTAACCTCCTTCTGGCAGGGCTTCCTCTCTCACACTTCCATCTGTTGATTTTTGCCCAGCATTCAGCTGCATGCATTATTACATCTGCCCGCTGCTTTGACTATGTTTCTCCACTATTATCATCCCTTCACTGGTTTCCCTTCCCCTTCCGTATAAGCTCTTGTTGTTGACTTTTAAAGCCCTGCATGGGCTGGCCTCTCCTTATTTATCCTCCATTCTGGTAGTCAAGGTCTGCTGTCCCAGCCTAGGATTTCTACTGCCCCGTCCCGGATTCACCCCTTCTCACTTGCTTCCTCTCACTCCTGGAACCTCCTTCCCCCACAAGCAAGGGTCATCACTTCTTTAACCAGTTTCAAAACTGAATTGAAGACTATATTGTTCAGGAAAGCGTTCCCA
Source organism: Sceloporus undulatus (assembly GCF_019175285.1). Taxonomy (NCBI): domain Eukaryota; kingdom Metazoa; phylum Chordata; class Lepidosauria; order Squamata; family Phrynosomatidae; genus Sceloporus; species Sceloporus undulatus. The sequence goes on from NC_056522.1 coordinate 271,779,744, forward strand.
GGCATTGTGTGATAGTTTATCTGATTGTTATCTGAGACCTGATATTTGATTTGATATTCGATTTTTTAAATTTGTTGTCTGCTTTTTTATCTAATTATATTTTGTATTATTATCTATTGATTTATATGTATTTTGAGGAATGTACGCCATTGGCAGATTTCATTTTTATTGATTTTATTGTTTGTATGTACAGCGCTGAGTAAATCTACAGTGCTATATAAATAAAGTATAATAATAATAACCATAATAATAATTCTATACTGCAGGTCAGAGAAACATTCCGAAGGACTTGATGTTTACATGCATATCCTACAGCTCCTCACGACTGTGGATGAAGGCATTCAAGCAATTGGTAAGATTTCTGAAATACAGTTTATTGTGACAATATTGCCCACATCCAGTGGTGGACTTGAATACTGTGTTCAGTTCTGGGCACCACAATTCAAAAGGGATGTTGAGAAATTGGAGTGTGTCCAAAGGAGGGTGACTAAAATGGTGAAGGGTCTGGAAACCATGCCCTGTGAGGAATGATTTAGGGAGCTGGGGATGTTTAGCCTGGAGAAGAGAAGGTTAAGAGGTGATATGATAGCCCTGTTTAACTATTTGAAGGGATGTCATATTGAGGAGGGAGCAAGCTTGTTTTCTGCTGCTCCAGAGAACAGGACCCAGAACAATGGATACAAGCTACAGGAAAAGAGATTCCTCCTCAACATTAGGAGGAACTTCCTGACAGTAAGGGCTGTTCGACAGTGGAACACACTCCCTCGGAGAATGGTGGAGTCTCCTTCCTTGGAGGTCTTTAAGCAGAGAGAGGGTGGATGACCATTTGTCGGGAATGCTTTGATTGAGAGTTCCTGCATGGTAGAGGGGTTGGACTGGATGGCCCTTGTGGTCTCTTCCAATTCTATGAAGTTCCAAGGGTTTGTTCAGCAAAATATTAGGAAGTTCTGTATATTGAATGACTTTTTCCTTTTTCTTCTTCTTCTCAAGTACAGTCTCCTGATAGTGGAAAAGAAACTTGGAGTTTGTTGTGTGATCTGTTTTGTTCTGAAATCTGCCAGCCAGATGATCCATCAATTATTGTTCAAGAACAGAAGACTGTGTTGGCTTCTATATTGTCTGTTTTATCAGCCATCTTTTCTTCACAGACTAAACAAGAATTTGTCAAGATACAAAAAAGCAAGTATGGTTTTTCTTATCAAAAGAATGAAACTTTTCAGATAACTGAAAGTTTTTATAGAGAAAACAACTTTTCAAATTATAATATAGGTCACAGTAGTAATAAATGAGAAAAATGAGGAATATGCTAGAGATAGAAAGAATATTAAAATGTTTTAAAAATGGTAAAAAACATTTTTCTCAAGTGTTGGGAAACTCTAGCAAAGGGAATCCTGGACTTGATGATAATCTCTGCAAAATTCACATATAGTATTTTTGTGCAGAAGTATTATTTTCTACAAAGAAAATGCTGGTGTCTGTGTAGAAAATGCTTTATATGCAAATACCACCCCATACACATGTGAAATTCATACAGAATAGGTATCCAGATACAGCATTTGCTGCACAGAAAATACTACTTTGCAGAAATATTATTTTTTTGAGAAGCAGTGACATTTCTTGCACAGAAAATTATGTTTCCTGTGCAGAACTACCTTGTGCAGATGTGCAGAATTAGTCTCATACTGAATAGTCTTTGAAAACTCTGCAGTAATTGCTAGAATTACTCATTGCTTCCTTTGTGAACCAAATTATTTATAAGTTACATTCCTATAATATTCTATTTTAATATAATATTTCTGTATGTTTTTAACTATATGGTGTTTTTTAATGTTTTAAGCTGCCCTGAGTCCCAGCTTTGGGAGAAGAGAGGGATATAAATAAACATAATAATAATAATAATAATAATAATAATAATAATAGAATATGCTAATCTCCTTGTAGTCAGGTCTGTGTTGGGATTCTAACTGTGACTTACATATATTTGTAAGTTCCATGCTGGCTGGACTCCTCTCTCCCTTTTGTGGGTTATGTTCCTTTGCTGTAGGGTGCCTTTCAAGGCCTGATCATTTACTGCAAATGATTGCTTGAGTTGCCTAAACAGTGGAAAGATCTGAAGATGCCAGCCATGGATGCCGGCGAAACATCAGGAATAAATTCTTCTAGAACATGGCCACATAATCTGAAAAACCCACAAAAATAGTGGAAAGATTGATTTTATTTCTCCATTAAATATCAAAACCTCTTTGCTTCTGGAGAAAATCATTCAAAATATGTTCATCCATAACTTTTTGTAAAACTTGTTTTCATGTCAGATATGCCTCTGATTGATAGCTTGATAAGAGTCTTACGAAACATGGATGAATGTGTAAAGAGATCTGGAGTCAACTTAAACAAATCCAAATCAGAGGAGCCTGAAAAGTTGGGAATAGCTGAGGAAGATTGCCATTTAAAAATCGTGAAGGACATCTGTTGTGAGTTACTCTCCACTATGCTTCTGGAAATGTCAAAGGTAAAAATCATATGAACGTGTGTATGCAGAAAATATTTTGTTTCACTACTGGTTTTCTATGTAGTGTAAAGACTGCTGCAATCATTTTCAATAATAGAAAATTTATTTTTTGAAAGATGTGGGAAATGGAGTTCATCAGATGTGCATAATTCACAAGATTGTTTTGCCACCAAAAAAAAAAAAAAAAGATGGTCAGTGTCCTCTGTGTGTGTGGCCAGCTTGTATTTAAAGTATCACAATCTGTACAGAGTGACTCCAGAGTCTGATTAGAATGTTAAGTTACAATAGGTTGTAGACAGCAGGGTACTTCAGAAAGTTAATACCTTTGTTGACTGAATTCTTTTCATTAAATACTTGAATTTATTTTGAGTGAAAGTGAATGTATATTTATCCTCATATTTAAATGTTGATTTCTCCATTCTGGTCTAAGATATCTTGTAGGCCAAACAAGGCAGTTGTTTACCACTCCTGTACTCAGCCTGATCAAAGTTTCCAATTCTTTCAAGAGGCATACATGAACCTTACAGAGAAACAGGGCTTTCTCCATTATTAGAAACTTGGGTATGGATGTTCAGATACAGAGTTATTATTGCTAATATTAAAACATTTTGGCTTAGTGCTTTGAAGTTCCAAGTAGCTTTCCACTGGAGCATATGGGTTTGCATTTGTCCTCTGACTCTTGAGCTCACTTGTCAGTATTTTATAACAGGTTGAGTATCCTTTATCTGAAATGCTTAGGACTAGAAGTGTTTTGGATTTTGGATTTTTTAAGATTTTGGAATATTTGCCTGTTTATAATGAAATAACTTGGAGATGGGATCCAAGTCTAAACACAAAATTAATTTATGTTTCACATACACTTTATACACATACCATGAAGATAGCTTTATTATTCATAATTTTGTGCATGAACCAAAGTTTATGTATATTGAATCTTCAGAAAGCAAAGTGTCACTCTTAGTCATCCATGTGGATAATTTTGGACTTTGGAATATTTTAAATTTCCATAAGGAAGACTCAATCTGTACCTGTACCTGTATGTAGTCCTATATAGACATAGGTTCAAAACACTGCAAAAATAATCCAGGTTGAGACCACTTTAACTGACCTGGCTCAGTGCTAGGGAATCCTGGGAATTGTAGTTTATTGTGGCACTAGAGCTCTCTGACAGAGAAGGCTAAATGTCTCACAAAACTACAGTTCCTAGAATTCCCTAACATTGAGCCAGGAAAGTTAAAGCTGTCTCAAACTGGATTATTTCTGCAGTGTGTTTTGGACCATAGTCTTTTATTCACTTGGCTACTAAGTAAACTAATAATGTTTTTTTAAAAACAACAACAAACAAACTTGAGCTATGTTTATTGGACTAATACTTGTTGAGTTAATGATTTGATGATGTTTTCAGGAAAACATACTGGAGGGGCTCAAACAGGGCCATTTGAATGAAGAGAAATGTTCCTGTGTATTTCAAAACCTCCTCCCTGAGTATTTATCTTCGGTATGTATTTCCTCTGAAATAAGTTATTAAGTTTTAACTTTACTGTAAGATAGGCTGAGAGAAATTGCTCTGGTATACATATGATACTTTACTATCGGAAAAGTCAGAAGTCTGTGGCTGAAAATTTGGCTGGTAAATTAACGCCACCATGTGAAATCCATTCCCATCTCCTGAAAGCTGTGTACACTCTTTGACCCTTTGTGCACAGCTTCCCAAATTATTTTGTCTGCTGAAGCATTGGAGTGTTGCTATCAAAGAATGATTGCAAGGAGTGCAATCTACACCTTGAACCTGTTAAGATACACTAGAAAGTCAGTGATAGTAAGTTTAATATAATTGAATCCAAATTTCTGTGGGTACCTAGAATAGGTTGTGTGGCTTTGAAAGGAAAGTTCAGGCAGCATGAAGGTGTTTGAATTTCAGTTGTACTGCTTTCAGTGCCTGTACAAGCCAAGCACATTTAGTGTTCAGGAGGCATGTTTTGGTGTAGCAACAAGAGTCAAGGTATTATTTAAAATACATTATTTTAAATATGTATTCATTGTTTTCTAACCTGTGAAAATATTTTTTCTTTCTTAACATAATTAAAATAGTATATATTTACATTTTCATGACAGCCACAAAAATAATATTTTAGGAAGCATGCCTTTGTTTTTCATTACTTGTATTCATTGATGCTGGTGAAGGTAGAAACCTGGAACATTTTTAAAGTATTGGACACTTCATAAGAAATAAAAAGAAATAGGCAGTAAATATAACCATAACATGGATAGTATGAACAAGTGCAGAGTCAGCTACCCTTTTTCAAGTGGTATAAATAGTCAGTTTTGTTGCTTCATTAATCTGTTCAAGATGTTGAACTAATTAGTTTGATTCAATCCTATGTCTCACCTGATTCAATTGGTTGACACTAATATTTTATTTCCAGGTAAAGAGTTTTCTTGTAGTGCTGCATGAAGTTGATCACACCCTTGCTGACAGCTTAGAGAACAACTTCCCAAGCTTGAAATTACAGACATAGGAGCACATATACCATATTTTCTTGCTGGAAGATTTTGAATTTTTTACTACTGTGTAAGAAAGTAATGTGACAATGTTTTTTTTTAAGTTTAAATCCTCTGTTGCTTAAAATTGTTAGCAAGGAAAATAAGATGAGAATGGAAATGATGGAGAATGGCATAAAGGACAACTTAATAAGCACCTGAAATATTTGTTTTTATGGAATAAGTTTAAATGAGAAGACAACACAAACATAGTTTTATATGTTAATAGCCATCGGTGTTGCGAATCTTAGTGTTCTTGCTGAAATAATGAAATAGTTTCATATATTTTTGAAGAGTGTTGAATTAGCTATAAATAGTAATACTGGTTAAGAAATCTAGTAGTTTTTGTTTCTGTCATAGAAAGAAGACAGAACATGACAGATGAGGGGGAACCAAACACACTCTGTTTGGTGGACCAAGCACAGCCCCTTCATATGTTGTTGGATTGTAATTCCCAGCATTCCTCAGCACTGGCTATGGATAATGGGAATTATGCAAAATAGTGTACTAGTATTTAATTTTCTGAAGGGCTATAATTATAACTGGTCAAAGAGCTGCTTTTTGCAGGCCTCATTAGCCATAGAATTTTAGCTGTGAAACAAATTTAAATTAATGAGCTCAGAATATCATACCATGACCAGGATCCAGCTAGGAACAACTATTCCATTTGTACACAGAATGTTAATGCTACAACTCTCCCCCTGAATGTCCAAAGCTCCCTTTTAATATGAAAAGGATCCTTCAGGAAAGTGACACATATAATAAAATAGGATACTGGTAGAAGGATTTTTTTTGTCACTCCCATATGTGAATGGAAACAAATTTGGATTTCATACAGGCATTTTAATACTAAAACAAGTATTGATATCTGTTTTGTATGTATATTTAGTTTTATGATAGTTTTTATTAAACACAATAAAATAATTTTGTATAACTGTGTTATGTCACATTTGATAAACTCTCTTGTTGATGTAATTCAAGATATAGCCGTATTAGTCCGTAGTATCAATATGTAGTACTAAGTGCAACTAAAGAAAGAAGCTGGCATTTGTCTACTTGATTCATTTGGATTTTCTTGTTGATTCATAGTTGTGTCTAAAAGCCTGTTGTTGAAAAATATGTTTTCCAGTTACATCATCTGAATGTAGGTTGGATATCTGGCAGTATCTTTTAGAGTTTATGTTGGAATTTTGGGACAATGGTGCTGAGTTTTTGGGGTAGAAAAGAGCTTTCTGGGTGTCACAAATGCACTGCTACCACTGTTGGTTTGTTTCAGGACATTTATCCCTGTCCCTTCCCAGCAGTTGATCTACTATATACGCTTCAAGGAAAATAATCTGTCATTTATCATGTAGAATGCATGATGATAACATGGTATCACATGTTCAACTTTGGCTATGTGATTATGTCATCAAGGATAGAGCGTCCCCTTTTATGGGACTTTGCTAAATGGAGGAGGCCAAAGGAAGTATACTGATCCATTACCAAGTAACCATGAAGTATTAGATATGCTACATGGCCCTCGTAGACACTGAAACTGCCAAACAGTATGGCACAAATCATGTTCTACTTCAATGAGAACAGCAAGGTGAAGAAGCTTCTATGCATTCAAGTGCATACGTTTTCTGTACTGCATTGCTACTGCGCATAAGAGCCATGCTGAATCAGACTGAAGGTTTATTTAGTCCAACATCCTCTTGACACAGCAGCTAATCAGTTGCCTATAGGAAGCCTGTGAATAAGACATAAGAGCAACTGCATTCTTTACCTTGCACTCCACAACAATTGATATACAAAGGTATACTGCTGCTAATATTGGAAGTGTGTTTTAAATGAGCAGCACATCCCCACTCCCATTCTGGAAATGAAATGTCCAAGTACATGTCCTACTGAAAGCAATGTGGTATGGATAGAAAGCATTTGCAATTCGATGGACATCTTATTAAACCCAAGATTCAAGATCCAGTAAATCGTTAATGGAACTGCAAGAGCAAGCTTCGCTAGTGGATAGGGGATCTGCCTCGGTATACTACAGTGGTGTCTGACTGCACAATGTGGCAAGTCAGAGATGGTTGTCATGGATCAGCAGTAGAAAGATGTACTTTGCATCCTGTGCTTTCAAAAGCTTCCCAGAAAAAAAAGTTAAATACTGTAAGAAATTAGAGACCATATTATTACATCCCTTGAAAGAAGTGTTCAATAGCATTCAAAAGGATGGTATACTAGACACGTGGAAACAAGCCGACATAGTCCTAATACCCAAAGAAGGGAAAGGAGCCCTGGTGGCGCAGTGGTTAAATGCCTGTACTGCAGCCATTCACTCGAAACCACAAGGTTGCGAGTTCAAGACCAGCAAAAGGGCCCAAACTCGACTCAGGCTTGCATCCTTCCCAGGTCGCTAAAATGAGTACCCAGACTGTTGGGGGCACATTAGCTTACTTGCTAATTAGCTTACTTGCTGTTCACTGCTATGATCTTTGGAATAGCGGTATATAAATAAAACAAATTATTAAATTATTATCCCCCCAAAATAGAGAACTGTAGACCAATTTCCCTCATGTATGTAGATTATAAAATCTATACAGCCATCTTGACAGCTAGACTGAAAGGAATATTAAATAACAAAATTCATGAGGATCAGACAGGCTTCTTGGCAAAAAGACAAATGAGGGAGAATATCAGAATAGCACTAGATATCATAGAATAATATGAAAAAAATAATGACAGACAATTGGGGATGTTTCCAATTGATGCGGAGAAAGCTTTTGGTTCCGTTAATTGGGATTTTATGTTTCACGTTCTGACAGAGCTACAAATTGGGGGAAAAGTTTATAGGATGGGTTAAAAATATCTACCCACAGCAAAAGGCTAGACTAAAAAGAAAAAAAAGTGAGGAAAACTATAGCAATAGCAGCTACATTTCTATACTGCTTCAAACTGAACTAAGCATTCTCTAAGCGGTTTACAATGTGTGAGGCAACATTTATATGCACAGTTAGTTGCTGCTAACTGGAAACAAGATAAGTTAGTAGTATTTGGCAAGAATGTCATTTTGTGTCTTTGTAACTCATACATTCAATCTACAGAATTCAAAGGCACAATAACTTACTAATTTTAATGGAACATGATTGAAGTTTTAGTAATATTCATGTATATATGGAAGATTATGCCTTGGTCTAGTTAGCATAAAGCCTTCCTAAGAATTGCACCCAGTGTATTCAGCTGCTGATGATTTAAAAATCATGTGATTTCCATGCAAGACTGAACTGGCAGAGAAGGTTGCTTTTTTTACCTGAAGTCAGAATAATTTCTCCATGATGTGATACACATTCTCAAATACAAGACCACAGAAAGAACTGAAAGATTAGGATCGAAAAACCCTTTGAGTTACTGGGCATCTTGGCCTTGTCAGGTAGAATTTTACCTTGTTTTGAGCTAACCAGCCATAAGTTAAGTAAAACTGACATGGTATAATTTTGTTTAAAATGATATTGGTCTCCTGAGAGAAGGATGCACCAACCACAGGGAACTGAAGTTTCTTTCCTGTGTATGCTGTCAAGAGTCAGCACAAAATAATCTAAACTGTCTGAGAAAGCATTTATATTTGTATATTTCTTACTCTCATAGAGAATTTTACACAGCTTTTTCAGTATTTTTAACTCCAAAGTGTCATTTAGGGTCAAGATAGCTACAGCTATGTGTACAACTCACCCTCTTACACACTAGGTTTTTGTATACAAATTGAAATAACAGGACTCTCCTTTTCCTGGTCATTGTGAAGTAAAAAGATAATAAAGGTATCAAACACTTTTCAAATAGTGCCATATAAAGATTACTTTTGCAGTGTAAAGCTAATTTTATGCGGACCAAGTACACTTCACAGAATAGTGGATAACAGACTATTCTGTCTGTAATATAAAGATAATGGATTATAATTACAAGAATTACCAATACTTACATTCTTAAGTATGTACTGATTTATTTAAACTATTTATATCCTAATAATGAAATAGTCAGCTTAGTGTTTTGTAAAATACTGTTCCTTAAAAATCCAGGAATAAACTTTAAGAAAATGAGGTCTAGCATAGACCCTAGCTAGCATGCTACTCACTCTTCAAAAGTGTGATTTTAAAAAGTTACTTTGGCGGGATACAAACCGCCGCTTTGCGGCGTTCCCCCGCCGGCGCCATTTGCTCTGCGAGGGAGCCGCAGCATCCAAACCGCGCGACTCCCGCGCGGAGCAAAAAAGAAGCTCCATTTCGGAGCTTCTTTCTGCGGCGCACGGATGACGTAGCGAAGCGCCAAGGGCGCATTCGCCAAGTCATTAGCGCCGCGACACGTCTGGACGCTATGCGTCCAGTACGTAAAGATGGCGCCGGCCATGTAGAAGGGCCGGCGCCATCTTGTACGTATTGTATACGTACTAGGGTTAGGGGGTGCGGAAGCACCGCCCCTTCCTAACCCTAGTACGTATACAATACGTACTATATGGCGGTGTGTATCCCGCCTGTGTAAGTAAAAAGGAAATATGAGTAGTTTTAATATGCACTTTTGCTGTCAATTTTTTTCAGTTCATCCTTCCTTTCTGCATTCTAAAGTATTTTCTAACCTAAAAGACATTCTCCAGGAGGTATGGGTATATATATTTATACAATATTGCCAAAATCCGACCATATCTCTCCGCCTCTACTGCCAAGATCCTGGTTCATGCCCTAGTGGTCTCACGACTTGATTACTGCAACATCCTCCTGGCTGGGCTTCCTCTTTCTCACCTCTGTCCTTTAATTTCTGTCCAGCATTCAGCTGCACGCATTATCACATCCACCCACCGCTCTGACCACATCTCTCCTGTGTTGGCATCCCTTCACTGGCTCCCACTCCCTTTCCGCATTCAGTATAAGCTCCTGCTGTCAACGTTTAAAGCCCTTCATGGACTGGCCCCTCCCTACTTATCAGATCTTATTTCTCCTCACCTTCCCACTAGGGCCCTCCGTTCTGGTAGTCAAGGTCTGCTGTCTCAGCCCAGGATTTCCTCTGCCCCATCTCGGATTCGCCCCTTTTCACTTGCTGCCCCTCACTCCTGGAACCTTCTTCCCCCGCGAGCAAGAGCCATCACTTCCTTAACCAGCTTCAAAACGAGGCTGAAGACCATCCTGTTCAGAGAAGCGTTCCCAGGCATTGCATAATTGTCACTTGCTATTTGATGTTCTTTTGTTGTCTGTTTTATTGAATCATTTCCTGTATTGCTATGTGTTTTATATGTATTATCTTACTAGACAGGCCCCTTCCCCACCACCACTCCCTTCTCCTTTTGTGTCGTGTCTTTTTAGATTGTAAGCCTGAGGGCAGGGAACCGTCCAATTAAAAAGATTGTATGTACAGCGCTGTGTAAATTTACAGCGCTTTATAAATAAAGGTTAATAATAATAATGATATATGTTGGGGTTGTCCAACTGTCATTGCAAAACTATCTGTACACTATTTCGGGCTGCAATCTCACATTATCAAGCATCAGAAAATGATAGAGCAATAGCAAACATTTGGGGGAGCCTGAACCTAACCTGAGAGTGGAATGAGTCCACATTTTCCTCTGGAATTAAAGAATTGGGAATTCATAATAACTGATTTCTTATCTTATCTATTGAGCAGCTCATTGGGGGTTTTAAGCAAATACTTTTCCCAGGCCTGGAACTTGAGATCATTTTGACTAGAGATGGAAGCGGTTGAACTGGAGACCTTCAGAGCATGGGGGTTACTGAGCAAAATC
>NC_056522.1:271790570-271887697 GCF_019175285.1 Sceloporus undulatus
TATTATTATTATTATTATTATTATTATTATTATTATTATTATTATTATTATTGAGCTATAGCCCTTCCCCATCTCATGGGTATCATGATTTCTACAAACAGTGACAGAAATATGGACAATGAAAATATGTATATTAGCACCAGAGCAAAGCTGGTGAGAATGAAATGCTGAAGGCCCATTGGATCTTGTGGACATTCGCAAAGAGAAGCTCCTTTGCTCTCTTGCTCCACCATGGCTTCTCTGCCTCACATGTTTTCATCCAATTTTGGTTGCATTTAAATTTAATCTCAGTGGCTGGGCCAAGCTATTTTAAATACACTTGGTAGGGTAGGATAAAGGTATCTTCATACAATTATTCAGTCCCTGTGGAGTTATGGGATGGGTTTTGGTGCCCTTCAGTTCACGCAAGGAACAGGTTTGGAGTCACAGTTAGGTTCATTCTGTCTTGTGCAAAAAAAAAAGAGTAACGTTGCCACAACAGTAGACTATTTGCATTGCATTTAGATAGCACAGACATTTTTTATCATCTTGCTGGTGTATAAAGCGTAGGATTTTCTGCTTATATTGAGATAGTTTCATAAGAACCCACAAGTGAGCAAATTGCTTTCTGTTGCAGTGATTCTATCATGGTACAGGTAGCCCTTTGACTAATGAGCTTGTATCAATATTATTTTTGTTGCCATGCAGGCCATTTTTAACAACCCGTGTAGAGAGGTAGTGGTAGGTTTAACGGGCCATCTGCCATCCCCCTTGAAGGGGAAATGTTTTTGCCAATTATTTTAATTAATTTTGTCATCCTAGCACAATTTCCGTATCTACTGTCAATAGGATGGGAATGAAATGTACAAGGAAGTCCAGGCTGCTCCACATTGTAGATGCAGCTTTGCGTGAAATCTTCAACAGTTCATGACGTCAAATTCACCTGCATTTCACGCCATGGAATCTTTTAGAAACAATCACATTGGATATGATTTCTAAAAAAATCTCAGAGCAGGCAGGCAGGCAGGCAGATCTGGGACAAGAACTTTAGGGCTATCAATTTCTAAGGGAGGATTTGGGCACATAGATCATTAGGAGGGTTGTGGCTTCCGGAAACTGGCATCTTCACTATCAAACCTGGCCCCATCTGCCCCATCCCACTGGGGAAAAAAGAATATGAGATGAGAAATGCTGGATCAGACCAAAGGCATATCCTTCTCACTGCCATGTGTCCTCTCACTGCCACAGGAGTTTACCGCATACCGTGCAGCTGTGGGCAGGTCTACATAGGGACCACTAAATGCAGTGCTCAAACATGAATGAAAGAACACAAAAGAGACTACAGACTGAGCCAGCCAGAAAAATCAGCAGTAGCAGAACACGTCATAATCCAGCCTGGGCATAAAATGCTATTTGAACACACTGAAATTCTGGACCATGCCAACAACTACCAGGTCAGAATGCAGAGGGAGGCCATTGAAATCCACAAGCATCTAGACAACTTCAACAGGAAAGAAGAAATGCTGAAAGTAAGCAAAGTTTGGTTACCAGTCCTGAAGAACGCCAAAATCAAGACACAGTACATGCAAATGAACACTACCCAGGGGCAGGGGGTTTCCCTGTGGACAATGGATTGTACACCTCCACCTCGGCTATCCTCCCACCCTGAGGCCTTGCCATTCAGCAACAGACCAACACAGAGATTAACATGTAAATCACTTCTTCCCAAACAAGAGTCACACAAATATATACCCCACCACTTCCATGTCACCACCCCTCTGAAGATGCCAGCCACAGATGCAGGCAAAACATCAGAGATAAACTCTTCCAGAACATGGCCACATAGCCTGAAAAACCCACAGAAAACTAAAGCATATCCTGTTCTGTCAAAAGCTAATTAGATGCCTGTATGAAACCTGCCAGTTGAACATGAATTCAACAGCTTTCTTGCACAACCATGCAGGAGATACTGTGAGGTAGCCATCAAGCTAGTAATTTGTATCCTCCAACAAATGTCTGATCCTTTTTTAAAACCCTTCAATTTGGTCGCCATCACAACGCCATTGTGAATCACCTGGTTTGTACACTTTCAGCCTTTTTTGAATCTCCTAACATTCAGCTTTCTTTGAAAGAGCCTGGTCCTCCTCTGAAGTCCTCAGATTCTTCCCACTTTTGCTCACTCTGAGACAGCAGCACCTGCCTGGATGCTGGCATTTTAGGGAGTTTTAGGTCCAAACACACTGCAGAAATTTGAGACCTCTTTAATTGCCCTGACTCAGTACTAGCTAATCTTGGGAATTATAGCCCCAATCAGGCGCCGTCGTTATGCGCGAGGGGCGGCGCTTCCTGATGCGCCTTGCCCCTCGCATGTAACGAGGGCGTCAAAATGGCGGCTCCCTATACAGATGGGCACCGCAATTTTGACGTGATGGACGCCTAGCGTCCACACATCTCAGCACCCTTGTGACGCCGCAAGGGCGCCATTGGCACCTTGCGGTGTCACAAGGGCGCCGGAAAAAGAAGCCGCTTTTTGCGGCTTCTTTTTGCTGCGCCGGGGAACCGCGTGGTTTGTCCACTGCGGTTCCCTCGTGCAGCAAACAAGGGCAGCAGCAGACCGCCCTTTTGGGCGGTCTGTAAAATGCCATAGTTTGTTGTGGCATCAGAGCTCTTTCCCAGAGAAGGCTAAATGTCTCACAAAACTACAGTTCCCAGAATTCCCTAGCATTGAACCAGGGCAGTTAAAGTGGTCTCAAACTGGATTATTTCTGCAATGTGATTTGGACCTTAGATGACTGGAAGTGGCAATGGCGAACCCCCTCTGAAGAAACTTGCCAAGGAAAACCCATGATAGGGGTATGGCCTTAGGGTCGCCATAAGTCAGAAATGACTTGAAAGCACACCACCACCACAACAACAACAACAACAATCCAGTGCCTATAAGAGCCAGCTTCTACCTGCTTCCTACTTCCTGGGGTGTACTTCATGGGATGCTCTATGAGGTGGAGCAGAGTTGATGGTTTTAGTCTACATTTTGATTTTATTAACATAAATAAAAATATACACTAAACATTTTAAAAATTTACAATGAGAAATTATAATAATGCAACATAGGAACCAATATAAAAGTTAAAAAATGAACAAATATTCAAAAGTTACTTTCTCTTCACTGTTAATCCTTGTTTTCTAGTTTGCTTGCTATCTTATCTTTCAGAACCAGTATAATTGCATTGTTTTATTAACATTTAAAAAAAGAAGAAGAAAAAAGATGTTTTATTATCTTCTCAAATTCTTTTTAAGAGTTCTTATATGTCCAAAGTTGTCTTGTTAAATCTGGATCAAGTGAATAGCAATTTTCTAAAAGTAAACACAAGGTACCGTATATACTCATCTATAAGTCTAAAAATGTATGCCCAAAATTGACCCCCAAATCCCAGGTTAACTTATTTATGGGTCACTATGGGTAGTATGGTAAGGTAATAGCATCTCTTTCAGATTTCCTCATTTGGTGCAGAGAGGAGTTCATTTCTCTCTGGAGGCAAGGAGCCTTGGTGATTTACTGATATTGCTGTTTGTTTAAGAGTCCTTCTCTTACCTGTGTGTCTGAAATGAAAGATGAAACAATGAAGCAAAAAGCCTAAATGAGAGCATCTCTTGCCATATGCACACACTGAAAGAGACTATTAAGTTTTACCCTTGACCTATTCATGGGTCATGGCAAAATCCATAATTTTGGCCCTAAAACTTGACCTCAACTTATACATGAGGTTGACTTATAGTTGAGTATATACGGAAAACATAAATAGATAAAATTGAAAAAATAAAAAAAACCCATTCCATTTAAAAATTACGCCTATATCGATATTTTAGACCTTTAATCTTATGGATAGTCTGTTTCTTTCCCCAAATCTTTAATACACATTACCAATCATTTCTATGTTAATTCAATGGGGTTTTTTTTCACATGGGAAGATAGTTAATCTCTCCATTTCATACACATTGTATTGTCTGTAGAGCCAATCATTTTCTGATGGAATCTCTCATATTTTTCATTTTTGCGCATAACATATTCTTGCTGAGGTTGTCATGTAAAGTAAAACTTTTGAATATTTACCCCCTCCCCTCTTTCATGGGATGCACTTCATGGGGTGCTCTAGGAAAAGGAGCAGAGCTGAGTTGACAAAATGATGTAGGGCAGGATGGAGAAGGGGAAGGGAAGGGGGATTTTTAAGACTAACTGAAGGGGAAATGTCAGAATTTGAGAAAGTAGAATGCGTGAATGATAATCATTTAATTGGTAAAAATTTGAAAATGTTCAGATTTAATATGGAAAGATAGCAAATTAAATAGTATGATTAGCTGGGTGAGAAATATGGGCTATAGTATCTATTTGAAACAGTGGGAATATATTTGGAGTAAGGGCTTGAAATTTACGTATTCTTATAATTTGAAAGTAAATTTCTACAAAAGGACGTACAAATGGTACTCTTAACCCCAGAAAAATTAGCCAAAATTTACAAAGTTGTAAGAAATGTTTCCTGGAGGCATAGAAATCATGTTAGCACTTTTGATTACTTATGACGGAATTGTAGAAAGGCCAAAATATATTGGTTTAGAATTAATAAATAGGTACAGAAGATCTTGGGGTTTATTATAGCTAGAAGGCCAGAATTATATTTATGAAATATGATCAAATGGGTCAAAAAACATGGTTCATGGCATGGTTTGCGCTGGGGCTGCAGCAACCACATGCACCCAGCCCTGACCCAGGCTGCCACCATGGTTTTGAACCAGGCTGGCAAAAGGAGTGGTATTTTGCCGCTCCTTTTTGGCTTGGTTCTTTGAGGAAAATATGGGTCTGGCACTATTTCCCTCTGTGTTCAGGGCATGCATCATCTAAACACTACACAGCCGGAAACCGTGTTTTTCAGCCCATCTGTTTTGAGCCTTAGTTGACAGGAAGGGAAGGGGAAAGAGCATAGAACTTTAGGATCATAACACACTTGTGAGACATAGATGAGCTACTACAGAAAGGCAGTGTGATAGGTGAGAGACATTAAGCATTTCCTCTTGGAGGTTTAATGTCAAAATGTATGGGAATTGATGAAAAGCCTAGCCAATGGACTAGTTAAGGGACACTAACATCTAACTTATGAAAACCATTCATTTATATATTTACAGTCATCCCTCCATATTTGCGGCTTTGATATTTGCGGATTTGATTATTCCCAGATTTCATTAATATGTTCTCTCTAGGACTGTCTAGGTCCTCCAGTGCAACTCTGTGGTCAACTTTAACTAAAAGTTGCACTGAAAGACCATTTGTATCTACTCCAGTGCCATTCTATGGTCAGTGTATGTTGGACATTGACCACAGAGTTGCACTGGAGGACCCAGAGTTTCCTAGAGAGGTGTCTTCTCAGGTAAAACCAGTGTTTTTGTTATTTGCAGTTTTTCCATATTCACGGGGGTCTTGTTCCCCTAACCCTAGCGAATATGGAGGGACAACTGTATTTAATATATATCTTCCAGAAGGAGAACCAAGGTGGCTTAGAAAAGGCTAAAAACAAGATATGCTAAAACCTGATAAAAACACAACTGAACGTGTAATCACATTTAAAACATTGTTAAAATTTTAAATGTATTTAATCATTTGAAAATATAACAGTAAAGTTAAAAACCCTCCCTTCTCCCATTAAAAAGCTTCCCTGTAACAATTCATTATTAAATTGTTCCTGTTGTTGTTAGCTGCCCACAAGTAGACTTCAACCCATGGTGACTCTGCATATGAGACATTGCCACCCGTCCTCAACCACCCTACAGGCTCAGGGACATGGTCTCCTTGATCTAGTCTAACCATCTGGCATGTGGTCTTCTTCTTCTCTTCCTACCACCTTCCACCTAGCATTATTGTTTTTTCTAGTGAGTCCTGTCTTCTCATGCTGTGGCCAAAGTATGACAGTCTGTTTCATAATCTTAGCCTACAGGAAGAGTTCAGGCTTTATCTGTTTGAGGACCTATTTGTGGTTTTTTTTGGCCTTCCACAGTATCCTCAGCACTCTTCTCCAGCATGACATCTGAAATGAATTAAATATCAGTTACAAAAAGGTCTTTTCCTGCTGGCATAAGGAGAGCAAAGATGGGGACAACCTAGTCTCCCATGGAAGGGAATTCCATAGCCTGGGAGCAGCCACCAAGAAGCTGCTCTCATAGGTCCTCAGAAGATAGGCCTGTGATCATGGTGGGAGTGAGAGAGAAAACTGGGGATTTTAAGACTGGGAGGTTTGTAAAAGGTAACAATGCTTGCCAAAACACAGTATTTCCAAATGGACAGCACCTCTCACTAATAATTAGAATGCACCATGGAGCTATTCTGTGTTTTTTTCCCTCCTTTGCTGATTTTCTTGAGTAAGTAAAAGATGGAAGATACAAAGGGAAAACAAAGGAAGTTGAAAAGTAGAGCATCACCATTTGACACTCCTAGAAAATCCAGTCAATGAAGCAAGATGATGATGTGATAAAAAGTCTTGCCTGAAATTACTCTTTGAATGCAGGTAGCCACATGTCTGTTACAGTATAGCCCAATGTTGATTTCCCTTAGGTACGGAAAAGAAAGCTTTCATAATATTATTAGCTTGGCTGCCCTGGCTTTGGGATTTACTCACATTTGAAAGGCGTAGAGTTAATTAAAATTAAACAAAGCCTGCCTGTCCTTGCATAGTTGAATCCCTTTCCTGTGTCTCTGAGATGACAAAGAAGCTATGAATAACGTCTGCCTGGCTTTTTGTTGTCCTGTCAGGCAGGAATAATGAAGGAAATATGACGTCCAGGTGCAGTGTGACAAGTGGTGGAGGATGGCGCACAGGAACACATTAAAGCCAGCTCAGTAAATCTCCAAACATACATGGCCAGCACCCTGTTAGCAGCACACACAAGCATAAGCCCAATATATGCCTCTATATGTCTTGCTTGTTTCAACAACTAGTGTTTCTCCCTCTGCAGCAACCAAAGCCCCACCCAGGAATAACCATTTCACTGTGAAATGCTAAGTCCCATAGCCATTCAGTAACTGGTGGATTGCCATGCAGATCAGAGGGGTATCTGGCTATGTCCCCATAGCCAGACTCAGAATGATTGTCAGCCAATGAGGCCTCTAGAGGACCCCAGCAAATCTTAGCAGATGAAGTCATTGGTTTGCATCTGGCTATGGAAGCATAGCCAGATATTTCTCCAATCCTCTCCACTAGCTATTAAATGTTTGGGGAGGGCTGTGGTGGCTGAACAGTGAGTCGGGGGAGGGAGTTGGTTTCATACTGCTATGGACAGGAAAATAGGTAACTGGTTGTGTATCCACACTCCACAATTAGAGCACTTTAATTGCATGGCTCCTTGCTATGGAATGATAGGAGTCATAGTTTGGTGAGACTTCCCACTAGAGAACTCTAGCACGCTCCCTTGAACTGCAGCAGAGATTTTTAGGTTCCCATCACCAAACTACAGATCCCAGGATTCCATATGTTGAAGCCATAGAAGTTAACGTAATAGCAAACTGCTATAGTTGTTGATGCACCCTAGCTGTAACATGAATAGAAAGTGAAATTTGTTCCACTTTGCAGAGACATTAGGGATCAGTTCACATATTGTCCTAGTTGGTGCATTTAACCTAAAAACCAGAAGCCCAAGTCAGGTTGGCCAGTAATCAGGAATTTTGGCAGCTGGGGTCCTAAACATCTGGGGGACCAAAGTTTGAAAACCACTGCTTTAGACTGTAACTCCCCTAGTCCCCCACAATTGGTCATGTTGGCTGGATCTGGTATACTTTCTAGTACAAAACCTCTGGAGCACCATTTTGACTATGGTTGCCTTAGATCAGGAGTGGGAATTCTGTGTGTCTTGGACTGCAGTTCCCGTCTGTCCTAGTTGGTATTGACAATAGTGAGGAATTCTGGGAGTTGCAGTCAAACAACACCTGGATAGATGCATGCTTCCCAACTTTGCCTCAGTGCAATCAGTTCATTGTACAATCTTATGCAACCCAGCCTCTTCCTGACAATAACTTCACCTTGTACCCAGTGGCATCACTAGCTAAGGTGTCACCTGGTGTGGATGGTGTCACCAGGGAAGTATGCACATTCGCCCCTCCTACTGCTCCATTGCTGGGCTTCTTCCCTAGGGAGAAAGTCTGGCAATGGAGCAGTTGGGAAGGGTGCACGTTCACCCTTTCTTCATCAAAGGGGAAGTGGGCCCAACCAGGTGTCACCTCTTCTCTGAGATGTCACCCGGTGTGGTCCGAACCTCTCTCCAATGACGCCACTGCTTGTGCCCCAGCCTTTTTCTTTCCTTATGCTTAGCAGGCTATCATTCTCCATGGCCTGTTCTTTGAAAAGAGTACACAGGCGTTCACTGACATCAGATTTTCCCCATCTTGAAAAGAAAAGCAGAATCCCCCTAATTAGTTGCCTGGATTGTATTATGTGTCACATCTGAGGAAGCTTTGCTTTGATGTTAACTGTCCCATTACAAAGCTTGTCTAACTCTTATGACAAGTTAAATCACACAAGAAGAAATTAACATCTGTTGCCAGGAAAACAGCAAGAAGAATGGAACAAAATTAATGAGTTCATATTCAAACTCTGACCTTTGTCAAAGTTTCACAAGAATCTCCCTTCCTTCTATTCTCATACTTGTGTCTTAATGATGCTTTTTACATTTTGGGTTGTAGTACCATTTTCTGGTTACCAAATAAAAAATTCTTGGTATTGCAAATCTAGACTGAACAAAATACATACATACAACTAAATCCATTATAATAAATAAAAATGCAATGCAAAACAATGAATATTTCTATGATCACAATACTTATTAGTCCAATACAATATGAAAAGAATCAATATTTCTACAACTCTGCCTGCTTGTTTTCCTAAACTATGATATTGAAAAATAAATTGATTTTGTCATTAATACTATATCCTAAATGTGCTTAAGCTATTTAGGATACTGATTCTTCCTCACTTTACTGATTTGTAGCAATACTTATTTTTAAACTGTTTGTAATGCTAATAAAACATCAGTGATAGCTACATCAGTTTATAAATAATAGTTATTTTTAAAAACATATATATTGCAATGCTATATAGTTGTTGTACCTTCAAGTTGTTTGTGACATATCACAACTTTAAGAGTTTGCTAAGAAAATCATGGCTATTGCCATCCTTTGAGGCTGAGAGAGTGTGACTTGCCCAAGGTCACCCAGTGGGTTTACATGACGGAGCCAGGATTTGAATCCTAGGCCTGTTACAAACAGGCCAAAATAAAGCTGCTTCGAGTCACTTTGGAGGTATGGTATTTCAATGATGCATAAGTCCTAAGAGTCCAAAAGCCACACCAAAGCTGCACTCCAGTCCTTAGGTCTAGAGCGTGGCTTTGGTCTATACCATACTGGATCTTAATGCTATGTAGCATTATTTATTCAATGGCTTTTAATTCTTGTCTCAAGAATGTAGAAATAATAGAATTGAAAGGTAGAAATAATAGAATAGAATTAAAACAATAAGTATAAGTATAATATAAGTATTATAAGTTTGGCCATCAGAACTAAAATCATAAGAAAAACAGAGGCTGAGGAAAACATTCATTCCTGGCATGCACTTTGGAAGAGGCTTTGAGGTGGTCTCTAGAAGGTTCAAAATGTTTTTGTCTACTTACACAAGGCTTAACTCACCTGTTTGTTTAATTTCATGTGTATATATTGTTAGTTTTGAATTAAAATGTTTGCATTTTGTTATTTCTGCTCTGGCATCAAATTTTCTGTTAAAGAAGTAATATCCAGGAACACATATACTTTGTTAACTATGGTGCAGCTGTACTAATTCAGAGCAACTGAATTCTGTACTAATAGATTGTTTGCTCTGTATTTCCAGGATGAGAAAGTGCAGATATTAATGTCAGTTCAGTCAGACTTGTAAAGTAAGCCTTACATCTACTTTTCAATGACTAATCACAATGCAAAGCACTCTATGTGCATTATAAGCAGTTGAGGATGATCGCATGCTATGATAAAAAGACATCTACATCATACTGGCTCATTTTCTAATTAGATCCTGAAATTTGACCAAGGAAAAGGTAATTTTAGGAAGCAGATTACCACAAAGCTGATGGTGTACCTGACTACATAGCACAATGGATGACAGAGAGGAACATTTTACAGGTGTGATGTAAGAACTCATGTTAAGGTTGGTTAGTTAACTATATAACTTTGGAACTGAAGCTGGCTGAATCTGAATGAGGAAAATCATACAAAGAATAAGGATTACCAAAAAAAAAAAAAAAAAAAAGACAAGAAAAGAAAAGAAAGAAAGAAGCCAAGATAAATGGTTCCTGCTTTATTGGAACTGGCTGAAGAGCTTCCACCTGCATGACAGGCCTTTGAGCTGTGCTTACTCATATCTTTAACTACAAAGCCTGGGCAATTTCACAATGTTTTAATATCCTTCCCTTGATGTGAACATGTTATGTTTTCCACTTGGTTATTTTCGTAAAATCGTTGGCAGCCCAAGGTATCCAAGGTAATTATGAATTTGATTATTTTGAATCCGCACAAAAGGGACCAATACGTCATGCAAGTGCTAAGTGGAAATAGAGTACTGCTTTATGTGTGGTTATTGGAGATGGGATAGTCAGTAGGAAATGCCACTGTATTATATTTACCCTTTAAAAAAAGCTATATTAATTATATTTAAAAGGGGACATTTATTTTTATTATGTTGGCTCTAACTTGATATTTACATTTATGTGATAATTATTATGTGCTATTCAAAAACTTACTGGAAGGAGGTGAAAAACCCCACTCATGATTTCACTCCTTCCTCTTCCCCTTTCCTTGTTTTGAACCTAGGAGAGAAGGAAATGGCTATGGACGATATCACACGACTAAAATTGGAAGTATAATCCAGTGTCATCCTGAATGGAATCATGCATATTCACGTTATTGTGCGAAAAGTTACCACACGCGATCGCTGGCAGTCAGAACGCAATCATGTGTCAATCCACAGTTAAGTAAATTCGGTGAACTAGCGAAGTCACAAACCCTGTTCCTAGGCAACTTCGTACTCAGTGCATTGTTGTTTGGTGTGATGTACATGTCTCCTTTGGTCCTGGTTCTCTGCCCCCCCAAATCTGGAAGAGGGGTTTCCCATGAAGCCACGCTGCAATTCCGCTTCACTTTTGCTTCCGGTTTTCCTTCAGCATTGCTGAGGGGGGGCTGCTGCCTGCTAATTAAGAGGCATGGACCCGGAGCTATTGGATAACCATTATATTCACGTTTTAATGTGACAAGAGTGAATATATGCTCATTTTAACATGAATAGAGCATGTTCTTTCAACCATTTTTCCCGCCCCCGTCCAACCTCTTTTGTAAATTGTGGGGTTCCTTGGTTCCTCTTTCTCACTCGACTAAATATGCTATGCTCCAGTCATCTGGAGTCTCACTGAGCATGTGCAAGGGTGCCATTTCGCAATTAAGAACCCACCGATGTGATGGCTTACTTTGCACAGAATCTGGGTTGCATTTGGGTAGGCCATTACAACGAATTTAAGGTGTGATAAGTAATCAAGTGGCCTGTTACAGACTGCCAAAATAAAGCTGCTTTGGATCTCTTTGGAGGTATGCTATTTAAATGATGCATGGGTCCTAAGAGTCTGGAGGTCGCGCCAAAGCCACACTCCATTCCTAAGCACCAGAGTGCAGCTTTGGTGCAGCTTCCAGAGTCTTAGGATGCATGCATCATTTAAATAGCACACCTCCAAAGAGACCCGAAGCAGCTTTATTTTGGCAGTCTGTAACAGGCCAAGTAATTGCCTGAATTTTTGAATTGACCTCACTATCTTCTCTTTCAAAATGGAGAGCCTCCCGTTCCATTTGATAAACTCCATGAATTTGGGAAGACTCCATTTCACACCCATCCATTGGAAGAAAATGAGTGAGGTTAGAAAGAAATATTGAAAGAAACAATGGAGTCTAGTAGTAGAATACTATAAGAATAATTAGAAGAAGTAATGTAGAAAGTTTAAGAGGTGAATGAAAAGATGAATATACTTTCCAAATTATGTAAAATAGCTACAGTTTGAGATACAAGAATAAGACAGTAGATCAAACAACAATAACAAAAAACATTAAGCAAATCAAGTCTTAGGAAACCAGGTGTAAAGAAAGTCAAGATTTGCTGTAAAGATTTGATTGTATTGTACTAGATGTATGGATCAATTGCTTGTGTGTTTATATGTGTATGTTTGTTTTATTTAATGTGATTTACAGTATGTTATTTTATTCTGAACTGAAATTAATAATAATAATAATAATAATAATAATAATAAAAAATGGCAAAACAGAAATCTGCAGGAAACAAAAAAATCAATAAAGATAAACTATAACTCAGAACAACAGGAAACAATTCCTCACCCCACTAAATAACACCTAGACCAAGCTATTCCCATCAACAATTTGTTCTTTTGGTTATATGCCTTCTAATTGACTCTGAGAGATGGTGAATTTATGGAATTTTCTTGGCAAGATGTATCCAGAAGAGATTTGCTGCTGCCTTCCACTTACACTGAGATAATGTGTGATCTGACTGAGGTCACCCAGTGCCTTTCCATAACTGAGCAAGGATTTGAACCCTAGTATCCCAGATTCCTAATCTAGGATTCAAACCACTTGTAACACATTGGCTTTCACCTTCAACATTTTACCACAAGCATAATTTCTCACAACAAACAGAGGTAGACCAATAGCCAAGATCCTCTTCAAATTCTTCTTCATCTCCACTTATTTAGTATCCCTGTGTCTCCTTGTCACTGTCCTTCTTTCTTGTTCTGTACCTTCTTCTTTTCTTTTCTCTTCTCTTTCCCTCCCTCTCTCTCTCTTAGGTTCTCACTCTCTCACTTCTCTATGTGTCTTTCCCCTCTTCCTTGTGCCCACAACTCTGGGTGTCTCCAGGCTTATGGGATGTTCTCTGCTTTTCTGTGTATGTCCATTCTCCTCTATCCCACTTTCTCTCATCTTTCGTCAGCTCTTGTGCACTGCATACTCCTCTCTCAATTGTCTTTCCCTTGAGTGCCTCTGCCCCACAAGGCAGCATGCTGAAGGTTTCCTCCTGTTTTTTGGTCCTCATTATACTTGTTGTTGTAAAGTGCCACAGTGTGAAAAACCTCAGTAATGCTGGCAGGGTGCATGATGAGGAATAGGAACATCATAACAAATCTTGGTCCTTGTAGTACATCCACAAAATTACAGTGGATTTTCATGTATCTATAACCTCACCTTGGAATGTCATCTCTGCATCCTTTGCTTTCCCTCATTGCCACCCCAGAATACACATATGTAGCAAAAGCATTCTGTATCAATTTGCCAAACTGAAAGAGAAACATTTGTAACATTCGCGTTGTAGCATTCGCATATAAAATTTAGGCAAAAAAGTTTTTTGCAAAGTATATGCTGGGAGCAAGCAAATGAAAGGGAAAGTACCACAAGCAAACACACATTCTATCTATATACTGTATGTATCTACCTGTAGAACTATGCACATAGACTGTCAAATATATAAAAAATAAAAAATAAAAAGAGAGCTGCCTGGTGCGAGAGGGAGGCTTGCTCCGTTCTGTGCCCTCCCTCTGATCTACCCTGAACATGACCCTTTCTCAGGCACCCCAACTGCCCTTTGCTCATCCCGATCGCCCTTTGCATCCTTCCTCCGGCTCCTGCCTCCTCTTCCACTTGCTCCGTTACCCCCGATTGCCCTTTGCGTCCTTCCTCTGGCTCCTTCTTTCTCCTCCTCCTCCAATGAAGGGGAGGAATGTTCTGCCCACTGCCCTCCCTCTGACCTAAATCCCTCTCCTGAACCTGCCCCCGATCATGATCAGGGGCAAGTTCATATTCACTGAACCTGGTTTTTTAAAAAAGATACAGCTTTTACCCCGCTTCCTGATGACCCGCACTAAGGGGCATTTGCCCTGGAACGAGTGTGGAAGCCTCAGATTCGCTTGTGGGAGATTTGGGGCGAATATGAACTTCATGTGCATAATTCGGTTTCTGATCCGGGGTAAAAGGTAGTCTGAATACCCCCTTACATGAAACAGCTAAGAGAGATCTTTTGGAGCTCTGGGGTTGGGGATCATATCTCTCTATCTCTCCTTTACAATGGATGCCAAGGATGCTGTGGTAGTACTGAATCATTTGATGCAGTAAAGGACTGGATGTGGATTAATAAACTGAAGGTAACCACAGTACCACACTGCTCTCTTATAGTGCTGCTATTCCACTTTAAGTTCTCTGACTGCCTCCTGTTGCATTTTGAGGCTTGTAGTTCAGTGAGGACTAAGAGCTCTCTGACTGAATATTCTAAATGCTCCTCCCTAAATTGCAAATCCCAGTGTGGAACAGAAGGCAGCCAGTGGAATAGCAGTGCTGTAAGAGTGTAGTGTGGTAATCTAGTTAGTCTAGACAAAATGGAAGTGCTGCTGGTCAGTAGGAAAATGAACCTGGGCTTGGGACCTCAGCCTCTTCTAGATGAGGTTGCTTTCCCTGTGAAAGAGCAAGTTTACAGCTTGGGAGTGCTCTTGGACCAGCACTGCCCCTGGAAAGCCAAGTTGCTGTGATGCCCAGGAGTGCCTTTGCCCAGCTTCGGCTAGTATACCAGCTCTGCTATTTCTTGAAGAAGGCAGATCTAGCCACAGTAGTTCATGCCTTAATTACCTGCTGATTAGACTACTATAATGTGCTCTACAAGAGGCTAACACTGAAAAATGTTCAAAAGCTGAAGCTAGTGCAAAATGAAGCAGTGAGATCGGTGTCAGGTGTGCATTTTAGACACCATATAACAGTGATCCTGCAAGAACTGCACTGGCATCCGAGTTCAATTCAAGATGCTGGTGTTGACCTACAAAGTCCTAAATGTCTTTGGGCCAGAATATCTGAAAGCTTGCTTTCTGTCACACGAATGCCAGAAATTTGAGATCTTCAGAGGAGACTGTGTTGCATGTCCCAATGCTTTGTGAAGTTAGGTTGGTGGGTACATGCAACAGGGCTTTCTTTGTAGCATCACCTTGACAATGGAGCTCCCTATTCAAGGAAGTTAGGTTGGCCCCATCTCTTTTAAACTTCTGCTGGTCAGCAAAATTGCTGTTCTGCATGGCACTAAGTGTTTGAAATTGCTGTTTTAACTATTTCAGAACTGATTTTAGGATTGCTTTTAGATGCTTTTAGGAGTGTTTAGAGAATTTTAATGTGTTTTTAAAAGGCTTATCTTTGTATTATTTTCATTAGTTTTTGTGTGTTCATTGTTTCAGGAGTCCTTGTAGGCTGAGAGGCAATATAGAAATACTTAAATAAATAATAAATAACTCAAACATGCAGTCTGAGATTTAGAACTGCTGTGTTTCATTTTTAAAAATTTAATTAGGCCTTAAGTAGATGGAAGAATTATGCTCCCTTAAGCCAGTTTTTGTAAAAGACATTTAGTGCTTCATTTCTTTCCCCTATCTGCTTCATGGCCTTGTTTGATCCACAGCGGTGCACGTGCCACTTTGCTGATGTGTAAAAGCCAGAGGTGAGAATCATGGCGACATAAGAGGGCTTTTCTGTCCTTACATATTATTTAAAATATTGGTAGATTCTCTTTTAGAGTAAAACTTTCAAAGGTAGCTACTGACACACAAACATGGAAAGATTTAACAGCAATATCAGAGCTTGGAAAAATATCAGAGCTTTGTTACATTTTTGGAAATGAGTTTTTAATACATTTAGAATTTTAATGTATAATTGTTTTAACTTTTAAAAATGTTTAATTGTTTTTAATTTATATATTTATACTTTTTAATGCTTTTGTATTGTTTTAAACTGTATTGTTTTAAATTTGCTGTGTGTCACCTTGAGAGAATGGCAAGATATAAGTAAATTATAATCACAGTATGTCCCAGGATCCACTGCTATAGTGGCCATGATGGTTGGGGAAAGGGGCCTCTGTGAGTTTTTAACTAAAAAGTAACTTTCCCAACACCATGTTAATAAAACACCATGTTAATAAAATTAATGATGCTATGAATTTCCTCAGATGTTTTCTATCTGAAAGGAACCGAAGCTTACTCATCATTAATGATCTTGAGAGGTCTGGAAAAGATTTTACAGCTGCCTGATTAGCTCCCTTCTTTGCTGTAGCCTTCAGATAATTAATCCTGTCTTCCAGTGAAAAGAAGATTAATTTCAAATAAACCAGTGGCAGCTGGTGGCTTCCTCCATGTCAGTAGAATAGTAAATCTGTTCTGGGTTTTAATCTGAAGTTGAAAAGTGCTAAACAAAGTGCCAAATCTATTTTAAAGTTCAGCGTAACATCTGGAGAGCATTCACTGCTACACTAAAATAGACGCACCAGCAATCACTGCAGTAGACCCTGGGATACTGCATTCAAGGAAAAGTAGAGATGCACTGCCTGTCCACCTCCATCCTGGGGGAACCTCAAGAAATGTCGACTGTGCTAGAAAGATTAATGAGTTCTTATTTCTAAACAAAGAACATGTTGTAGTTGTCATGTAGGAGCCAGAGTGGTGTAGTGGTTTGAGCTTTAGACTACAATTCGAGAACAGGGTTCAAATCCCTGCTTGGCCATGAAAACCTACTGGGTGACCTTGGGCAAGTCACATTCTCTCGTCCTCCGAGGAAAGCATAAGCAAACCCTTCTGAACAATTCTTGCCTTGAAAACTTTGTGATAGCTTTGCCTTAATTCACTAGAAGTTATTATATGCCTTCAAGTTGATTCCAGTGTTTGGTGTCCCTGTCTTAGGGTTTTCTTGGCGAGATTTGTTCAGATGGGGTTTGCCAAAGTCTTCCTCAGGGGCTGAGAGTGTGTGACTTGCTGAAGGTGGGTTTCCATGGTTCTAAACCTGATCCCTCTGAGTGCTAGTCCAACAGTCAAAGCAGTACACTGTTCTGACTCTCAAGCAATTAAATGACTCTGTGAAACTGCTATTCGCCCTGGAAGGAAAGCTGCTATTCTTACCATGAATAGCTTACTTTTCAGGGGTAGAGTAACAAGGTACCGAGCATATGATTTAAAAATTCATATTGTAAATCTGGCACTGTTATTAAAAATACAAATATAGGGCCCATACAGACAGGCCAAAATAAAACTGCCTCGGGTCACTTTGGAGGTATGCTGTTTTAATTGATACATTTGTCCTAAGAGTCCAGAAGCTGTGCCAAAGCTGTGGTCCAATCCTTAGGACTGGAGCATGGCTTTGGTGTGGCTTCTGGCCTCTTAGGATGCATGCATCATTTAATCATAATAATAACAATAATAAAATTTATTTATGTTTCCCCGCCTCTCCCGGTGGATCGAAGCGGGGTTACAGACTGAAAAAGCAGTGTTTACATAAAAATTCAATTAAAAGCAGCTAAAAACAATAAAATATACAGCATCATACAGTAACAATAACATCAACCAACAAGGCAGGGATCATACACAGTCAGGGCAAGTCATTCATATCAGGGGGGTATTCATATCAGGTGGGGTATGCTTGGCTAAAAAGCTCGGTTTTAATCGCTTTTCTAAATGTTCCTAACGAGGTCGCTGAGCAGATCTCCTCAGGGAGACTGTTCCAGATTCTCAGAGCTGTTGTTGAAAATGCTCTTTGCGAAGTAGCAACGTACTTAGAGGTTGCTATCTCCAATAGGTTCTTACCCGATGTTCTAAGACTGCGGGGTGGATTATATAGGGAGATGTGGTCCCGTAAGTAACTCGGGCCCAAGCCATGTAGGGTTTTATAGGTAATAACCAACACCTTGTACTGTGCCCAGAAGCAGATAGGGAAACAGTGAAGATCTTTTAAGATAGGTGTAATATGGTCAAACCTTGATGAACCGGTGACCAATCTGGCTGCCATATTTTGCACTAACTGAAGCTTCCGAACTTGGTACAAGGGTAGCCTCATGTAAAGCGCGTTACAGAAATCTAGATGAGAGGTTACCAGAGCGTGTACCACCGTTTCAAGGTCCCTTCGGTCTAAGTAGGGTCGCAGTTGGCATATCAACCGAAGTTGATAGCAAGCACTTCTGGCTGTCGCATCTACTTGAGATGTCAACTGCAGGGACAAGTCCAGAAGTACTCCTAAACTGCGAACTTTGTCCTTCAGGGGAAGTGTGACCCCATCCAGGACAAGTTGACAAATTTCCTTCCTTAGGCCCGAGGAACCTATCACAAGTACTTCCGTTTTCTCTGGATTCAGTCTGAGTTTGTTTTCCCTCATCCAGTCCATTACCGACTCCAGGCATACCTCCAAAGTGTCCCGAAGCAGCTTTATTTTGGCCTGTTTGTACGGGCCCCTTGTTATAAAACCAATGCTGTTAAATTTAGCAATAAAAAACAATATTGAGGAACAATGTGTCCATTCAAAATGACATGTTCTGATGGAGGTCTATGGA
This sequence comes from Sceloporus undulatus, assembly GCF_019175285.1. Lineage (NCBI taxonomy): Eukaryota > Metazoa > Chordata > Lepidosauria > Squamata > Phrynosomatidae > Sceloporus > Sceloporus undulatus. The sequence goes on from NC_056522.1 coordinate 271,809,017, forward strand.
CAAAGCCAATTTCTGAAGCAAATGTGATAAAGGATACCATATAGTTTCAAAATGATATTCCATAATCTCTCCTCTTGCCTCACAAAGTTTGCAAGTCAGTTTTTCCATAAGAGCCTGCATTCAAGCTCTGCCCAACCCTCTGCAAAATCAAAAGCCCTCTGGATTCTTCCAGGAATTGCGGTTTCAGTTCTTGATGCACTGAGGAATAATGAGAGGCGATATGAGCCCCTCATCCCTGCAACATGGTGTGGAAGGAACAGGTTTTACCTCAACTTGCAATCCTGATCTTGAGATCAGGGCTTTAAAGTAGCAAATGCCTCTTGTTGTGCTGGACCCCATTCCATATGACTCCTTTTCTCAACAGGGCATATAGGGGTTTGGCTTTTATGGCAAAAGACTCGATGAATTCACTGGAAAAATGAAGCGTGCCCAACAAAGCCCTTAGTGAAGCTATATCAGTTGGGGCTGGGAGCTTTCCTATTGTCTCCACCCTTTGTGCATCTGGGGTTCTGCAATCAGCTTGAAGGTTTAATCCCAGGTATTTAACCTGCGTCTGCACTAACTGTGCGTTTGTCCTATTTGTCTTAAATCCTGTGTCTCTGATCAGACCTAAGACCTCTCTAGTGATGTCCGTGCTCTTTTCTTTGAAGTTGGAGTGTATTAATATATCATCCACATATGACAGAACGTGTGGACGGGACGTTGGGCGCATCCTAGTCCACATTTTTACCACGTGTGCATGACATATGGAAGGACTGGAGAGAAAACCCTGTGGAGTTCGAGAGAAACAGAATTGTGCACCCCGAAATGAAAATGCAAATTTGTAGAAACAGCTCTCATGTAACGGAATAGAATGGCATGCATTGGCCAAATCTTTCACACTGTAATATTTGGCTCCAGCTGCGATAGCAGCCAAAATTTCATTGTACTTCGCCACAACGGGGGCTACCGGGGGTGTGACTGCATTGAGGGCTCTAAAGTCCACAGTCATTCTCCCCATGACGCCATCTGCTTTTAAAACTGGCCATAAAGGCGAATTACATATAGACTGCATTGGGATGATTACATCCCATTTCAAAAGTCCCTCCATGGTTTTTGCTATTCCCTCTTCTGCTTCTCTGTATTGTTTCTGCGGGGGTAGATCCTTTCCTTTTATCAGTACACAGACATCTTTAACCTTGCTACATTTGATTTTGTCTTTAATACAGATCTCAGGGAAATCCATCACCCAAGGGCCCATGCCTATGGGATGGAGAGGTTGTGGGGCTTTTAAGGCAGCACATCTGTGGATGGCAGAGATCTGCAATCATCCCTCTTCCAGTTGCCATAGGAATCCATTTGCTTAATCTATGGTCAGTTGATGTTTCTTCAGGAATCCTACACCCATTATCCCATCATCCTCTCCTTGATTTTCGCATGCTCTGATAAGGTCTTGGATGGGACCTAGTTGTAGTGGAATCCTTTCCCAAATTGCTGCTTGTTGCCTTCTTCTCCCTTATCCTACTAGTTCCATGCTGGATGGGGTCTTCTTACTCATGCTGGCCAAGTCAGGGTGCAAAGTGTTAACTGCAGATCCTGAATCCACTAGTAGCTGGGCTTTCTTTTGCTCCCATACATTACCCACTTGAATGTCTACCATGGGTCTTCCCCACTGATCAGGGGTTAGGGTGGCTATTATTTGTGAACACAGAAGGTCTCTAGCTGCTTTGGGGACAGTTGTATGTACTGGCACTACTTTGGGTTCAAATTCAGATGCTGAAGATCCAGAGTCTGATTCTTCTGATGTCTCTGTTCCTTCTTATAAACCCATCTCTCCCTCATTGAGAAAAGCGGGGGGGGGGGGGGGGTCTGGGGTTTAACAGTTTGAGCAGGCTGAGTTTTAGCCCGAGGGGTCCCTAGGTAAAACTCATCACTTCTTTTGGTTTCTCCTATCATCTGTACGCCGAAGACATTCAGCTGTATCTCTCCACCCCTAACCTTTCGATGGGGCTTGAAAAGCAAGTTTCTTCTTGTCTGACTGTCATCTCTCAGTGGATGCAGCTTCGGCACCTGAAGCTCAACATGTCTAAGACTGAGCTTCTTGTCTTTCCACCTAAACCCACCGTTCAATATTCCTTTTCTGTTTCTGTCAACAACACTTCTATTCAACCGGTTCATCAAGCCCGCAGTCTTGGCTTCATTTTTTACTATTCTCTATTCCCCAGATCCAGGCCACTGCCAAGGCCTGTAGATTCTTTCTCCACAACATTGCCAATATCCATCTATTCCTCTCAGCCTCTACTGCCAAGACTCTGGTCCATGCCCTAGTAGTATTGTGACTAGATTATTGTAACTTTCTTCTGACAAGGCTTCCTCTCTCACACCTCCATCCTTTAATCTCTGTCCAGCATTCAGCTGCATGTATTATCACATCCACTCGCCGCTTTGACCATGTTTCTCCTCTTTTCTCCTCCCTTCATTGGTTCCCCTTCCCCTTCCACATCCAGTACAAGCTTTTGTTGTTGACTTTCAAAGCCCTTCATGGACAGGCCCCTCCTTACTTATCTGAATGTCTTTCTCCTTACATTTCTACTCGTACCCTCCGCTCTGGTAGTCTAGGTCTCCTGTCCTAGTGTAGGACTGCCACTGCCCCTTCCAGGATTCGTCCCTTCTCACTTGCTGCCCCTTACCCCTGGAACCTTCTTCCACCACGTGCACACCTCATCACTTCTCTACCCAGTTTCAAAATTGAGTTAAAGACTATATTGTTCAGTGAAGCGTTCCCAGGGATGAGCCCCTTCTCTGTCCCAGGATGCCTCACTTTAACTATCCATTAAGAAACCAAGCCCTTCCCCCCAGTCCATCTCCCTTGGTCCAGGCCTCGGAGGTAGAGAAGAACTGCTGGACCTGATTCCCCTTCTCCTTTTGTGTCGTGTCTTTTTAGATTGTAAGTCTGAGGGCAGGGAACCGTCTAATTACAAAGATTGTAGGTACAGCCCTGTGTAAATTTACAGCACTTTATAAATAAAGTTTAATAATAATAATAATAATAATAATAATAATAATAATAAAAAACAGAGGCTGTGTAATGTGTGAGGTAGGCAACCAGGCACAGGTGGGGCTAAGAAAACTTGCATATGCCAAAAAGGATGTAAAGACAAGAGTTAACTCTTATAAAAAAGGAACTGTCCCCTTCTCTGAGTTGACTGGTGAAAGGTGAGAGCATAGTCTAGAACAGTGGTCTCCAAACTGTGTCTTTTAAGAGATTTTGGACTACAGCTCCCAGAAGCCTCAGCCATGTTGGTCAATAGTCTGGGATTCTGGGAGCTGAAGTCCAAAATCCCTTAAAGAGCACAGTTTGGGGACCATTGGTTTAGAACCTAAAGGAAGCACTGACCTGCTCTACTCTCTCAGTTCTTCTTTGAGGGGCAGCACCAAAGAGCTACCACCACCATCACTATTTTCCAATCCAGGAATTCAAAAAGACCAGAAGCAGCACTGCAGTAGATAGAGTAGAGTGGATTGGTGCTCCTGGGATGGGCTAAGCTCTGATTTTTTGCCACTCTCCTCAGAGAAGGAAATGGCTCTTTTTCTTTAAAAAACAACAACAATAAAAAGTTAAAGTACAATACTTACACTGACCCATAGATAAGTTGATGAGGTTTATTTGGACTGATTGACTAAATTTTTTAGATTTATACTTGAGGGTATGCAGTAACTAATAAGTTATCCACAAGTACAAAAGAGTTTTGCTCCAGGAATCCTCAGGGCCTACCTTGCAGCTGCAGTTCTGTGGATCACAACTAATGAAGAGCCTCACTTTGCTCTCTGTAAACACTGATCCTTAGCTGCAAGTATGAAGGTGTTGAGAAGGAGGTTTATTTAATGAGAGTTTAGGGGGATAATGTAATTAGAAGCTGAGCTACCAGAGCTTCTCAGAAAGGGTGTTAGCTGTGTGTAATGGCCAAAGAGTACACACCCAAGGTGGCCCACATGGCACACCTCTCCTCTTCTTTAACCTGAAATCAGTTGGGTGACCTGGTTTTCCAGAATGCCCTGGTTTTCCAGAATGACCTGGGCTGGCAAGATTTTCCAAGGCCAGTCATCTACAGCATGAGGTGGCCTTTTCAGCCATGCAGATAGTCAAATTAAATTAAATTAAAAGATATAATTTAGTCATGTCTACAAAAACATATCCAATTATGGAGGCTCAGAGTTTGGAAAGTTTAAAGTTTACTCTTTTTTTTTAAACTGGAATTCCCAGAATCACTTAGACAGCATAGCCTCTGACCTTCTCATGTTTCAGAGATACTAGTTAGGCAGAGAAATACCAAAATTCAACAGAGACAAATGCAAAATTCTACATTTCAGTCACAAAACCCAAATGCACATTTATAGGATGGAGGATACTTGGTTTAGCAGCAGTCCATGTGAAAAGGACCTTGGGATTTTTGTTGATCATAAATTGAATGTGACCCAGCAATGTGTTGCTGGATGACCTGCTGGCACAGCGATACTGCAGCCATAACACTGTGAGTTTGATCCCAGGGCTCCAAGGTTGACTCAGCCATTCATCCTTTCATAGGTTAGTAAAATGAGCACCCAGCTTGTTGTGGGCAATTGGCTTACAGATTGTAAACTGCTTAGAGAGTGTTGAGTTCACTAATAAGCAGTATAGAAATGTAAATGCTATTGCTGTGCTCCAGCAAAAAAGGCAAATAACATTTTAGCCTGCATTAATAGCAGCATAATTTCCAAAATCAAGGGAAGTCACAGTCCTGCATATACTTCACAGTCAAGTCTCATCTGAAGTCCTGAGTTCAATTTTGGGTACACCGTTTTAAGAAGGATCTAGACAAGTTGGAGTGTGTCCAGACAAGGGTGACAAGGATGGTAACGGGAATAAAAAACAAAACATATAATGAAGGTTGAAGGAGCTGGGCATGTTCATCCTGGTGGAGAGGAGATGGAGGACATGATACTCTTAAATGATATCCCTCAAGGGCTATCCTAGAAAGGATGGGGCAGGTTGTTCTCTGCTGCCCCAGAGAGTAGGAACATGTTTGATGGTTTAAGCTACAGCTAGTTAGATTTCAATTGAATATTAGAAGGAAATTTTTTCCCATTAGCAGACTTAAATAATTCTATTCCTTTGGTTCATTTGCATATATCACTGGGATGAATCTTCAGCCACTAAGGACACATAACATTCTTTTCAGAAAGAGATACAATTGGAACATTTGTAGGCTATTTATCTTTGGCTTGTTACAGACTGCCAAAATAAAGCTGCTTCAGGTCTCTTTGGAGGTATGCTATTTAAATGATGCCTGGGTCCTAAGAGTCCGGAGGTCGCGCCAAAGCCACACTCCATTCCTAAGCACTGGAGTGCAGCTTTGGTGCAGCTTCCGGATTCTTAGGATGCATGCATCATTTAAACAGCATACCTCCAAAGAGACCTGAAGCAGTTTTATTTTGGCAGTCTGTAACAGGCCTTTGATTCATGCAGAGGAATCACTCGTAGGCTCTTTAAAACAGAGCAATAAAATAAGCCAGTGTTTTAATACTGAAACACTAGGATATCAAACAGTTGATGAAAAGGAGAAGCAAGAGAAGGACATTTCCCCTTGTAAAAACAACCTTGAACCTTTAATCATATGATCTTTGTCAATGGCACAAAGCTCGAAATGTTACTTTGACATTCAAGCTTCCATTATCCACAGAGGCAAGAGGAACGCAAGTTGTCTAAACATGATAAATTTTATTTCCCCATGACATCAGTTCACTATTCAAGCAGCACTTTTTAATAGCTCCCCAGAAAAACCTTTTCAAAACTGTAAGGGCATGCATTCCACTGAAGAGAGTGAAGAAGATAAAGCTAGACAGCAATAAGCATCCAATGAATAAAACAATCCAAATTTGATTGTAATTTAATTCATTCATGCTTTATGAGTTTTCTCCAAACAGACTGCAGGCTACTGGCTTCTAACCCTTTGTCTTTTTATTATTATTCTTTGGGATGTTCAGTGACCAGTTACTTCAAGTGATTTGATTTACCTTTTACTTTTCTCAGTTGTTTGTTTAATGCCTACTGTCCAGGCAGTTGTCACTGTCTACAATTTTTATATGTATTTCTATTCCCTTTGGCCCTTCTGATTGCACCCTCAACATGCCCACCAGAGTTCATTAGAAGTTAAATTATCTCTGTAATACTTAGGCAGAACGAAGACTTTTTTTGCCATATGTGTGTTTATCCATTACAGGATATCTTTCTTGCCTCTCAACAATTGTTTGTTAAACAGGCACTCTGAAGCTAATAATGGAAGTTGGAACCTTTTCAATTCTTATTATTTTATCTTTTCCACCCTCACTCCCCAGCATGGGCATAAAGTATCTGCCAAGTGAGGTGAAACCCCATGCATCTGATGAAGTGGGCTGCAGTCAGGGTGACCAGATGTCCTGTTTTTTCTGGACTTGTCCTATATTTCAACCTTCTGTCCAGGAGAAATGACAAAATGTGCTCCAGTCTGAGCATGACTAAGAAGCATGAATTTACATTTATATACTGTAATTTATATAATTGTTTTTATTTTTTATTTTGTAACATCCTTGAATGCCCTACATTGTGCTGGTCCCTTGTCCTCCTTTGTGGTTGGGACATCTGGTCACCCTGGCTGAAGTCCATGAAACCTTCTGCCAAATAAAACCTGTTAGTCTTTAAAGTCCCACTAGATGCTTTGTTGTTGATCTATGGGATATTTTTGTATGCTTGCTGAGTAATATATACAGATCAGCTAAGAGTGCTAATGGAGACCATCAGTCCAGAGCTGATGGAAACTTGTACTTCAATCGGCTTGCTATGGCATAAGACATAAATGTGTGTGTGCATGTATATGTATCTGTATGTGGACACACATGACTCATTCATAGAGTGCAATGATGTTGAACTGACTCATTATTCTCACTACACTTGGCTTGAAAGCAAGCTCCTTCGTTGGAATAATCTATGATGATAACAATAGATGCTCTCATTTAAATGCTGCTAAGAACAATCTCTGGTTTCTAAACATCCCCATTAGTTCATTGTGTTACTGAACATTTTATTTACAGTTTGATTGATAACTTCTTCTTAGTGTGTGTACATCTACTCATTGATTAATTTTTTCAACAGTGGGGATGGTAGGCTGTGTCCTAATAAAACCATTGTATTCATCAGTGTAACTGATGAAATGATGAGGTATTGAAACTTGCAAGTAAGCCTGACTCTGCAGCCCCAAAGAACATTGCTTATTCTCCTGCTCCTCTTTCCTTTTAACTAAAGCACTCTGTGCAAGGCATTATGAACCATTCCAAACTTTAGACAGAGATGGTGGTGGTGGTGATGTAGGTTAGCCAGGAATGTTAATAACAGATTACTGATAAAATAAAAATGCTTTACTTCAATAACTTCCATTTATTCATTGCTAGATCCTTGGAGGGTGTGGAAAGGACTGTCTGATCTTCCTTTACTCTGACCACTTATTGAGATTTTCCTTTACTTCCTTTCCTTGGTGTGTATATGTCACAGGGTCCTCTCTGTAGTGGCACCAAGGGTCTCAAAATCTGTCTCTCAAGTGATATATATAGCCCCTTTCTTCTTTCCTTTTTGATGGATGGTCAGCCATTTTTCTCCCTTCAAGCTTTTTAGATCATTATCATTATTGCTCTTTCCCTTGCTCTGTGTTGATCAACCTGGCATTCTTCAAGTATTATTATCAAAAGAAATTTGCTATCTGCCAAGAAGAGGAAGTTGGAAAAAACTCTTGTGGAGATTCTTGGAGTTACAGTTCCAAAATTTAAGTTTTCTAAGCTCAGAGTAAGCTTTGCTCTTCAAGAAAAAAACCCATAGGCTACAGTCCTAAACATCTGTACCTCAGAGTAAACTTATGGAAGACAGTGGGGTGTATTTTGGACTAAAGATTCATATGTTCACATTCCACGGAAGCTTGGCCACATAAGATGAGTTGTGTGTTTCCTTAGTTCCTGTCTGAAATGTTGTAAGAAATAGGTTTCAACTTTGGCAACGCCACTGCTTGGAAACAAGTCCCACTGAGCTCAGTGCGGCTTACTCCCAGGTAAATTGGTATAGTACTCTAGGCCTATGCTAGCTACAGAGAATATGCCTTACTGAACTCATGCTTCTGAGTAGAGATACACTTGTACTGTAGGGACATGTCAGCCACAATGCAGTGCATTATACACAAGGAAACAAAGCTCTGGATGTCTGAGTCAGAGAGAACAAGAGTAAAAAAAAGGTTTTAGTGTGTGATTCAGAAATTAGATAATGTCCAGACAAGTGTTTCCTTTGACCTATGTCCCCCACTCCAATCATCTAATAAAATAGAAGTAAAAAGTGTCCAGGGCAATACTAATGTCCTGATAGGTTAAGAAACAAACACCTCACAATAGAAAGAACCAAGCTTCATCTATACTGAAGAAGTATTCGCAAATGCCCAGACTGTCTGGCTTAAAATGTGCAGGAAAACACTAGCACTGCTCTCTTTCTTTCTGCCCAGGGAGTCATTGGTGCGAATTATAACAATTGTGACAGCTACAGGTGTTTAAACTGAGGCACTCTGTATACAAAGGATAGCTTCTACTCCTTTAGAAGGTTTACTGAGAAATTTCCCACCCTCAAAATCCACACAACCCAATGTCCAAATGTTTAAAAGGAGTTTGTGGGGGGAAGGAGAGGAGAAGGGAGAAACAAGTAAAAATCACACACACACACACACACACACTTATTCAGTGCACGCATAAACACACAATTTAAAATGAAATCAATAAAATCCATCTAGCTTTGTTAGTTATGATGTATCTATTTGAACAGAGTCTTGAGTTTCAGAGTCTATAATGTTGCTATTGCTGCTGTTGCTATGTGCCTTCAAACTGACTCCAACTTATGGCAACTCTATTGTTGGGCTTTCTTGGCAAATTTTATTTTGAGGAGGATTGCTGTTGCCTTCCTCTGAGGCTAAGAGAGTGTGACTTGTCCAGACTCACCCAATACGTTTCCATGGCTGAGCTGGTAGTTGAACCCTGGTCTCTCACAGTCCTAGTCCAACACTTACACCACTACACCACTCTAACTCCCCCTTTCAGAGTCTATGCAAGAGGCAAATGCTGCTCCAGAAGGGGTTTTCAAAGATATTTTCATTTTATTTATTACGATCAACTGATCAAACAAAGGTTTCCAAAGGTAATTCTGAGGATTTGTTCTACTGTCCAATTTTTTTTTTTAAAATGCAGGGTTCCAAGGGGTTGTTTGGGCTCCAGGATTTTGGAGCTTCCTTTGAAGCCACAAGCCACACTTTCCTTACTTTCCTGTATATGTATGTGCCTTCAAGGCACCTGTCAACTTTTATACAGTTTTCTTAGGCAAAGAATACACAGAGATGGTTTTGCCAGTTCCTTCCTCTAAAACATATCCACAGCACCTGATATTCATTGCTGGTCTCCCATCCAATTACTAATGAGGTCTGATCCTATGTAGCTTCTAAGATCAAACAAGATCTGGTGTCTTTTAGGCATTTAGCTTAGAATGAAGTATTGGATAGGAAAGACAAGGCAGGGGCCATTTTACATAGTCAGCCCAGCCATTCTTGCAGTCTGCTGCAGAGAAATTGGAGGAAGACTCAGCACAGCAGGATGTGATAGTCCGCATTACTATTGTTTACTGTAGTGTGTAACTAGTTTGCATTTCATTTTCATATCAGTGAACAAACATGACATCTTGGGGAGCTCCATTTTCTCGCTGTTGACAGGAGCATATTTAAAGGAAAGCTAAATTAACAGTTATGAAAAAAATGAACAGAGTATGCAGAGGGAGAGGAGAACTAGAATCCATTGTAATGACTTGGATACACACGAGACTTTTAGAGATAGCATATCATTGCCCACACATTTATTATCCTGTATTATTAATAGGGTGACCTCTTTATAATAACTGAAGTTTGCTCTGCGCCACAGCAGCAACGGAGAAGCTGTTTCAGAACCAAAAAGAGAAGAACAGCTCCTCCCTGAATGTATCTATAGTGACCAGCAGATAAGAACAGGAGCTACACAAACACCATAGGCATATAGTAGAATACCAGCCAGTCTCCTAAGTAGACTGAGTGTTGGACTAGGACTTAAGGAGACCATGGTTCAAATCTCCATTCAGTCATGGAAACCCATTAGGCGACCTTGAGCAAGACACACTCTCCCAATGTAAAAGGAAAGCAATGGCAAACACGCTCTGAGTATAGCTTGCTAAAGAAACCCTATGGAAGAGTCTCCATAAATTAGAATTGACTTGGTGGCACATAACAAAACCAACAAGAACACATTCTAAAATGCAAAACTCTAATAGGAAAATTTTCTTGATTCTTGGAAGCTTTTATGCTAAATTTGCCTTGTAGATTTCCCCCCTCCAGACAAACTTTATTAGAGTTCTAGGTTGAACGCACACAGTTTGTTATTGTTAACAGCCTTCGAGTCAACCTTGACTCATGGTGACCCTGTGAATGAGACATCTCCAGTCCTCCCTATTCTCATCTGCTCTGCTTAGGTCCTGCAAAGTGAGGCCTGTGGCCTCCCTGATTGAGTCTAGCGATCTGGCATGTGATCTTCCTCTTTCTGTTTTCCTCTACCTTTCTTAGCATTATTGTATTTTCTAATGAGTCGTGCCTTATGATGATGTGGCCAAAGTATGGCAGTCTTGGTTTCGTCACTTTGGGTTCCAGGAAGAGTTCAGGTTGGATCTGTTCTAGGAGCCATGGTATCCTCAGCACTCTTCTTCAGCACCACATCTCAAATGAGTTTATTTTCTTTCTGTCAGCTTTCTTTGCTGTCCAACTCTTGCATCCATACATGGTGATGGAGAATACAATGGCTCAGATGATTCTAACTTTAGTGCTCAGTTGTATATCTTTACACTTTAGGATCTTGTCTTGTTCACACAGTACAACACAGCATTATAAAATATGGGGAAGAACCAATCAGAACTAGAAAATGAGTCCAGCAAGGAGTCCAGCATCATATTACAGCAAAATACATTTTTCCATATCTGGCCACAGGAAGCAGAAAGATGATGAGGTTGATAAACTTCACAGTTCATAAAACAAGAGAATTGTGTTGCAGCAAAGAAGATGGTGTCTGAATCAGTTTGGCTTCCAGGTTGTCCACTTGTGCAAACTTCTCAGAAATTGTTTGGCCCAAGCTACAGGAGTCAGAATGAGGCACTGCCACCAGAAATAAAAATTCTGCCCCCCCCCCTCCATTTTTCTTCAGTCCGTATATTTTTAGCATTCTGGTAACTTATAACTTCAACTGGCCATTTAGAAACAGAATTTAGGCTTCCAAACAAAAGTAGCAGGCAAAATTAGCAAGGGATTAGCAATATCAAAATTCTTGTGGTGAACAGTTTTCTCCACAATGCTAGAAATTTGGAGACAGAAAATTTCACTTAGGAGAGCAGAATTCTTATTTGGGGAGCTATGCCCCCATTTTGCCCTCTCTTAACTAAACCCTTGGCTAGTGACCCAAACTTTAGGGTATAATTGAACTAAAGATAAAGTTTAGATAAAGCTTATGTAAAGAAAATTGTTGCTTGCAATTTCATCCTGGTTTGACTAATCTGACATTCTCACAAAAGGCATATACAGTTTTTCCTGGGCTTGTACACTAAAGGAGCTTTAAGGAGAGATGATGTAATGGTGCAAGTGGCATGACAAAGGAGTTCCTGTTTTGAATCCATTGAAACCACTAAAGAAAACACTGATGTCAGAGAGCTTTTTCCATGGCCACATGGAGATTTTTCATGACCTAAGGAAGTGGTTAAATAATCTTGGTGTTCATCATTGTGATTACCTCTCCCCATCACCGCCTTGAGTTCCTATATTGGGAGAAAGGCAGGATATAAGAAATAAAATAATAATAATAAAATAATAGTCAGGTGTTATAATTGCTAGAGTATTAAGAGAAGATATTGTTATGGAGCTGGCTGTGCAATAGATTCTGAAAACAGAGAATTTGGCTCTGGTCGGAGCCCAGTCACTCATAGACTATGTCTTGAGGGGACTTAACTCTCATTTTTCCTAATTCCAAAACTTGTACAACTATTGTGTGTTCCCACATGTGTCTTATTCAATAGAAAGCCACAATGAGTTCAGTGGGGTAGGCCCCAGATAAGTCAGTGTAGGACTGAAGCCATCATAGGATTTTTGTTCTCATAGGAGGGCAAAGGCAAACCCACCTTGAACAAACCTTACCAAGAAAAACCCATGATAGCTTCACCTTAGGGTCTCTATAAGCTGGAAATTACTTGAAGTCACACAACAACTACATCTGAAGAAGTGGGTTTATATCCATGAAAGCAAATATAAAAGCAAAAATAAAAACCAGTTATAGTAGTCTTAAAGGTGCAGCCACACTCCTTCCACCCCTCTCCCTTCCTCCTTTTTATATCTCAGGAGACTAACACACTTCTTTGAAAACAGAAAGAAAGGTTATCTTTGATTTTGTGAGCCACAGAATGAGACCTCATCTTTGTATTATGAATGGAGGAGCCATTGAACAGTTTTATACAGTGGTAGTTTCTAGCTCCATGTCAGTGGAATGGTGAATCTGCTCAGGGTTTTCATCTGAATTTTAGATTTCTTAAATTTCTTAAATTTTAATGTTAAAGTTCAGCACCTTGGATAGCTCATATGAGATGCATACTAAAACCCAGAGTGGATTCACCATCCCGCTGACATGGAAGCCATCAGCCACCTGTTGACAGCAATCTGATTCAAACTGAATCTGGTGGGAATCCCACAATGATCAACTACAAAGTTCATAGTGAGTCCTGATTTTCCCACTTCATCTGGTTGGCTGGTGCCAGGGATCTCAACACCCATCAAAGTCTTACATCTATTGTCCTCCTATTCACAAAATCAGTTTAGCTGATGACCACAAAATTTTATGCCCTAATATTTGTTAGTCTTTAAGGTATCACAAGACTCTCTCAAACTCACCTTGATTTATCATCCATAGAGTGTTATCATCCAGGAATATAACATAAAGGACACCCCCTCCCCAGCCCTTGGATGCAATTTGATGGAAATAGTAGTGCAAAATAGTTTTTGGTGTAGTGATTTAAGTGTCAGACTACAACTCTGGAGATCAGGGTTTGAATTCCCACTCAGTCATGGAAACCCACTGGGTGACCTTGGTCACACTCTCTTAGCTTCAGAGAGAGGCAAACTCAACCCCCCTCTGTACAAATCTTACCAAGAAACCCCATGATCAAGGAAAGGATTCCATTAGCTGTGAAAATCAGGTCCTACTGTTGTTGTTGTTGATGTTGTTGTGTGCCTTCAACTCATTTCTGACTTACAATGACCCTATCATTGTGGTATCTTGGAAGGATTTGTTCAGGGGGATTTTCCTTTTTCCCCAAGACCATTTCAGCCTTCTGTCCAGGAGGAATTGTCTTCCATTTTGAGCAGGACTAAGAAGTAAGAACTTTAAAGTTCTATGAGTGTTGTTAGCTTTTTATTTGGGAATATCCATTTTTCACAAATAAATGTCCCAAATAAATTTAGCTTTTTATTTGGGCATGCCCTCCATTGCTCTTAAATAAATGTCTTGAAGAAATTTAGTTTTTGACTTGGGCATGCCCTCCTTTTTTCTTTTTCTTTTGTGGTGCTTTGTCCTTCTCCTTTGCAGTTAAGAGACACCTGGTCACCTTACCTTGGATGCTGCAAAATAAGGCACAAAATCTGAGCCAGGGGCTCCCTGGGACTCAAGTTTCTCATGCCAGGGCTCTACCCTCTAATAGAAAAGCAAAATGGGGTGGCCTCTTCCCCACCCACAACTACCTCTCCACTTGCTGGTCTGGAGATTAAGGGGAGAGGCTTTCCTTCTCCTCCCCCCACCCCAGCCTTTCTCCTGTCCATAAATAGCCAGGAGGCTGGAAGCTGGCAAGCAGAGCAGCCAGCCCTGTCCAGCCTCTTGCAGTCTGCCAGTTCCCCATCACCATGTACTCCAGCCGCATGGAGGGTCCCAGAAGAGGGAGATCTTTCGACTCCATGAGTGCCAGCTTTGAGGAGAACCAGCTCAACAATGTGGTGGGGAACCTCTCCTCCCTCTCTGTCCTCAATGAGGTAGGTTCCTGGAGTCCCAAATGCTGGGGGAAGAAAAGGCAGGCTAGCCTTGAAATGATCATGATCATAATCATTATGATTATCATAATCATTATGATCATGATGATCATGATCACCATTCCTCTCCTCTTTTGAATAGATACATTTCTTACTTGAGAGCCAGTGGGGAGACCAGGGTTCAGTTCCCATCTCAGCCTTATGACACCCACTGGGTAACCTTGGGCAAGTCAGATACTCTCAGCCTCGGAGACAGTGGCAAACCTCCTCTGAACAAATCTTGCCAAGAATACCCTCATGATAGGTTTGCCTTAGGGTGGCCATAAGTCAGAAAGGACTTCAAGACACACCACAATGACAGTAATCGTAATAGGTTTTCTGGAGCCCTTTCCCTTGATTTCTCCTTCTTTTTCAGGAACTTTCTAAAACTAGGAGTTTGCCTTTCAGTTTTTTTAAAAAAAATTGTAGTCAGATCTACACTAGGAAGAAAGCCTTTTTTGAAGTGAAGTAGCATGAGTCAGTGTGGCGTAGTGGTTTGAGTGTTGGAATAGGACTCTAGAGAGCAGGTTTCGAATTACTTCTCAGCCATGTACAACCATTGGGTGACCTTAGGCAAGTCATACTCTCTCACCCTCAGGGGAATGCAATGGCAAACCAAGAAAACTCCATAATAGGTTTGCCTTAGAGTGGAAAAAACTTGAAAGCACACAACAACAACATTAACAATAACAGTAATAGGTTTTCTGGATCCCTTTCCTTTGATTCCTCCATCTCTTTCAGGAACTTTCTAAAACTAGGAGTTTGCCTTTCATTGTGTTAATTTTCTGTCAGATCCACACTAGGAAGAAAGCCTTTCTTGAAGTTAAGTAAAACTGCAGCTAAATAAAGTTGTCTGAATAATCCCCCATTTCTGATTTTGGGAAGTGAATATGTTTGATTCCTTGTTGATGGTTTATACCATCTAAGTATTTTGCACAAGTTATGACAGCTTTGTTTTGTGCGTGTCATTCCAAGGTAAAACTGCAGTTTAAGATAGTGATTTTTGAAAGATATGACCTGTTCCAATTTAGTCTGTTTCAGCAACTTAAAAGAGGAAGGGGTTGTGGAGGAGTCTTGTATAACCTTTAAGACTAGCCAATTTATTTCAGCATAAACTTTTGTATGATTTCGCTAACTTCTTCAGATGCATGTGAAAAACTGGATTGTAGTCCACAAAGGTTTCTGCTGAAATTAGTTTGTTTTTATTGATGATACAAAATTGCCCCCACTGCTCCCCCCCCCCTTTCAACAGCCATGCTTCTTACTTGCACCCAGATCTCTTCCTTTTAAAATACATATTAACAAGTGAGGCTCCTCCAGTGTTTTTTGCAGCACTGCTTGTGAAAACACTGAAATAAGGAATTACCAAACTAGCCCAGATACACAGAGCTCTGTGCAGTTGGAAAGTGTAAAGCCTATTTAACCTAACTGTTCATACCATCTGGATGATTTTGGATGCACACCCATTTACCTGTTTCCTAGCAAGGCAGACAGTACAGAGTTAGGAGTGTGGAGACCTATGCAATAAAGAGTATGGGTGCAGGGGAAAGGGACATACCTGTCCTGATTCCTGGATAGATTCCTGGATATCACTGTGGGCAGTCAGCTGTGCAGACTTATTCCTGCAGAGTTGTGGACCTTCAGGGAGCAATAGTAAATTGTGCGGTCCCTGACTTGTCCCCAGTGCAGTACAATGAACTGACAGAGGCATCTTTGCAGGATGACACAGATGGGCACTCTTACATCAGAGTGCCTCCAATATGTAGCTTTCCAGGCCTTTTTCAGTCGTGTTTTCTGATTCTTTCAATGCCTTCTCTGCCAGTTCACCCCCTCCCTCACAGCCAATCACTAGAAGCTGCTGGTTTCTATGTGACTGAATTGCTGAATCCAACCCAGGTTTTAGCCTGAGTTAGTCAAGGTGCCCCCAAATAGGTTCAGCACCTTGGACAATTACTTTGACATTCAGATTAAAGATGGATTCACCACCTAATTGACATGGAAGCCACCAGCTGCATTGCTGCTTGTGCTCATCTGCCTATCCATGACAACTTTCTACCACTCCCTGGAGTGTACCGTTCTTATACACGGATTTTTTATACATGGAATAAAGAATCCAAGGTTTGAAAATGTTGAAGAAAAGTATAAATTTCAAATATCAAACCTTGATTTTCCATGTTTTATAAGGGACACTATTTTGCTATGTCATTATATTTAATGGGACTTAAGCATCCATGGATTTTGTTATCCACGGGGGATCTTGGGACCAAACCCCAGCGGATAACAAGGTCCCACTGTAGATGGTATGCGATAAATGGCCTACAGGTTTTTAAGAACCATTGGACTGCTTCAGCCAGTTATAGCTGGTCTGCTAAGAAATGAAGAGCCACCCATTGCCTGAGGATAATCTTCAACATCTGATTATGATAACTACATTTATTGATGGAGGCTGCTCTTGGAGGAAGGGGTACCATCATTGTTTGTAGTTAGTGATTTATCATGGCAGCCATTATCCCATCCAATACTACAAGGTTCCCTGCTTTATGAAGGAATCCTTTCTTCAGTTTGTCTAAAATCTGCTGTCTTATCTATTACACAAGATCACCTTGTAATGTAAGAGGGTACAAAGGATATTAGAGCCAGTGTGGTGTAATGGTTTGAGTACTGAACTGCAACTCTGGAAACCAGGATTCGATTCCCCACTCAGTGATGAAACCCATTGGGTAGATTTGGGCAAGTCACATGCTCTCAAGTCTCAGAGGAAGGCAATGGCAAACTTCCTCTGAACAGCTTTTGCCAAGAAAACCCCATGATAGGGGCACCTTAGGGTTGCCATAAGTCAAAATGACTTGAAGGCAGACAACAACAAACAAAAGATATTTCCTCAGGCAGTTCTTCCAATTACTTATTATATTATGAACTTTGCCTACACAGCTATAATTTAAGTCCTCCCAGTTATAGAGTTCAGTGTTTTAAGCCTTTCTGCACTAATAATTTTAACTTCTCTGTTTTGCTCTTATCTAGCTTTGTTGTATTATTACTATATTCATGCCATCTTGTGCAGTCCTGCTACCTACCTAGCAGCCCAGTGATCCTTTTGGCCTGGATTGACACACCAGATCAAATAAATACATTCTATTATTCAGCAGTTAGTTCCTCCAAAATGTAATTCAGAGGAGTGAGTGAAAGATGGAAGACCACTTTGGCACCTAACCCCTCAGGAATTCTGCTAGTTCTATTGGATCAAATGCCATGCTTCTTTAGGACAAAGTTTGCAACTGAGAGGCCAAGAAAACATCTTCTGGGATCCAGATTCACTCAAGGACTCCCAGTGAGTGGTACTTATTTAACATATTTGAATTCCACTTTCCCTGTTCAGAGGCAGCTGGTGGCTTCTGTGGACAGGGAATCTGTGCTGGATCTTAGCCATAAGTGGCCATTTAAGGTGTTGAACTCTATCTCCCAAATAAGCTCTGTGTCTTTAAAATTTGAACAATTTCATGTAAAATTTGAGCTAAAACCCAAGGCAGATGCCCCACTCTAATGACACGGAAGATTCCTGCCACCTCTGTTTACATAAAAAGCACAGAGAACATACTTAACCACCATCCAAACTGTTATTCCAAGCAGCCATTTGAAACAGTCTGTTCACTTGAGAGCGAGGGAAACTGCTAAGAGCTGTATTTATAGCTATAGTCTGCTACATGCTGTGGTGGTCCTGGGATCCAGAATGAGCTGGGATTGTTAAGGTTTCACAGTGCCATAGGAACTTGTAGGAGACGGTGCTGGCTGGGAAGCCTGGCTTAGAAGGTAAGAAGGAGATTTACCTTTGCTGAACTTGCTGTTGATGTCAGCAGTTTGAACATTCTCTCCTTGAGATTTCAAGGAGATTAAAAAGATGGGGGTACTGTTGATGACTAAACTAACCCCCAAGCTTCTGCTTTAAATTAAATAGTTTGCTGGAGGGTTTCTTTAGTCAGTCAAAATCTATGCTGCAGGGCTGGACCTACCATCAGGCAGAATGAGGCAACAGCCTTACAAAAGAAATGCAAAAGTGTAGGAGAGAGATAAAATTATGTGGCCAGCTATTTAAACCTAGTTTTGCTTGGTTTGGTCTCTTAATACAAATTATACACTAAATTCAGTGTATTGGGGATCTAGAAGAGCAATACATTTATTTGAGTGTAAATTTTCATAGACATACACTTCAGTAAAGCACACAATCTTTTTGTGTTTTTTGCAATTATTTAGCTACTTCACTGGATTTAAACTTAAAATGGCTCTTTTGCATGTTCTATTTCTCCATTAACAACATCATTACTTGTCACAACCAGATTAGTCTGTTTTAGTATAAAAAGACGGAAAGGAATCAAATAGCTCCTTTGAGAGTAAGTGGGGGAAAGTGATATCTAACGCAGGCTATTGTGCACTACAGCCCACTTCATCAGAGGCATGAAGCACTGTGGACACACACACACACACACACACACACACACACACACACATGGGCATGTCAGGAAGATGTGGTGATAAGTATCAGTTTAAGGATGATTGTAAAGAGTAATGAAAAGGACAAAAGAGGGGCACAGTTTTTTTTAATACAAGCTCAGATGAGCAGGTAAATACAAAATAAAGTTCTTATGTGGGTGGGTGCATGCGTTTGATTTGTATTTTGTGGCATATCACATTATTAAGTAACAATAGTGTTGTGCAAA
Organism: Sceloporus undulatus; assembly: GCF_019175285.1. Classification (NCBI taxonomy): domain Eukaryota; kingdom Metazoa; phylum Chordata; class Lepidosauria; order Squamata; family Phrynosomatidae; genus Sceloporus; species Sceloporus undulatus. The sequence continues at coordinate 271,827,909 of NC_056522.1, forward strand.
TTTACAGCACTTTATAAATAAAGTGTAATAATAATAATAATAATAATAATAAATAGTAAGCAGACCTTTGAGTTCCTCAGAATTCTTCACACAGAATGTTAATATGGATACTTTATGGCAATGTTCATAATAGTTGTACAAAGTCTGATTGTTGTAGACACAAACATAACTTCTGTAAGTTGTGAGATAGCTGACCACGTTCTAGCATTCTGTAAAAAGGGAAGCTGGTTGTTGCTTTGTACAGCCTGGTTTACTCTGCGGTTTTGTCTCTTATCTATGGAGAAAATTCACTGGAAAAGTAGCTGTACTTCTGGAAAAAGCCTGTGCTTAGAACACATGCAGGACATACATATTTGAGGTGATTCTGCATATTCTGGCTATATGGGTGGTGGAACAGACTGCAGAATCATTGTGGACTGGGCTGAGTGCCTAGTGGGCTGGCTGAAGCAAGACAACATGATGCTTGCTATTTTGACACCTGCTTTCTCTGCTTCCAGTTATGCACTACTTTGTAGAAACCAGAACTGCAAGAAGCTTGCATGCCACTAATAATGTTCATTTATAATGCCCCTTTCACTAAAGAGTGGAATATCAGACATATATAATCAAAAATGAATGATAAAATACAACCCTATAAGATGTTATATGCTAAAATATTAATATACTAACATACTAAACATGTCATTAGTACAATAAAGACCAGCTGATAGCTTGAGTTGGGTGCTAAATGACCAAACTAAACAATCTTATGTGCTCTTGTGCCTTGTTAACAGCAGCCTGGCCTGTGGAAATTAGCAGAAGCAGCTCTTCTCAGAATGGAAATGAGCCTTACCAATTCCTAATGCCTGATAGAGGCACTAAAGGATGGGCCTTTTTAAAAGTTGTAGACTGCTTATACAGTACATTGCTTTTGTACCTTGCTGTCTCTCTCTCTCTCTCTCTCTCTCCCCCCCCCCCCCATTTCTAGAAAAAGAAACAAAAATACCCATTTCTAAATCTAACTTTTAAAAAGGAATTGTGCAGTATGTGGGGAAAATGCTAAGCCTCAAAGAACAGGAGCTGAAGTCTACTTTTATTCCATATTTGCAGACGACTGATAATATATGTTTATATATTAATTAGAAAGGGAGAGACTTGCTCTCATTCTAATTAATGTAGCTCTTGAAGGATAGGGGTTTTATAGCATTAAGTCTAGGCTTGTTTACTCAGATGGTAATCTTTGTTCATTAGAGCTCACTGTCAAGTGTGCATAGGACTGAAGTCTTAATTTCCTTTCCCTTTTCAAACTGTGAATATAATTCTGAACCTGGCACCACTCCTTTGTTTGTGCTTTCCTGGGTCTATTTTGAATCAGTTGGTGAATAGTAGCCCAACACTGTAAATATCATTGATTCCAACAGTGTGGTGTAATTATTTGAGTGTTAGCCTATGACTTGAGAAAAGTGTTTAAATCCCAGCTCTGCCATGAAAAGCCATGAAATCCACAAGGTGACTCTGGGCAAGTTACACTGTCTCAGCTTCAGAGGATGGCAATGGCAAACCCGCTCTGAAGAAACTTGCCAAGAAAACCCCATGATAGGTTCGCCTTAGAGTTGGCCATAAGTTGGAAATGATTTGAAGGCACAGAGTAACAGCAACTCTAACTGGGAAGAGGAATTGGATTAAGGTTTCATATTTTACCTTGAAATATACATTACATCTAAATATCCACAGAGAGGAGTAAGCTATAAGGGGGCTTCAGAGATGAAATGGAAAATGTCATATAGTGTGTGTGTGGTAATGATGCTGTGAGATAAAATGGAAGGAAAGCCATTTTTAAACTGAGTACATACATAAGACAATGTCTGTGTATATATGGAAATGGAAAGAATTGCAAAAATGATTGAAGTTTATGTATAAAGTGATCAAGCTCCCAAATGTTTTGAATCATGAGCAGGCATGATGTATCCAATCATTCTAAAATTCCATAACATTTGCTTTGGAGTAAACACCTACTGAGCTCAGTGTAGCTTCCTACTTGGTAAATAGGGGCAGAATTGGGCTTTAAAGCCACAGTCCTATACTCATTTACAGGAGAATAAATCGCACTGAATTCAGTGGGGCTTACTTCTAGATCAGGGGTGGGCCAAGTGCATCCCCAATGGCCATTTCTGTGGCCTCCAGAGTAGTGTATTCATGGGTATTGTTTTCAAAATGTTTTGCTTTAAAACACCAAAAGATAATCTCTAGGAAGTTCAGAGTGCTTTTTCACATGTCTGGGCTTCCCCTGTTGTCAAAATGAAAATTTGTGAAATATTTCAAAACAATGTTTGCCCTTAAATATCCCAAAATGTCCTCTAGGGTTCCAAGAAGCCCCTAAAACATGTCCCCATATCCCCTAGAGGGTATTTGGAGCTAAAAAGAAAATATTTTTGGTGCATAAAGATGTGCCCCCCAGGGTCTCATTGAGAGTTTATGTAGCCCCTTTATCCTCCACAGTTGCCTGTTCTAGATAGAAATAGAATTACACCCATTATTTATTTCAATGAAAAGGAATTAACATGTGGTTAATTCAATGTGCCCATGTCACTTTTCTAGGACCAATCTATATATTTTTATGTCTTTGCCACAGAAGTGTCTCTTGAATGTTGGATGAATACCCAATTTCAGTGTCGTTTTTCATGTGTTTTGGGGAAATGTTTGAAAAAGTCATCAGGTCTGACCTAATTATGAATCTGCACTCTGCAGTCCAAAGCCAACTGAATTAGATGCATGTTTCCTTGAAATGAAAGTGGACTGCTTGTGTAAGGAAAGGCAGAGACTTTTAGGAATCATATGCCAAACGTAATGACAGTTGTCACTGGACAGCGACCAATGGGAAGTACTACTGTACTATGCAAAATTCGTTTGAACTGATCAGCGGTTGTACACATTTGAGATTCAGTCTATTTGCTAAGAAAAATTCTGTACAACTATGAATTAATTAGCATTAATTGCCTTACTAATCATTTTTAGATCTACAAGTCAAACTACAGTATGAATGAAGACAACAAGGAAAACAAAGACAATTCATCTGAAAGAAATAAAACTGCGGTCATATTCTCCTTAAATAATGAAGTTGGAGGACTTGTCAAAGCTCTAAAACTCTTTCAGGTAATCAGTTTCTGCAAGCATAGTGAAGGTAGTAACAGCTAGCATAATGTGTTTTGCTCTTTTATTATGCTTTTGTTTTGTCTCTTAAAAGCTTCAGCCAATTTTGTATGAGCATAAAATTTGTGTTCTCACCACTGGTAGATGGGGGGGGAGGCAGAGTCATTTGAAGAACTGCACTTTTTGTAGCAGAAACTGAAATCAAAACACTGTTTTTGTTTCACATTTGAGCTTGGAGAAATTTTTTTGAATCTAACTCCTTGAATCCCTCAGCCAGAATGACCATTGAGGCATGTTTTCTGCTGCTCCACAGAACAGGACCCGGAGCAATGGATGCAAGCTGCAGGAAAAGAGATTCCACATCAACATTAGGAGGAACTTACTGACAGTAAGGGCTATTCGACAGTGGAATACACTCCCTCGGAGTATAGTGGAGTCCCCTTCCTTAGAGGTCTTTAAACAGAGGCTGGATGGCCATCTGTCAGGGATGCTTTGACTGAGAGTTACTGCATGGCAGGGGGTTGGACTGGATGGCCCTTGTGGTCACTTCCAACTCTACGATTCTGTGATTCTATGATTTTATGCTGGATGTTTGATTCTGGGAGTTTTAATCTGGGCTGCTGCCACAAAGCAGAATTAATGCAATTTGACAAACCTTTAACTATCATGGCTTCATTTTATGGAAACCTGGGATTTGTAGTTTGTTGTGCCACTAGAACTCCCTGACAGAGAAAGCTAAACATTTCACAAAACTGCAAATCCTATAATTCTAAGGCATTTACCCACGACAGTTAATATGGTGTTGAATTGCATTAATCCTGCAGTGTGGTAGCAGTTCTAAGGCTCAAATCCAGTTATGAATTTATCATATACTGCTTTTAAACTGCCATAGAAGTTTGGTAATAGTACCTTTGGCAGTACCTATTACATGACACCATTTCCCTCTTGTTGCTGCCTTGTTCTGGAAGATTGGTTTGCCTGACAGAAAAAACCCACCAGTAAGCTCCCAACAGAGCCAGAATGGCATATTGGCTTGAGCACTGGACTAGGACTCTTGAGATCAGGATTCGAATCCTGGATCAGCCATGGAAACCCGCTGGGTGAACTTGGGCAAGTCATGTTCACTCAGCTTCAGAGGGTGGCCATGGCAAACCCCCTCTGAAGAAACTTGCCAAGAATATCCCATGATAGGTTCTCCTTAGGGTAATCATAAGTCGGAGATGACTTGAAGGCACACAACAACAACAACAACAACAACAACAACAACACTAGTATAATGCTAATCCTGGCAGTTCTAGGATTTCGCAGTCATGGAGTGTCATTGTCTCCTCCTCTCTCCTGTCCCCCTCTACTTTTCTATTACTTGGCCAAGCCCCAAGACATCCAATGCAGCATGCCTTCCTGGTGCAGCAGCCACATTTGAGGCCTCTGCCAGCTGACTGAGATGAGCCTGAAGATATTTATATGTGGATTAATTGTATTTTTAGTAATGTTTTTGGTTTTTAGTTGGTTGTGTCCTCCATTTTTCTTGAATGTCCTATGTTTGTCCTACATTTCCCCTACATTTCCCCCTATATTTTGTCCCAGTTTTGTGGAAGAGAAATATGGCAACCTGAGGGCTGTTTGGCCAGGGGGTGCAGGTCCCTGCAAAAGTACAGGGCTTCTGGGAGGAAGGGGTGGGGCTTCTTGACAGAAGGCCTGAATGCCATTCCTCAGGGCTGTGGCAAAGAACTCGGGTGGCCACGTGTGCCTCCCTGCCCCTCCGGCTCCCTGACCTAGGCATCCCTGGCTGCATGCCTGCTCAGATGGTTTCACATGCCAGATTGGGCACGCATGCAACTGGTTCGTCAACATGGCTATAGTGAGTCTCCTGTGCTTTTCTCCATTCCTCTTTTATATCTACAAGGAGTGAATAGGATGCTCACTCCTTTGATGTTTAACAATCACAATTCCCTACAGCAGTCACACTTGGTGAATTGTGATTTGTGTTCATCATGGTTAGTGAGAACAAACCAGAATCAGACTGTGATTCTAGAATCTGGTTTGTTCACAAACCATAGTTTAAATAAATCACAATTGATGGACATCTATGGTTAGCAATTCTGATCGTTTAAAACCAGAAGTAGTAGAAGAAAATACATTGAAGAATAAAGTAGAAAAAATAACTCAAAAACAAAAATAAAAACCAAGGTCTTACAGCTCCACCAACTCTTCCAGTATGTTTTCTGTGTTTTCAAGGTCTGAGATTCATGCTGCAGAGCTCATTCCAGTCAAAACAGAAGAAAGGGAAAAAAACTAATCAAAACAGAAGAAAGGGAGGAAAAACTAACATCCAATTAAAATATAAATGTAACACAAAAAAGCAGAACAAAATAACAAAAATAAAAAATGAAAAAGTAACAATCAAAGGAAAAAAGGGAAAAAAAACAAACAAAACACCAAAATACCAAAAACAAATAGACACAAAAAAGCAAAAGCAAAAAGAACTGTCTGATGAAAAGCTTATTTTTTACACCTCCACAAATCGCGCAGTCATTATACCTTTTTCACATCAACCAATCTGAACAATCTTCTTCTTTTATCCACCCCCCTGCCCAAGTCTTCTCTCCTCGAAACATAGAATCCAGAAAAATTAGATCTTTCTCTTTCTATCCCAAGGTGACTCAATCACTTTTTCTTCTGCCTCTTTAAATAGGCTTTTTTTACAGTTCAAGGGCACAGCACTGCATTTATATGGGTTACCTATTCAATAGTACTCACTTTCTTTAAATCTTTTTCAGATTCAGTCTCCAGAAGGTCTGGAGGTCTGTGGGCTTGATGGAGGAGGAAAAAATACCTTCTCTGTCCCTGTCTGCTTCCCTGCGACCAAAATCGCACCATTGGGGCAGATATGCAATTAATTATTGTGCCCCTCAACTAGGGGAACACTTTATGGCTATAGATTTCATTGAGAGTCTTGCTTGCCTTGAGGTTTGCCTGGCAGGAGTCGAACCCCAACTCCAGCTGTCTTCACCTGTTCCATTCCAGACTGGAAGTCAAACCAGAAGTAGATCCCTCCAATGTCCTCTTCTGACAGATAAGGAGGAAGGAGAGATGGGAGAGTACAGAAGCATGAAATTCACCATGGCCTGTTTAACTACTGAGAAACTATAGCTTCACGTTATCTCTGAAACTGAGATCAAGAGCAAATATTATTTGTTCATATATATTAATTATTATGTTGATCATGCATAATATTATAAGGTTATGTTTACTATGGAGATAGGTGAACTCATATTGTAGATTTTTTGTACACTGATTTGTAAAGTAATACCTATATAAATATGTTTGACTGAAGAAATGTAAGAGGAAGAGTGGAAAAGCACAACATTTGATTCTCAGATGCTGTTGAAAAATTGTAACCAAAGTGGTTTCATCCCCTAGGAAAAACATGTGAATCTAGTGCACATAGAATCACGAAAATCCAAAAGACGAAATTCAGAATTTGAGATCTTCGTAGCATGTGACAGTGATAGAGAGCAGCTAGATGAGATCTTCCATCTATTGAAATCCCATGCCAACGTTGTGTCTGTGAACCCAACAGACAATTTCACTGTGCAGGAAGATGGTAAGACAGAAGGTAAGAAATTAGCAATTCACATATATTTTAAAAATGTGGTAGTGAGCCAGTATTTGTTATATTTGAATTTTTTTCCCTTTCAAAGAAACTTCTAATTTTTCTCTTCTAGGCAGAACATTCTTTGGTATTTTCTACTAGTGTATTTCTTGGAAAGGACAGCGAGAGGTGTTCAAGAACGATTTCAAATGCAGTCCAATGAAAAATAGGGCATGCCTACAGCCTGTTGTTTTCACTGGGCTTTAGCCCAAAATTGATCTGCATGTGTTTAGGGTTGCAGCCTATAATAGATACACAACTATCTTATCACTATATTAGGAAATCAAAGTTCCCATAGCTTAAGCTCCCAACTAGTTCCCAAGATTTTCTTCCTATTTTCTGTAACATGTGGATTGACTTCCTTGCCTGGGTGATCTGAATTGCCTCATTATGCTGCTCTTTGGTGGGCAAAGACCTTGGTAGGCTCGATGACAGGTTATGTCATACTAAAATTTGGATTAGTATGAATGGTAGAAGACAGGTTCTGATGAGTATAATGTGCAGCATTAAAGTGGAACAGAGGCCCGTTACAGATGGGCACCCTTAGAAAGGGGCGTCTCTTCCAGACGCCTCTAACCCTAGCACGGACTGAGTCCATACGAAATGGCAGCGGCCGTTTCACACGGCCGCCGCCATCTTGACATAGGGCACGCACTGCGTCTGCACGTCGTGCCCCAGAAATGACGCCGTGAGTGCGCGCTTCGGCACTTGCGGCGTCTCTTCTGGGGTGCAGGAAGGAGCACGATTTTCGCACTACTTCTTTGCAGCGTCCAGGAGCCACGCCGTTTGGCTGCTGCGGTTCCTGGACGCTGCAAGCGGCGCGAGACTGGCGGTCTGTAACGCGCCAGAGTTTAATTAACAGAAGACCTAATAGAGATCCATATCTTAGGGAAGAAAGCTAGATTTAATTGGGTTTAGGTGCTCAGATGCAGAAGAGAGCAGAAGAGGGAATTTCAGTAGTGCAGCTTGTCATGCATGCAACACTTGCTGAAATTCCCTCTTCTGATGCACTATAAAAGGTACAAGAACCCCACATGTTTTTACACTTGACCTCCCCCCCCATGTCCTCTAGGTCCCTTTTCACTTCCACAGCTCTGCATTTCTACTTAATTTTACATGATCATATTTATCCCTTCAGCACGTGTAGTAGCCTATTCAGTTACATGTAAGCAAACAGCTGTAATACAGGAAAATTATACAGTTTCTTAATACAGAGCTTGTAAAAATATGTTTGGAGTGAGCTGGTAAAACTTCTTTTTTCTGGCACAGTAATTATGCTAATTCATCCCTGCATTTAGATTTCGATAGCTGTCCTTTAGTGTCCTTTTTGGTCCTTTCAAATGTTTTTGTTCCATGAGCGTGTTACATATGTTGTATTGGTTTATAGGGCCATTTTATAGTTAGGGCAATCGCTTTCTCTGATGCGGTGTAGGTAAATATGTTTAGGATTGCATTGCCTACCATTATAGTCCTGTTACCTCTTTTCTTGCATACATGTACAACGTCTGGGAGAGAAAGAGTTGAAGTGGAGGATTAATGCAATTATGTTATAAGTTGTAAGGGAAATAACAGGGCAAAGTTATTTTTAAGACTGTAGGAAGTGCTCAGTGTTGTGCACATGTCAGATAGGAATATGTTTTCTCATTCTTTTGCCAATAACTCCTTACCAGCAAGATTTCATTTGTGGTTGTCAAAGTTGCTTGTAAGAACAGTTCCTTTTTTATTAACTAATTTTTAAAAAACTTAATAATCTGGGTTCCATCCATTTCCTAGATATGGAAAATATCCCTTGGTTTCCTAAGAAGATCTCAGATCTGGATAAATGTGCAAACCGTGTTCTGATGTATGGATCTGAGCTAGATGCAGATCATCCAGTGAGTAAATTTTGATTAATATTTGTTCCCCAATATTTTAAAGATCACCTTGAAACATTTATTTATGGTAAATTTACTTTGCATACATTAGTTTTTCACTCCGTTGTCAAACTTCATTACATATTAAGTATAATAAAATATAAAACATTCAAGTCACAAAGAAAATATCTAGGGCTTAGCTATAACAGCATGCTTTGAAGATATGTGGGGCATAGGCTTGTAGAAAATGTGTCCAACTCCATAAAAAGTCAAAGGACCCCATTTTGTTTCCCCCCCCCAAAATATCTTTATTGAATTTTCCATAAAATAAATTACAATACCAAAAGAGGATACAATTTCTACTGTAACTATATATACAAATAAAGTCTACATTTGTATCTTATCAAACATTGTCTTCTTGTCTTCTTAGACCCGAACTGAAATCTTCCTTTTATTCTTGGGTTGATGAAGTACTCATTTCTTTCATGTTCTCATTGTCCCATAAAGTAAACCTTTGCAATATGTTAAATTTATTATGTCACTTTCACTAATGTTAACAATATTTGCACCCACAAGTCCAAAGTAAAAGTAACTTCACTTATGATTTATCTTAAATTCCTTATCATTCCATATCATACAACAATTTTCCAATCATAATAAATTTTATATATAGCAATCATTTTTGCAGTGTATTCCCTGGTTTTACTTTAAGTTTGAACAAATAGAGCTCTTGCTTTCCGTCCCGATGTTGACCTATTTTAACATTCAAAATAAGAATGGATATAGGCGGTAGAAATTAATACAATCTTAAAAGTGGAAAATTATATACCACCGGAAAAACATTCCTATATTTCAATAAGGGCTAGGTTTAACTTCCATTCCTTCTTCCAACTTATTACCACCTTCTCCCAATTCTCCTTTCTTCTTTTCTTGCTAATGTTTTTAACATTACAAGAAATCCTGTCCAACTCTCTGTACTCATTTACTTTCAACATCCAATTATCCCATGTTGGAACCTTATCCGTTTTCCACCGTTTGGCGATTTCTGTTCTAGGACCCCATTTTGATAATCACTGTTATGACTTTGACTTCCCTTTATGCAATGCAGCATATAACTTCTAATGAACATTCCCTTGAGGAAAACCTAAAGATGGTTGCAAAGGAGAAGATGCTGACAGAAAATAAACCGATGCTTTCCCTCTAACTCTAGTTTAACCTACATAAGTGAACTGACAAACAGGAGCCAGTAAATTAACACTGTTCACTCTGTGGAAGTAAATGGGTCCAAAGATGATTCCAAGAGCCAAGAATACATTGGGGCCACCTTGCTCTTGCATAGTTCCCATTCATTCATTTTCAGTGGCCTTTATGCAGTGAAGTTTGTGTTTGATTTCTTCTTCACTACATGAGTGTATGTACCTAACAATGTTCTAAAACAAGCTAGCATTTTTTTGTTGACTGCATTTACCTGCACTGAATACTTCTGATCTCCTCCAAAGTTGTTTTGGCAGAACAGAGACTTTTTGCTTGCTTTTGGCAAATGAAACATGTTAATCACAAAGACTGACCTGTGATTTTTCTTTTAATTTCCTTATTAGGGTTTCAAAGACAATGTTTACCGCAAGAGACGGAAGTATTTTGCAGACCTGGCTATGAATCACAAACAGTACGTGTCAGTGTTTCCAACATGATCTTGCTAGGAACAGCAACTTTGAACAGGGTCTGGGAAATTTGGAGGAGAAAATATTGGGGCCTTATGTATTATGTTGATCCCAGAGCATGAAGGCAAGCCAGTTCTTTTTAGCACAGGAACAGCGGGCCCCACTCCCATTCACATCCTGGCAGTTTTGTCTACCAAACGTAGCAAAAACCATTTAAATTCCTATCGTTGGCAGGTTGTGTGACTCAGTTCTGTGCAAGATGGTCATCTACATAAACTGGAAGTGATTCTTCTACATTTACTGCCCATTAAATAGTATCCCCCCTTTCCATCAGCTACTAGTTTAAGAGTGTATCTGCTTTACAAGACCTGAACAGAGCTGTGGATCGCTCATGGAGGTCTCCCATTTACAGGGTCTCCATAAATTGAAACCAACATGATGGTAAATAACAACCATAGAGAGCAGTAGTGGTGTTGTTCAAGATGTGTGGACTAGAGTTCTCTAGCAGAGAATGCTAATTAATGCACCAAATTTACAAGGGTGGAAGCCAGGAAAGCGATATCAAACTGCTCTAAAAATGAATTTCAAAATCTTCTGAGAAACACAGTGGTTTCTTGGAAATGTTTATCTGTATTCTTAAAGTGGGAAAAGGGGAGAATCCACCCTCCCATAATTATGTAACTGTGTATATAGCACCTGACACTTCAACATTGTACTCCATGAAGAAATGGATGGAAATCCATAAATCTTCATGCCTAAAGGTTCCACTAGATTCTCCAGTGTCCTTTTTATACTACAGCAGACTAACATGACAATCTATTTGAAAATTGCTACAGCTGGAGTAGAAAATCTCTTTTTTGATGCATTTTGACAGAGACTAGCTATCTCTAAATGAAAAGTGACTTCATGATGCCAAAAGATCATGCTGACATAATTTGCAAAAAGCGATTTGGAGTTAAATCATGTTAACCCTCTTTGAAGTTCCTCCCCAAGTTACAGGCACCTCTTGGTAGGTGTTGATTAGTTTCTTGCCTTTGGTAATGTAATGCCAGATCTGGCAAAAATGAATTTCAATATTCCTAGCTCTTTAAAATGCTTAATTTTTAAGGAGGTGACAGTGCAGAAACTCACACAAAGGGTCAACAGATTGAAATAAATCCATGCCTCAAGAGTGGAGGGATATTGATCATCAATGTATTTCTTAAATGTTATATTAGTACACTGGCATCACTAGGGTTACCATGTATGGTAACTCATGGTATCCTCCCCCCCCCCTCCATTGATCTCCTCCCATACCACACCATACAGAATACTTTACTTATAAATCATAATTCCCATATATCACTGAATATAATGATAATAGTTATGACATAAAAAAGGTAAAGTTAGTCCCATGACATGGCTGTCTAGTTGTAACCAAATGAAGGGGGCAGTCCTCATCTCTGTTAATAAGCCAAAGAGTCAGCATTATCTGAGGACTGCTCTGGTGGTCATGGGGCCACCATAATTGCACCGAATGTTGTTACCTTCCCACTGAAGTGGTGCCTATTTATCTATTTGCATTTGCATGCTTTCAAACTGCTAGGTTGGCAGAAGCTGGGAGTAGTGACAGGAGTGCACCCCATAATGCAGTGCTAGGGCCTCGAACTGCCAACCTTCTGATCTTCCAAATGTCAAAATTGGCATCTTAACCACTAAGCCATTGTATCCCCTTGTGACAAAAAACTCTAGCAAAATTAAATTTATACCTTTAAATTACGGTATCATACACACAAAATAAACTCTTTATATATTCATAATTTCATGTGGTTAAAGCGAAAATTTGGTAAAATGTGATATTTTAAAATAATTTAATTTTTTAAAAGATATATATATATTTAAAAATATTAAAAATTAAAAATTGAAATGTTATTTTTTAAAAAAACTCTGGAGCCTCTCCTTTTTCCTCCAGCAGAGTCTCACCCCACTCCCACCATCTCTTCAACATTTTAAAGAGATACAGGTGAATGCCTCAGCCCATTTATGCCCAAATGCAGATGTCTGAGGAGAAGTGGTGCCACCTGGTGCGGTCTGAACCCCTTGCACCCCTAGTGACACCACTGTATTAGTGTAAAAAAGGAATAGAAAAAGAGAGACTCTCTCTCTCTCTCTCTCTCTGTGTGTATGTGTGTGTGTGTCCAACCACTGGGTGATCCAAATTCACAAACAACAGTCAGCAGGAAGTACTAGAAAGAGGAAATATTTGGTAAAGTTGGGTTTTCTTTCTTTCTTTTTTTTTGCTCTGATAATTTTTTACAATGAAAGTTAATTCTTTATTCTGACTTCCTGTTACAGTGGTGACCCAATTCCAAAAATTGAATTCACTGAGGAGGAGATCAAGACTTGGGGTACTGTATTCCGAGAGCTCAATAAGCTCTACCCAAGCCATGCCTGCAGAGAATATCTTAAAAACCTACCTTTGCTAACTAAACAGTGTGGGTACCGAGAAGACAATATACCCCAGCTGGAGGATGTATCACGTTTTCTTAAAGGTAATGGGGAAAGAGATCTGTTGGATCATTTTTTTTTCTTGAGGCAAGCTACAGTTACAAAAAGAGCAAGTAACTTTTTTTAGGGCAGAGCTTGGAAACATTACTTTTTTGGACTACAGCTTCCAGAATCACCCAGCCTGCACAGGCTATGGTCAGAGTGGATGGAAAATTCTGAGAGTCATTGTCTAGAAAAGGTAATATTTCTAACCTGTTAACCGAAGCTGCATCTGCACTAAAGAAATAATCCAGTTTGACAACTGCCATGGCTCAATGCTATGGAATTCTGTGAATTGTATTTTCTTGTGGCACCAGAGCTCTCTGACAGAGAAAGTTAAATGTCTCCCAAAACTACAATTCCAAAAATTCCATAGCATTGAGCCATGACAGTTAAAGTGGTGTCAAACTGGAATATTTCTGCCATGTGGATGCAGCATGAGAGCCATGTTTCCTCCAGGGGCAAGCTGTTGGGAGCTGCCTATAAGTGGCATAGGAAATGATGGTATGTAGGCTATAAGTGTGTGGGTATAGGTTACACATATTTGCATTACATTACAGCTCTGAAAAACAAGAGGTTAAAGATCTATGTGTGTGGAAAATTCTGGATACAGAACATTCTCTGAGCAGATCTGGCAGGATATTTATCTACTAAATTTACTGATGTTGAATAGTACAATTATTTCTTAGTTTGGCTCTCTCTAAAGCCTCTGCAACCAGAAGTTAACTGTTAACTTTCATTTGGTTTTGCAGAGCGCACTGGATTTACAATCCGCCCGGTTGCCGGATACCTGTCTCCCAGAGATTTCTTGGCAGGTTTAGCATTCAGAGTATTTCACTGCACTCAGTATGTTAGGCATAGCTCGGACCCTCTTTACACACCAGAACCGTAAGCAATGTATTTTAAAAAATCCTTATTCTGAATAATGACTGTAGTTATTTTCCTTGCCTTTTTCCTATGCTCCCAGCTGGTTCACATACTTGCCTAGCCTGATTATCTGTATGTTGAAGGAGCATGTTCATAACTCCCATTCCTGCCACAGTTCAAATATAATACAGTATATAAATCTCATTCTGGGAGGAAGGCAGGATATAAATTAAATAATTAATTAAATAAATATAAATATAATAAAAAACATATAGTGGGGTGTTCAACTGTGGAAGGCTGAGGGGAAACATTACCCCTCAAGAGATGCTGGATAGCCACATCCCCCGGTATCCTTGCACCAAAATAATAAAAAAATATTTTTGTCCTCAAATGATTTCTTGGGGCATGCATGGGGGTGTTTAGACCCAGGGCAGTCCCATTTTTTCAACAACAGGAAGAGAGCAGAAGTCAATTGCTGTTTTCTTTCTTTTTAAAAAAGGTTTATCTGGAATCTAAATTGGCCTGGGGTGAGTGAAATATGGCAAAATACCCCACATACCCCTTAGAAGGCATTGGCTGGAATTTGGTTTATCTTTGGAGTCCCTGTAAAATGGCCCATGGACTGTACTTCACACATTCTGAAATATAGTACAGTCGGCTATATATCCATGGATTTTTTTATCCACAGATTTAAACATCCATGGCTTGAAATACACACATCTGCACGCATGCACATGCACATGCGTGCGCGCACAGACACACAGACACACACACACATTCTAAAAAGCAAACCTTGATTTTAAGAGGCACAATTTTACAATGCCATTGTATTTAATGGGACTTGAACATCCACGGATTTTGTTATGAATAGGGAATCCTGGAACCAAATCCCAGTGGATATCAAGGGCCCACTGTAATATGTAATACAGTACATAATAAGGGTTCTTTACTCATATTCTTCAGTTTTGCCTATTGAGATTGGAAAAACCATGCAAGCAGGACCTATACTTAGAGAGGCAGCCATGTTGGCCATAAGAAAAAAACAACAACCACGAAATCTGTATTACTGTACAGATTGCATCTCTCTTCTCTGGAATTCCAAAATTCAAAATATACCAAAAACCAAAACTTTTTTTTATGGCTGGCTGAGATAGTGACACCTTTGCTTTCTGATGGTTCATTGTATACAAACTTTGTTTCATGCACCAAATTATTACAAATACTGTATAAAGTTACCTTCAGGGTATGTGTACATGAAATATAATTTAATTTTGTGCTTAGACTTGTACTCCATCTCCAAGATATTTCATTATGTAGATACGGGCAAATGCAGGTATTCCAAAATCCAGAAAAACCCAAAATCCAAAGCACCTCTTGTCCCAACAGGGACGTAGCTAGGATTTTAGGAAGGGGGGGGGGTCCAGACTAAGTGCCACCATTATAATGGGGCTTGAGTGCGGCGGTGCAGCAGCACACACCATTCATTTTTCTAATGGGAGGGGGGGGGGTCCGGCCCCCCAAACCCCCCCCCCCCCGGCTACATCCCTGGTCCCAAGCATTTCAGCTAAGGGAGACTCAACCTGTAATATTTTTTTAGGGTACCAAAAGGGCATGGCTATCTGTACAAACTTTCAAGATCTCCAGAATTCTTCATCAAGTAAAGTGATAAAAATCAGTTGCAGAGGGAGAGAACAAAAACCTGACTGGATGTTGTCTGCAGGATGTCTTGAGATCAAGGGTGTAGTTATTGCGGGGGGGGGGGGGGTTAGGGAGGGAGGAAGACATTCCTCCCCTAAAGAAGAATTCTAACCCCCTCAATGAAATTTTCCTTCATGCTCCAAATTTCTTACTTTGCAGTAACATAAAACTTAAATTGAGCATTTCAGGTGTTCAGGGAAAAGTGTGTGTGTGTGTGTGTAAAATTACCATGTGGATGTGAACACAGCAAATAGAAGAGTTCCAGGTGTGAACAATTGTCAGTGTGTCACTCTCTGTAATACTAGAAATTTTGCAACTGAAGGAAAATTTCATTGAAGGGGCAGAATTCTTATGGGGGACAATGCCCTCACCACCACCCTTAACTGTATCCCTACTTGAGATGGATGTTTACATGAGATGGATGTTTTACATGTCATAATCTGGAGAAATGGCCAGATTATTTAACCGTATGAACTAGCTTTTGATAAAATTGTTTAATCTTTTCCTCAGTCTAAACTTTTGTACAAATACATTTATTGGCAAAAGAATAAAGTGGGATGTAACCCATGCAGGTTTCTCTCTCTCTAAATGTATTTGCCCTAGTGTTGTGAATCTTTGGTCCTGCAGATGTTCTGGATTACAATTTCCACAATCCACATGCATACTAAGGCGCCATACCTTGTTTGGAGGATTTTGTTTTGCTTATGATGACAACTCTTTCATACTGTTGGCAGCTACTAGCAATAGCAGCTTCATTTAATTACCATTTCATACCACCTAAACAGTCTCTAAACTGTTTACAACAGTAAGCTAAATGCCGCCAACAATCTGGGTACTCCTTTTAGTGACCTCAGAAGGATGCAAGCCTGAGTCAAGCCTGAGCCCTTGGCTAGTACTGAACTCACAACCTTATGGTTTGTGAGTGAGTGGCTGCAGTACAAGCATTTAGCCGCTGTGCCACTAGGGCTCTTGCCTCATTGTATTAGATGGGATTATTTTCACATAGGAACTTCAAGAAACTGTCTGCTCGGTTCAATGTTATTTTGTTTTCCTCACTTTCCAGTGACACCTGTCACGAACTGTTGGGCCATGTTCCTCTTTTGGCTGAACCCAGTTTTGCTCAGTTCTCTCAGGAAATTGGCTTAGCATCACTTGGAGCATCTGACGAAGCTGTTCAGAAGCTGGCAACTGTAAGTAGAAGAGGCTGCTCAGTGCGATTCATTCCTCTATTCCAGTAATACTGCAGTGTTTCCATGTTATACATCCCTCTTAGCAACTCTAAGTATTTTTAAAATGTTATAAAACAGAGCATGAACATTATTTAAACAGCAGACATGAACACTGTGCTGAGGAACTATATGATACACGCAAATTAACTTCCTTTAATACCCACTGATTTGAATGGGATTAATTTGTACCAGGGGAAATTGTCCCATTTATGGTTCAAGGATGAAGGCATTTGTGAACTGAAGACAGTGTTGTATTTAATGACATTCGAGTCTAGATGTCAAACATTCAAACTCAGCAATGTGGCAACAAAGCAAATGTACATTGTACCATTTGTGGCAGTTTTGGAATATCTACCAAGCAACAACATACAACAACAGGTAGCAAATCACAGGAACATACTAGATATGTACAGTTTTAGCTAATCATTAAATAGCAGTCATAAAGCCATACTTAACAATTACTAAGCAAATGCCAGATAAAAGTATTCATGTTGAACCTTTCCATTTCATTTCAGATTGTTATTGTTATTAGTAGCAAGTGCCAGTTAGTTGGCAAACATATTTTCTTGAAATGTTTAATCTGCTCTTTCTTGAGATTTCTGAGATATTAATAACTCTGCAGCTTCCAATCCCCCCCCCCCCCCCGGTTAAAGATAGTTTTTCCTTCAGTCCAATTCTACCTTACTTTGCCCTTATGGACCCCATCTGACCTTCCACATCACTTGATGTTTCTGAAACCGATAAATCCTAATGAATTTAACTATGTCAAAAGAAATTTGTCATTAAAATGCCCCAGGGCGTTTTTGTTATCATTCAAAGAGAATCCCATAGTACAAAACTGCCCCCTTGACATGAGCAGCTGAGTTAATCTGTCATAGGAAAAGCAAAGCCTAGTTCTTCTGTCAGACCTTATGGTGCCCATATGTCCTGTGTGATCATATAATCCAGCAGTAAAAATGGTGTGTTGTGTGTGTTGTGACTGCTGTTATTTGCGATTAAATTGGCTGTGACTTATGTCACTCCTATGAATGAGAGACCTCCAAGAGCTGCTGTTTTTTTTAATTGAAATCAGCTTTGCAAAGGTTACTTTTCTTTCTTCATTAAGATTTTCCCAGAATTGATGGGTCATTAGGGTTGGGAGGAGTATGGACATCCCAGTGTGTCACAGCCTTCATACTTTTGAATCTACCTGGCTATTAGGACAATATTCAGGGCCCCTCTAGCATTGCCCAGTCTCAGCCCAGCAATCTGCTGTGTCCCTAAAAGAGTTTGTAGACGAAAAACTAAGGAATTGATGGCTTTCTTTGCATGTCCTTCCCATGTTCTTGGATGTCTACAAAGTGAGTAAGGAATGGGAGATAGGAAGGGTAGGGAGAAAGGCAACAGCCACACCTCCTCTAAATTAAGCTAAATTAGAAAAAGTTGAAAATTTTAGTGTAAAATTTTTATTACTGCCTTCCTAAAAATACATCTGACATACTACCTTCCCCCTCAAGACTGAGAAAAATACCTTGCCTGTATTTTGTTTGAAGGAAATGTCTGGTTTCAGGGGCCCTTTCATATTGCCCCACCCTCAACTACAAATCTTGGGACTCCACAGGAGGCAGTTCTAGCAGTAAAAGTGGAATAATAGCATTATGACAGTGTAAAGTGTTATAGCACTATCATTCCACTTTGAAATGATCGCTTCATATGGAAATCTGGGGTTTTAGTTTTGTGAAGCAGCAGAGCTTTCTTGTTGAGAATTCTGAGCATACTTTCCTAAACTACAAATCCCAAGATTCCATAGGATATTTTAATGGCAGGTAAGGTGGTATAACTGTGCGCTGCAAAAGGGCCCATTGTGAGACAAGATACAACGGCCTTCAAATGATGCAGTGTCATAATTCTTTCAGGGTGAATAGGGAGTTTAGAGGGTTCTAGGAATCTCTCCAGTACCATTAAAAAAAATGCCTGTGGTTGATGATGTATTCAAAGAAATGAGCTATAAGAGCCTTATTTAGAAGGAAACACCTCATCCCAGTCAAAAGCAGAAAGGCACCTTTGTTTGGCAGGAGGCTTACATTTTTATGTTACTTTGCATTTAAGAAAAGAGAAAACACTTGCTGCTTGAGTGTCACTGTCTTGCATTTCTGTTGATTAGGGTTGCCAGAATAAAAACTGGACACGGTTCCTGTACCTTTAAAGGTTGCATTGACAAGGACATTTCAGCCCTTGCTTGTTACCTGGTTCTGTGACACACAACACCTGCTGAAATTCTCTTCTACACAGTCATTAAAGGCACAGGAACCCTTTCCAGTTTGCAATCTGACACCCCTACAATGGGTCATTGTCTTCCTTCATTTCCACTCTCTTACTTTCCAGTGCTACTTTTTCACTGTGGAGTTTGGCTTATGCAAACAAGAAGGTCGGCTAAGAGCCTATGGAGCTGGCCTGCTCTCTTCTATCAGTGAACTGAAGGTAAGCACAAAAACAGTCTTCAAACCAGGAGCAGGAGGATTTTAAGTAGTTTTTTAAAGATCCAGGGAGAACTTTTTGCTTCAAGTTGCCTATCTGATTATAGCCAGATTATTAACTGAAATTGGCCCATGAGAACCAAAAAACCCCCAAACAATAAATGTTTGTTTGGTTTAAAAACCAAACAATAAATCAGACTCAATTCAAGGTGTTTAGTAATGGGTCAAACAGCTGGTCTTTGACCAAAATTCAGTGGGGTTTCCATGTCAGAAGTTCAGTTAACTCACTGAAGACTGTAAACTTTAAAGGAGACATCCAAGATGCTGAACCTCTCTGTGGGACAGGGTTCAGAACTTTGCATGGATCCTTTAAAATTTTGAGTAAGGTGAGGTCCCACTTACAAGCTACCAATCTGGATTCAGAGCACATCTCTGGGAACTGAACAGAAGCAGGTTTGCTCAAGAGTCATGTGGGTGGCTCAAATGATTGAGCTGCAACATAAAATAGATGGTGCCCAACTAACATGATGGGTAGACAGCTAAAGTATGACCATAAGGTAAAGGTTGTTCAGTCTTGAAGAAGTTATATTCTTGCAACATTCTCCTTATTGAATGAAACATCAATCATCAAATTGCAAACTGGGTGCTTCTGTCATGCTTTTATTACCTCCTTCATTAATGGAATTTTTCAAGAGGTATAGCAGATGGAATCTTTAACTGGTAACCGTCCTGTGTTTTCTCCCTGCATGGTCTTTATTTTTTTCTTCCTTTCTTAAAGCACCTTGACTGTCTTATGAAATTGTAACCCAGGGGTAGGCAATCTTTTTGAGCCGGGGGCCGGGTTGCTGTCCCTCAGACAACTGGGGGGGCCGAAGCCAAAAAATAAATAATTAAATAATTTTTTTAAAAAAAATAAATATATAAATAAACTAGGACAAATGTAGGACAAAATTTTCAAATGGAAGACACCTCTTTTTAAAAAATGGAGGACACGTGAAAAAATTTGCTGATTTTAAAAAAAAGTTAATATAAATGCATGTTTCTGAGGCTTCTATAGACAATTGCCCCCCAAAGGCCCCGGCGACAATCGGCGGCAGGACTGGGCTGGGGCCGGTCCCAAGGCCTTGCCGGGCTGCATCCGGCCCGCGGGCCGCAGGTTGCCTACCCCTGTTGTAACCAATAGTGATTGGATAGAGTAGACAGAGATTATAATTTCCTGAAATCTAGCATGATGCTTTAGGTTGGTTTTCATAGAAATGGTGGACGAAAGCTCTGCAAGCATATAGTTTCTTGAAGAGTAAACCACTTTGAAGATTAAACCAATTGGTAGAAATAATCCTTAAAAGACAGTCTGGTTATAATATAATTTTATTATTTTAAGCCACTTGTCACCTGTAGAGGTTTGTTGATGAGGTCCCCGATATATGAAAAAAAATTATCATTGCTGTTTTGTTTTGTCTAATAACCAGCATGCTCTATCTGGAAATGCCAAAGTCAAGCCTTTTGATCCAAATGTCACTTGCAAGCAAGAATGCATGATTACAACATTCCAGGAAGTTTACTTCATTTCTGAAAGCTTTGAAGATGCAAAAGAAAAGATGAGGTAATTTGTTAAATGCAGCTGTGAGACTGAAAGATGGTTACATATAGAGTGTGTCTTACAGATTTGTGGAAGTTTGATTCCGGGACACCCCCTCCCAAAGATACGAAAAAACACAAATGATTGTTCCCCATATTATTATTGTATATTATTGTATGATGGTAATATGAATGTACACACTTCAGTGTGTCTGCATTCATGTCACCACCATTTAATAATATGGGGTGTGATGATTTGCAGATGCTTGAATTTGTGAATCCAAAGAGCCAACTGTACAAACAATCCCTGAAAATAAATACATAGAAAAGAAAAAGATTCTCCTCACATCCTTTGAGATAGGGGGTGGCTTCTTCACATGCTAAGTTCCTCAACCTCAACATCCTTCTCTAATGGGAAAAAAATAATACTCACCCATCTAACAGGGTTATTGTAAGGATTATAAGATCATGGCTGAGTTCCTGTAATGTACAGTGTAGCATAAAGGTTCTGCAGGTGAAACTACACTCTCTCCTCTCAACCCCTCACTGCACCTCTCTGCCATTCTGTTGCTGGTGGAGAGTGGAGGGGGTGGGAATTGGAGAAGAGTGTCTGCCTATGTCCCGCTAGCCAGAGGTAGACTGGTGATATCATCCACCAGTAATGGAAGGACTGTGGGAGGCAACTATTATTGTACAGCAGTGAGTTTGAGGGAGGATTCTAGTTGTTGTGGAGGATAATGCCAGCTTCTGCAGCAACCAAAAATAGGCATATGCAGGTGTAGTTTTGACTTACACTTGCATATGTCATTAACAGGATGCTGGCCAGTGTATGGGAGATATACAATCAGCTCTCCATATCCACAGATTCTTTATCCATGGATTCAAGCATCCATGGCTCGAAAATATTCAAAAATGTATATAAATTCCAAAAAGCAAACCTTGGTTTTGCCATTTTATATGAAGGTCACCATTTTATTCTCCACTGTATTTAATGTGACATGAATATCCACAGATTTTTGTATCCATGGTCAGACCTAGGACCAAACTCCAGCAAATACCAAGGGTCTGTACAACAGCACTATATAATTGCTACTACTGTTTAAACTAAATAGAGTATCAGAGTAATTTGGGGGGCTTACTGGAGTCCCTTTCATGTCCTATGGCTCTGTTACCTTACTCTAGTTGGTGTTTTTAACTGTTACATTTTAATATTAGTATTATTTAATTATTTTTAATTTTGATAATTAATGGTTTAGTTGTATCCTTTTTAAATTATTGTAAGCCATGGTGAATCCCATTTTGGGAGAAAGGCAGGATATAAATCCAATAAATAATAAAAAAAACCGCAGTAGTGTTGTGAGGACATGACAACAAATACCATCTTTTAATTTCATTTAGATACAATTTGGAGTCAGAAACAATTTTAGATAGATAGTTTGGAGTAATTATAGTTTGGAATAGTTAACTTCATCCTGGATCCCTTTATTTATTAAGCCTACCAACATCTGAACGTATTAATGCCTCATAAACTCTAAACTATGCTCCACTGGATTTCCCTCATTACTGGATTTTTATCTCTGGATCATCCATAGCCATCATCACATCAGCATGTATTTTTCCATTGTGAAACTGACTCATCCCTAAAGAGACAGAAACAGCCAAATCTGTGTAATTTCTCTTCAGCTACAACAATTATCAAGATATTGCTGTTCCAGCTTGCAAAGAGAGATAATAGGTTGAAAGTTACACTGAAAAGGTTTAACCTTCTTTTTATCAAAATGTATTTTTTCTTCTTCTCTATCCAGAGAATTTGCGAAGACCATCAAACGCCCCTTTGGTGTGAGTTATAATCCATATACACAAAGCATTCAGCTCCTGAGGGACACAAGGGGCATTGTGAATGCAGTGAATGAACTACGTCATGAACTTGACATCATCAGTGATGCCCTCAGTAAAATGGGCAAGCAGATGGGAATCTAGCTTCTCTAATGAACCTTGGCCAGTCTGCACTCAGTAGCTATGGATTTTGTTCTGCTCTAGGCATGAGAATATTTTTTCTGCAGAGTGCCACTTTTCATAAAATGAAAGAACCAATGAGGAGGAATATCTCCAAGAAGCACTCATATCAATGTTTAAGTGTGTCATTTCCCTGTTTTTCTTTTCTGAATCCTCCAATGATCTCCAGAGAAAGCAAAGTTAAATTCTTCTAGGAAAGTTGAAAAAGGATGGATCTTGCAAACTGCAATAATGAAAGGCTAGTTGTCCATGTAGTTTATTATTCTGTAATCGATGGCTAATATTAGTTATTAAAGAATCAACTCATAAACCATGTATATGTTCTTTCAAGTAGCTATCCTGTTTAATCCTCAATAATTTGTTTTCAGTTGACGTATTAAGTCTCTAGTTCTATCCATAGCATATCCAGAAAGAAGTCCTATCTAATATACCGGTAGTGGAACTTACTACTTCTATGTGAACATACATAGATTGCTTTGCCCAAGACCAAGATGTTGTATTACCCTTAAGTGTGGAAAACAGAGAACTTAACATGTAGGAAGATGTATGACAGGATTAGCTTAACTGTATTGGATCTTTATACTATCATGTAAAAACCATACTTTATGTGCATTTCCTTATTGGTTTCACATATTATTCAAAATTGTTGATTTTAAAACTAACAGACTATTCAGAGGATCTATGTATTTACTTACTTAGCTTATTTCCTAACAGGTAACACCAGGTCTTACTCTCTGAATTTCTCTTTATCCACTTTCTGGCTAGAAGCAAATAGGCTAGATTAAATGTTCCTTATCCCATCTCCCTAAATAAGTGAGAAGGAATAGTCCCCTCATTTCACCTTGATCTGGGAATATCCCCTTTGACTAAGATTTCTGTCTTAATTTCCAAACAGGAAAATAAGTTGGTTCGCTATGTCTCTGTGTTTGAATGACAAGCTGTTAGCCGCTGTTGTTGGTATTTAATATACAGTACACTGATTTTGAGGTAAAAGATGTTCAGAAGTGGTTTACCATTGTAGCCTTCTGTGCAGTACTGAGTCAACTGAATACTATGGCCATTGTCTTGAAGAGATAATCTACCAGTGTCCTGTCCCACTACTGATGCTTGGCAGTTTATCTGTTTCCCTAGCATCATTGGGGGGGGGGGGGGGGGGCGGCCCCCCCGGGGGGCCGCCAAAGGGGGGGGGGGGTTGACACCACCGCTCCTCAAATGTTTGTGTTTTAGCAGAAACATGCTATGGCATTCGCCTGTTTCTGTTTAAAATGTTGTAAGAGATGGGGTGAGGCTCAGTGAGAGGAGAAAGGAGAGGCCCCAGTTTCCCCCCCAAAAATTATGATTTAAATATTTCAAGTTTTAAAATTTTTAATTTAAAAATAAAATAAAATTGTTATTCTTTTTAATTTTTTAAAGAACATCACATTTTACCAAATCTTCAGCCACATGAAACTATGCATATGTAAATACAATTATGTGTATGATATTGCAATTTAAAGGTATAATTTTAATTTCACGAGTTGCTTAAGTCAGAACTATTACCGTTAGATTCAGTGTTATATGGGAATTACGATTTATGAGTAACATTAGTACAAAAAACATGACTACGGATTCTGTATGGTGTGGGATCGGAGGAGGTCAGTGAGGTGCGTGTGACACCACCCTTAGTGATGCACTGCTTGGAAGGCCCTGTTAACAATGCTGTGGTCAGCATAGCCTCTTGCTTTATGGGAATATGCAATCTCACTGCCATGGAAAGGTAGCACCAAGATTTGAAGCCATCCCCATTAATAAAAGTAACGTAAAGGCTTCTATTCAAAGACAGTTGGTTTTAGCATAAAATGACATAAAGAAAGGTAGCATCATTCACTAACTGGGAAAAATAAATTTGATATAAGCTTCTATGGACTACAGTAGCATCTGATGAGGTGAACTATAGTTCCAATAAAACTTATGCTAGACATTTCCCCCTTTGTACAGTAGTGTCAAAAGTGTTAAAGGTTTACAGGTATTCCTCAAATGCAACAGTTACCTTAGCTCTGAATAAAGGAATTAACTACAGTATAACCAGTGTGGTGTTATGGTCTGGGTGCTGGACTAGGACAACTGGAGACAAAGGTTCGAATCCCCGTTTGCCCATGTAAACCCACTGGGTGACCTTGGGCAAGCCACAGTCTCTCAGCCTCAGAGGATAGCAATGGCAATCTCTCTCTGAAGAAACTTGCCAAGAAAACCCTATGATAGGTTTGTCTTAGGGTTGCCATAAATTGGAAATGCCTTGAAGATACAGAACAACAACAAAATAACTGCATTTCACTGCAGGCCTTTCTCACCATATATCCATATATGCAGGGATATCTACATACACACACACAGCAGGGCTTATGAATCATTCATATAAACACAATGGCCAAATACATCTGAAGAACTAGGCTCAAGTCTACGAAAGCTCATACTACCAACTTCTGTCTTTCTGTTAGTCTCAAAGGTGCTGCAAGATCCCTTTGCACACATATAAACATGTATTAATTGTACAGTGGTACCTCGGGATACGAATTACCCAGCTTACGAATTTTTCGGGATACGAATAAATCCCATAGGGATTTATTGTTTCGGGTTACGAACGTTTTTTCGGGTTACGAAAAAACGCCGGCGCTGTTTTAAATGGAGCCGCGGCAGAGCCGCGGCTTTTTTTCCCATTAGCGCCTATGGCAATTCGGGTTACGAAGGTTTTTCGGGTTACGAAATTAGCCGCGGAACGAATTAATTTCGTAACCCGAGGGAGCACTGTATTCAAAATGACTCCCACTATGAGGCTCTTATTATTATTATGCTTTATTTATATAGTGCTGTAGAATAACACCATAAAAGTATGCATAAAAGTATAACAGACATGGAAATCAACTGTCTGTTTGCCAAAGTGAAAACTGGAAAGGGCTCCTGTACCTGCAATGGTTGTGTTGAAGGGATCTGGTTTTATGACAAGCAAGAGAACTAGTGCAGAAAACAACTGCATTATTTTCACAATATAAATACTGTACACTCTGACTTGGGAGGCCAGGGCCAGAATCCCCGTTTGGCCATGGAAACCCACTGGGTGACCTTGGGCAAGTCACATTCTCTCAGCCTTAGAGAAAGGTAAAGGCAAAGGCAAGGCAAGCTTTGCCTGTGATAGGTTTACCATTCGTTGTGTGCCTTCAAGTTGTTTCTGTAAACCTATTAGGAGGTTTTCTTGACAAGATTGGTTCAGAGGAGGTTGGCCGTGGCCTTGCTCTGAGGCCGAGAGAGTGTGCCCAGTGGGTTTCCACAGAGGAGCAAAGGGCATTCGAACCCTGGTCTCCAGAGCTACAGTCCAGTGCTCAGACCACTACACCATGCTGGCTTAGGGTTGCCACAAGTCAGAAGGGACTTGAAGGCACACAACAACAATGACAAGCAAAATCCCCTCTTCCTATACAACAATTAAAGGTACAGAGCCATCTTCAGGTTGACAGTTCTGTGTCTGCAGATGTGCTGGGACTACAACTCCCAGCTTCCCTGCCCATTTCCCATGCTGGCCAGGGGCTAGTCCAGCAACTTGAGAGGACTCATACTGCTGCCACACTGCAAAATTAATGCGGTGTGACACCACATTAATTGCCTTGCCTCCATCCTATGGGACACCAGAGCCCTGTTATGGAGAAGGCTAAGTATCTCACGAAACTACAAATCCCAGAAGTTCATACCAGCAGTGGCCAGGTGCATTCATTCTGCTGTGTAGATGCAGCCTATATGTTTACAGTTCCCTATCCTCTCTCCTGTCAGTCAGGGGCATCGCTCAGCAGGTCAAGAAAAAATAAAATTCTTTTTTAAACACACACACATATATATATATTAAAAATTCTTAAAAAACCCATCTTACCAAATGCCCACTTAAACTACATGAAATGGCGCACATCATGCAAATACATGTAGCCTGTACATGGATGATATTACTTTTAATGTTGCTCTTTTTTCCCATCCCAAGGCTTGCCATGACATTCGGTGACGCATGGGAATTACACCAGTCTACAAATCATTGCTAAGGATTCTGTGTGGTGTAGTCTATGGCAGCAGGTCGTTGGAAGGGTGGGGGAGTGGCACCAAGGCATCCATGCTGAAATGGAGGACAGGTCCTGGAAAAAGAGGACACCAGGCCACCCTGCTCCTTCTCAGCCCTGCTCAAAATGGAGGACGTTTTGCAACAATAACTCCACCGACCGTCCCTCCAACAGCAGCAGCTTCCGCCCGCAAAGCAGCGCCGCCCAGCCAGGACTGCTGTGGGCGGGCTCTTCCTGCTCTGTGGCTCCCATGGAGGCTGCACCGCCGGCGGCGGCGGCAGCGGCAGAGGCGCTGCTGATGGCCTGGGTAGGTTCCCTCCGGGGCCGCAGGGAGGGCAGGCGGGAGCCGGGGCTGTTCTTCCTCCATCCCCACCTTCAGGCTCCCATCCATTGACCCCCTGAAGCGGCTTCGCCACATGACCGCACTGCCATCTTATAATAGTGCTGCTCTTCACCTTTCACTGCTCTGTCTGCCTCCCGTTGCATTCTGGGGCTTGTAGTTCAGTGAGGCCTCAGAGCTCTCTGGCTGAGGATTCTAAACGCCCCTCCTTGCACTGCAAATCCCACAATGCAACGGGAGGCAGCTAGAGCAGTAAAAATGGAAGAGCACCACCCCCAGGGTTTGATTCCCTGCTTGGCCATGGAAACCCACTGAGAACCACATTCTCTCAGCCTCCAGAGAAGCCCATGGCAAACCTCCTCTGAACAATATGTCCAAAGACCTTGAGACCAGCTGGAACAAGTGCTTTGATTGTGTGTTCCTGCATGGCAGGGGTTGGGCTGGATAGGCCTCTGTGGTGTCTCTTTTCCCAACTGCATGTGTCTAGAAGCTCATGCCACCAACTCCTTTCCTTCATAGAGTCATAGGTCCAAAACACGCTGCAGAAATAAATCAGTTTGAGACCTCTTTAACTGCCCTGGCTCAATGCTAGGAAATCCCATGAAACCCACCAGCCGACCTCGGCCAAGTCACACTCTCTCAGCCTCTCAGAAGGCAATGGCAAAGCTCCTCTGAACAAATCTTGTCAGGAAAACCTCATGATAGGGTTGCCTTAGGGTTGCCATAAGTTGGAAATGACTGGAAGGCACCACAACAAATCCACCTAGCTGTCTTCATAGGCATCTCCATGTGATGAGAGACTGGGGTCTCCCTACCGACACCCCAAGAAATAAGCCTCTTTCTCTGAGCTCCTGGAGCAAGCAGGCAGAACTTAATGTCAAACCCCTTTACCTCCAAAGTTGTTGTTGTGTGCCTTCAGGTTGTTTCTGACTTTTGGTGACCCTAAGGCAACCTATCATGGGGTTTTCTTGGCATGTATTTTTCAGAGGAGGATTGCCATTGCCACCCTCTGAGGCTGAGAGCCTGTGACTTGCCCAAAGAGACCCAGTGAGTTTCATGGCTGAGATGGGAATTGAACCCTAGTCTCCAGAGTCGTAGACCAACAACCAAACTACTTGCTGGCTGTCTCCAAAAGGCTTCCCTTCATTCCCACAAATGCTGACAGGAAGAAAGTAACTCTCTTCTGTGAGCTCTCACTGCACAGTTCTAGTACTTTGGTTCCAGACTGCCCTGGTTGCATCCTGAGAAATCCCGAAGTCTGTTGTTTAGGGAGGCCTAGAGCTCTCTGGCAAAGAATTCTAAGTACCTCTCCCTAAACTGCAAATCCCAGAATTCCATAGGATGCAACCATGACAGTCAAAGTGGAATAATAGTGCTGTAATTGTGTGGTGTGAAAGGGCCCTGTGTCTTCAAACTGCATGGCAGAAGTGTGGATGAGGCATTTGGTAAATCAAAATGTGTGAATTTGTTCCATATCAGACTTTCTTTTTAAAAGGCTAAAACCTCTGTTCCCACAGAGGAAAGAAAGAAGGCTTCTTAAAAGTGTGAACTCTCCAGGTCTTTGCACTCATTGTAACCCAGAATTCCTTGAGAAACTTCAAAGGGTTTCATAAGCTGAGAAAAAACAATTTAAGAAAGCGTTGCTCTTGTTTGGGGACCAGAAAACTCTCCTTTCCCCAATACAGTGAAGGTTAAATCTACCTTATCTGGAATTCCAAAATCTGGAATATCCCCCAAACCATTTCCCCCCATGAGTGGTTGAGACAGTGACACCTTTGCATTCTCCTGGTTCAACATACACAAACTTTGCTTCGTGCACACAAGTATTAAAATATACAGAATTACAAAATCATATAGTCTATGAAACATAAATTAATTTTGAGTTTAGATTTGGGCGCCCATCTCTACATTATCTCATTATGTACGTATATCATGAATTAAATCATTTTTAGGCTTTTCTTCATTGTATTTCCCAATGTATGTTCCAGATTCCATAGATTTTCCTGGGAGTTTTTGGATTCTGCTTCTATATGTATATGCACAAAGGTATTCCAAAATCATCATCATCAATAATAATAATAATAATAATCTGAAATTCCAAATACATCTGGTCCAAAGCGTTTTGGATAAGGGAGACTCAACTTGTGTTGCCACACTTGAGAGGAGTTTAAGCCTTTGCTGCTCCCTACTGGCTAGGAATAAGAGTGGATCTACATTTCACCAGCCCTGGTTTACTTGCCACTAAAATGTTTGGTTGGTGCCCGACCCCTGCCTATTATCCAGGTCTCAGCATTAGCCTTAGATGTTGAGATACAGAAAAAGGAACAACATTGTTAAGAGCTAGAACATTTATAATGGCACCATCTTGTATGATCCAGAGAATCCACTGCAACATCTGCTTAGAATATCATCCTAAATTGGCTGACACATGTACAGACAGACAGTCAGTGTGATGTAGTGGTTTGAGTGCAGCACTACAACTGGAGACCTGGGTTTGAATTCCCGTTCAATCATGGAAACCTACTGGGTGACTTTTGGCATGTCACACACTCTCAGCCTCAGAGGAAGGCCAAACTCGCTCTAAACAAATCTTGCCAAGAAAGCAACATAAGTCATACATAAGCCAGTCATTTAGAATAGATTCATCTTCTGTTCTTGTCCGCTTTTACTGGTATCAGTGGTTTACATGCCTGATTATAATCCTGATGCAGCAGAGGGGAAAAAATGACTTGGATCTGGAAGAAGGCATGGGCATTGTCTTGTACTGATAACTTTTCTTAAAGTGGGTCTGTCTTGTAAAACTTAATATCCCAAAATGAAATGGCTCCTCTGGTCTCTTCCTGTGTGAACAGTCATGCTGTTTTAGAGAGCACCACTGTCTGGTGTGCAAAAATTTTATAGAATTGCAAATGTGTCACAGCACTCTGTTAGATCTTCATGTTCTTATTAAATACCATTCTTGTAAAAAAGGTTAAGTTAATTTCCACATGGATTTAAACAGTTAACATTGGCTGTAAAAGGTTTAAACTAGCTGGGATGTATTTTTCTTTTCACATTATTGTCATATGAACAGCATTCATGTGTGGTGCAAACATCAGGAAAGGGCTTTCAATTCACTGCTTAAGATTGCACATGAATCTGTCTTAAGATGACTGCGGGATATCATATCATACTATTGCAGTTCAGAAATAATAGATATATAGTTGAGTATGTGCATCCAACTTTGAATGAAACAATAAAGAGTGTTATGGTACCTTTCAGTCTTTCATTGAGATTGAGGTGACTTCCATTCAAGTCAGCAATAAAGATTTATGTTTGCTGCTGGTTTTATGTGTTTTATACTTGGATATGGGGATGAGTATGAACTGGAGGTGCACCTAATCATTCAGAAATGACATCAGCAAAAACTGCAAAAGATAAATTTCTCCATAGATAGAGGACGGGAAGTGGAGAGGCCAAATGCCAGTGGCTTCACTAAATCTAGAGAGATTTATGTTATATTGAAGTCTAGACTGGCTTGAAGCATTGTCTGGGAGAGTTTGGAAAATGGTAAAATCCTTGGTGGTAAAAGGCAGACCAATGCAAGACATATGATATAAAGGTGCACTATAAAAATGGTAATAATAGCACTGCACTTTGGCTGATAACGTCAAAAATATTTTGCAAGACATTGTGGTGGTTCAGATAACTTCAGGCTGTGTCTCTTTCGATTTACACTTTTAACTGCCTAACAGCTTTTTAAATTGAAGCTGAAAACAGGAATATAAATCTTTGCTTAGTTCATTATTGCATGTAAGAACAATTTTTTTCTGAAACTTCTTCCCATTGGGTGAAATTATGGGTTTTTCTGCATATTTTGTGTGTTACTGTATTTTGGGACATTTTGCAAAATATTTGTTAACACAAAAAAGTGGAGTTTTGTGTGTGCAAAAGCTCCTGTATGCACAGAAAATGTCTTTTGAATGATTTAAACTATTTTATTTATAAAAATGTTGCTTCTTGCACAAAAAAAGTTTCTTCCCCCTTTTGAAAAAAAGTTCAAAATGCAAAAGTCCTGTGGTAGTTGATAATTTTCTTAATGGGCTGTTGAAACATCGTTTTCCATGGTAGATAGGAAAATGTATGAGTATTTTTTTATATATCTCTAGCTCAGAATAGTTGAACCTCAGTTTTCCTATTGTTAATACAATTAAACTCTCTACATAGGGTCACAGCACGCAGACTAGAAGGTCAAGTTCTGTCTCTTCTTAATATTGTGTATACTGTACATTTATTAAAAATAGTTCCAGAAGAATTCAGAGACCCAGTGTGTTATACAGTGGAAGCTTGGTTATAAATTCTTGATCACTGATAAAGGGGTGACCCTACTTGAAGTAGTTGATCTTAGCCTGATTTACTTCATAGGTTCTTTTACAAGGGCTGATTTAGATTTCTGTGCACACCTTGCTGAGTTCTTTGGAAGAAGAATGTAAATATAGGAGCGTGACAAAATAAGTGACATTTGGTTCTGATATCCAGTATTCATTTTGTTTGACTGTAAAATAGAGGTGGAAAGCTGGAACCATTTGAATTATTTAATCCAGGTACAGTATACTGTACATCAGTTAAAGCCTTTGACAAAGAAGCTCCTTTTGACCAATGCTTCTTCTTCTTTTTTACACCCAACCTTCCTCATATTTTTTAGCACCATCTGCATTGGAAGGATGGTGAAGGATGGCTGCAGAAACACAAGACTTTCTGTTTTATGCTGTAGCAATGTATCTACAGTAAACAATGCAAAAAGGTTTGGTCTTGGGAAATATGGAGATTCTGCTCTAGGCTAGCTGATCTTACTGTTGTTGTGCAGCACGCAAGATAAACAGCAGCTAACTTCATAATCCCTCACTAAGAATGTATGAACAGTAAAACAGGGGAATAAATTTAGCCTGCCCCACCAGCTGTCCCTTGCAGGTTAATGCACAGATCTAGAAGTTTGGCCACCCAAGTGGAACTCATAAGAAAAGTGAAGGCTGATGAAACAAAATCATCCTTGGATGTATTTTGGAAGAAGGCTTCAAGTAGTCTCTAGAAGGTTCACAATGTTTATCTACTGATACAAGTCTTACTTACCTGGTTGTTTCATTAAATTATTATTATTACATTTATTTATATAGCACCATAGGCTTTACATAGTGCTTTACAAGTGCAAATTGTTAATTTTGGCTAAAAATTTTGCAAAAACGTATATGATTCCTCTCCTTTTCTGTGGCATAGGAACCTAACCCTATTCTTTCCATGCTATTTCTGCCTTTGGTACCAAATTTTCTATTAATGAAGCAATGCCCAGGGACACATCAGCTTTGTTAATTAAGGTATTTGCCTCACTTTTCTCTCTCCTTACAGGGAGCAAACAGTTATGGCCAGCTTGGTCTTGGTCATAGGGAAGATGTATTTCTGCCTCAGGCCCTACAGGGATTTCTCTGTAATCAGGAAAACATCAAAAACATTACCGGTGGAGGTGGACATTCTGCAATTCTTACTGGTAAAAAATGATCATTAATATTTCATTTTTGCAAAGTTTAGCCTTGTTTAGACAGCACTTACAGCTCTTCTCAGCTGGTATGTGCTGGAGCTATGTCTGGGCTGTCCTGGCCTGGATCTCAGAGAGCTGTCTTTAAGCCATTTATCAGAAGAGTTCAGTGGTGCATAACCTTGAGAGGAGATGCCTATTTTGGCTCTGTGAGTGCCTAGTTGATTGACGTGAAGTGTGAGCACTATAGGGTTCATTAAATTGTGGCCCTCTGGATGTTACTAGATTCCAGATTCCCTGACCTTGCATAGTGAATTGCCCATTTCTACCCTGAATTTTCTGTACAAGAAAACTGGATCTTAATATGAAAGTGACTGTTGTGAGATATATATATATATATATATATATATATATATATATATATGAATATGAATATGAATGAATTAATGAGAGAGATTATATTTTTGCATCTGTTGCACTTGTGTCTGATAATATTT
Organism: Sceloporus undulatus; assembly: GCF_019175285.1. NCBI lineage: Eukaryota > Metazoa > Chordata > Lepidosauria > Squamata > Phrynosomatidae > Sceloporus > Sceloporus undulatus. Next base: position 271,860,999 of record NC_056522.1, read on the forward strand.
GTTCTTTTTGCAGATACTGGCAAACTCTTCTTATGTGGCCAAAATAAAGATGGGCAGTTGGGACTTGGCCATACTGAAGATGTGACACACTTTACATTATGCACTTTCCTATGTGATTGTCCTGTCATGCAAGTTGCCTGTGGTTGGGATTTTACAATTGTACTTGCAGGTAAATTTGTCCTTATGGTTAAAACAAATCTGTAATGGTTTGAGTGTTGGACAATGATGCCAGGAGACCAGTATTCATATCCCTGTTCAGCCATGGAAACTCAGTGGGAAACCTTGGACAAGTCATATTCTCGCAGTCTTAGAGGAAGGCAATGCCAAATATCCATTGAATAAATGTTACCAAGAAAGCCTAAAAACAGGGTTGCCATCAGTCAGAATCAGCTTGAAGGAACATAACACATAACTATTTAAAGAAAGTTATACAAGTTATTGTGTACCCTGTATTTGAAAATCAGAAACACACTGTGTGTTCAACTTGTGTTTCTGTAATGTGGTGGTTTAGACAGAACCCATTCTTCAGGATTACATTAGTGAGAATTGGTAGTAGTAGTTCCATTTCATTGCTTTTAATGGGATGAAGATGTGACTTAACTTTTTTTTTGATTGGGCCTGATGTTCCTAATAGGGAAATAAAATATAATGCTGTGGCAGATATTGCCCAGTTGAAGAAGCCACAGCTGCTTGTATCCATGAAAGCATAAGTCTTTTGTCTTTTATCCATGGATGCTACACCCACAGATTCAACCATCCATGCCTTGAATATAAATAAATAAACATCCAAAAAGCAAATCTTGCTTTTGCCATTTTATATATGGGATGCCATTGTATATAATGGAACTTGAGCATTCACGGATTTTGGTATCCACTGGAGTTTGTGTGTGTTTATTCTGAAACCAAACCCCAGTTGATACTTAGGGTCCACTCTAATGAAGAAAGGGAACTGGAAAGTGGTTTGTAGCTGGTAATGTAAATCCTGAGTAAGTAAATTCATCTATAGAAATTTAGTCTGGAGTCAACAGGTAAATATATGGTTCATGAAAAGGACACTGAGCCAATTATTCTAGCCAGCTTGCATGCACATTTTAATCTTGCCAACAAATTTATAACCTGTCTTATAAGGAACAGGAACATATATCATGTATTTTTTTATTATTAATAAGTATTGAAAAGTGGACTTTAGGACTATCAAAGCTGGGGATACATGGCTTTGAAGTCTGTAAAGCCATGCTTGTATCTGATGATGTTATATAAGCCAGAAAATGCAGGGACCATTTTTGTTGCTGTAAAATCTGTGTCTTGCTTATGGTATAGATCCGGTTGGAATGCTGAGAAATGTAACTTTGCCAAACGTTTATTTTGTTTTATGTGCATAAGAGATTTACTTGGATAATAACTATGTTTTGGTATGAATACGTATGCTCACTGGTGTTGTTTATTGCTTTGTATTTCCATTTTCACAATTGATTTTATATATACCAAAACTTTAATAAGTTAAAAAACTATATACCTTGGTTGAGAAGTACCTCTGTTACTTTAAAATTGTACATCTATACTCTTAATTTATTTTTAATGGGATTTGAGGCAGCCCATAACACACACACACACACAGAAAATTTACAAAATACAAACATTAAGAGACAATTAAACCTTTAAAGAAATAATTAAAACAAGTTAAAAACGTAAGCCATTAAAAAACACCCCCTCCAACACAACAAACATAACAGAAAGTCCAGCAGATTGTTTAGTTGGGATGGGCCTTGTACACTCAGGTCTCATATGACTGTAGAAATAGGAGGATTTTCACCTGTCCATGGAATGAGAGTAGGGAAGGTGCCAGTCTAATCTCCTGGTCAATCACAACATTATCCAGGAGTGGTTTTTAGGTGGAAAAGGGAGACCTAGCTTTCCACAGCAAAAGTGCAGTTAGTAAATTGACAACATGCTGACAGCAAGCTTTCAGAGAACCCTGCAATAAGGCAGAATCTGTCACAGGTATACAATAAAGGTTGTTGTCATGTAGTCCTATGTCTTGCAGGAGGTGGGCAGGTGTTTTCATGTGGATCTAATTCATTTGGACAATTGGGACATTCTTTGACTTCTGGAGGAGGCACTGTTCCAGAGAGGATTGAGGTAAGGTGCTTGAAAACTTGTTCTCTGCTAGCATTCTAATTTAGGAATACAGGAAATTGCCTTCGACCTTAGGTTAACGTAGCCCAGTGTTGTAGCACTGACTGGACGCATCTCTCCATGGTTTCAGGTGTCAGGGATGATGGGAGTTGTAGCTCTTCACCTCTGGCTCAAACTCACCACCTTGTTAACGCACCGCGCTGACCAGTTTTGGCCAGTGGTTATAGCTTAGCAGAGTTACAGAGAATAGGCTGAAGACCCCGACAAACTCTCCAAGCCTTCTCACTCTTGCTTCCACAGAAGTCTTCACCCTTCTTCAGGATCCAGCTGGCTCTTGTAGCTTCACCCAAGACACCAGACAACTCAGTAGTCTTATATAAAAGATCTACTTTATTCTACTATATACAGCTCCAAAACTATCCAATACAACTCCTCACTACTACCCACTCAATACATTGGGATTCATAGTCATTATTATAGTCAATGCAAGATACCACCCACTGTTGTCTGTTTCCACCCAGTGGGCGTGCACACCATTCTCATTGGTTCTCTTTGTTCATCCCACAATTAATGATTTCATCATCTCAGCCTTGACCACTTAACAATTCTCAGGTGTGTTCAATTATCCACTTTGCATTTCTGTCCTTGGCATTTAGGACTTGTTAATTCCATTACCATTTACACCTGTGTGGCTCTTAATTGCTTCTGCTGAGTCATCCTGACTCTCACATACATGTTTTATTTCACTCACTGTATATCCCATGTTGCATTTTCCTTAACATCAAGTAGGGTTTTTTTTTCCTAGCCCTATCTGGAGAGGTGGAGATTAAACCTCAAAGCTTCTATATGCAAAGTAAAGTACAATAACATCCAAAATACAAAATGACATTTCTTTATTTCTTGCTAATGGAACTTAATTTTTTTTATTTCCTGGAATATCCACATGGCCAGAAAGGGGAGGGGCTGGCCTGCATGAATGTCCCTCCAGTACCACCTGAACTGAGAGCAGCCACATCTTGGCTAAATGCAGGCCTGTGATTAACATCATCATAATTTTTTCTGCTGTTTGATTTTAACATCTTTACCTGATGAAGAAGCCAGTGGAGCTTTGAAAGTTTGCAACATGTATTTTGTGCATTTTGGTTGGCTCATTACTGTTTTGTGGATTTTGGATGTTATTGTACTTTGCTACATGGCCAACATGGCTGCCCCTGGTTATATTTTCTATATACATTGAACTTATTCTGTCTCTGAGCTACAAGCCCATCCCATAGAATGATTACTTGTTTTGGGAAAATAAATAGTCCTGTTGTGTAGCTGTAAAAATGAGATGCTTCCTTCTCCAAACCATGTAACTGCAGACCAGGCTTCCCCAACTTGTCAGAGTTGCCATGCTGGCAGTTGATGAACGCTATAGCCCAGCACATTTGGAATGAATCAGATGTGGAAAAAGCTACTGTACATGCATGATGCAGATGATTTATATTAGAATAATTGAATCTTAGGGCTGGACCACAAGAGTAATCTAATTTAACTGCCTGTCAATATACAACCAAAGCATTCTTGAAAGATTACTATCCAGCCTCTGCTTAATGACCTTTGAAGAAGGAGAGTCCACCATCCTCTGAGGCAATTTTGGAAATATTGTGCATACACTCCCATTTTTGAAAATTCTAGTGTTGGTTGATTTGGCTTATCAGTACAATTATGTTCTGTTGCTTGTATTCCCTAAGAGTGCGTTTTCCCTCTTTGTCCCATAGTCTTTACAGGACAGAGTGATAACTGTGGCTGCTGGACTGAGGCATGCACTTGCTGTCACTGGTGAGTTATACTCCCCCTCCCTTTTAATGGGGAATTAAAGTGTTCAAAAACACAAACTTTGGTCACTAGAAAATACAGTTTTCAGTCTTCCATATGTTTCAGTACTATTATGATTATATCTTGTCTGGGTGGAATATGGTTGGATGTGTGATGTGTTTTTGCATGCTGTGCAAAATGCTATGTGCCTTCAGGTTGTTTCTGACTTATGGCAACTCTAAGGTGAACCTAGAGCCAGCTTTTCTGGGGCTGAGAGTGTGTGACTTGCCCAAAGTCATCCAGTGGGTTTTCATGGCTGAGTGAGGAATCGAATCCTAATCTCCAGGGTTGTGTCCAATGCTCTAATTACTGCATTACATGGGATCTCACTACCTGTGAATTGTCATTTGAGAAGAGAAACTGTTTCTGCAGGTCTGAAGCCAGAAATTTTGAGATGTAGGGAGAGTGGCCAGGCGGTGAGGTGTGATATTTTCTAAATTTGTTGTTATTAAGTACCTCAAGTCAACCTCAACTAGTGGCGACCCTGTGGATGAGACACCTTGAAGACTCCCTGCCTTGCACTGCTCTGCTTAAGTTTTGCAGACTTGTGTCCATGAGCTCCTTAATGGAATCGAGCCATCTGTTGTGGCATCTTTCTCTCTTTCTACTACCCTCTACCTTTCCCAACATTATTGTTTTTCTGTTTTCTAATGATTATGCTTTCTTATGATGGGTTCCATGTACAACAGCATCAATGTGATCATCTTGGCTTCTAGGGTTAATCTGTTCAAGGATTCATTTATTTATCTTTTTGACTGTCCACAGTATGCTCAGCACTCTTCTACAGCATCACATCTCAAATGAGTTGATTTTCTTTTTTTCTGTCCAGATCTCATATCTATACATGGAATGCTTGGACAATTCTAATTTTAGTACTCAGTTGTATGTCTATACTCTTTAGGATCTTTTCTAGCTCTTTCATGGTTACCTTTCCCGTTCTATGGGGCTGTATGGATGGCCCCTAAGGGGCAGTGTGATTCTGCCCCTTTCCTTGCTGTATTGGGGCTGTGGCAACCACAAGCCATGGCCCTGATCTGGCCTTTCCACAGCACAAAAAGGAGCTACAAAAAAAGGCTCATTTTTGCGCCGTGGAAAGGGCGCCATAGCCGCTGCACCACAGGAGCTCCTTGATGTCCCCTGGTATGTGATGGGGCACGCGGCATCATGCTGGCATGGGGACGGAATTGGGGCTATGCCCCCACTCTGCTCTGATCCCGGCATTTATCGCCGGTGTATTCAGGGCCTAAGTCGTCTTCTCCTCTCTTCACTGCAGTCTCCATTCTGTTCAATGTTTGATTCAAGGTGTCAATATAACTGCTGAGCCCAATAACTATTGGCAGAAAAACTGCTGGGCTTATAAACTAATTCTGGAATATAGCAGAGTAGTTGACAAATTTGCAGAAACGTGGTTCACAGTCCTCAGTGAAGATGACAGGCACTGAATGTCTTCCAGAAGTGAAGGAATTGCAGGAATCTCGGAAACTCTCCAGCAATCGCTGCTGCTCCGGCTCCAGCTGAATAAACGACCAGAGAAGCCAGGCTCCCGAAAGTGCTATCTTTATTTACAGAGTGCTAACCATAAATCACCAATGCTACTATACAGATCAAACGAATACCAACACCTACTCAAACCCACAAGCAATTACTGGAAGCCCTTGAGTTTATATACACTCCAGACCATGTGGCCTCCCAAACTCAGCCACTTCCTGTCCCACTCTGTAAAGTGTCCTCCTGTCCATGCAGACACATGTTTCATCATCCAAGCTTTGCTGCATGTAGGCAAGCAGAGTGACCTTGTGCCTATGAGCATCAGCTGTGGCTAATTAGCCGTGTCCTTCTGGTACTGGATGCTCATGGTCACACACACATCTAAGCATTTCTCAGTTTGCTGGATTTAACCCTTGAAACAAGGTAGGAGAAATCTTTAACTATTTCGATTTTCTCATTGTCTAGTTTGAATTTATGTAAGTCCTCTGTGGTCATTATTTTTGTTTTCTTTATGTTCAGCAGCAAGCCTGCCTTTGTAAATACATTACTAAATATAAATCCCATTGTTAGTCTTAACTAGAGTAGACCTATTGAATAGATGGGATTTACCTATGTGTCTATTCACGACTCAACAGTTGATTCAGTGAGTTTACTGTGGTTGGTACCAAATGGTAAGATGCAAACTCCATGTCCCCCATCAGGAAATAAATATGCCTGCTGGCAGGCCAAATGGATCTGATGAGATCAATGGACAATTTGTCCCTGCTGTGGAAGGGTCAATCCAGGATCTAGGTTCTTGTCTGTCCAAGCCTGAATCATTTTTGTGATTTCTTCAAAGAGTTTTGCATGATATTAAAATATCTGCTGATAGTGGGAACTTTCCAGCTGTTCTGTTCATGCACCAATATACTCAGCCTTTAAAAATAACATGCAGTGAAAAAGCAGGTACATCTTCTGCTCTCTGCAGCACTGTTCCACTGTTCTTTGAACTTTTAGCTTTTAAGAATCCTTTTAGAAAAAAATTGACACATGTGCATTTGACCACTCCATGCTCGAGTGCTCATCTACCCTGATGCTTGAAAAGTTCTTTTGGAGAACAGGAAGTTTACCCAGCAACAAAGCTAATTCTCCATTGTAGGTATCAGCAATGTTGTATTTCATGGCCAGATGTAAAACAGGGGCACTATTAGGGAGGTGCAGGGGTTGTGGACTGCACTGGGTGACCCCCTAGATGGAGGGTGTATGCACAGTGAAATAGTATATCTGATGGGACCTATGCTGCTGCTGGGCAAACAAGAAAGGGTGTTGCCTCTCTTTCTCGCTCACCCAGCATCTGCACCAGACCTGAATGGGCCATCTGGAGACCACAGCACCTCCCCACAGCAGTGACTGCTGCTAAAGGGCAGTAATGCAGCTGCGCTGCTGACTGTTGCCCAGGTGGTAGGCAAGCAAGGCAGCGGGAGGGAGGGAAGGAGGGTGGGTAGTTTGCCATCACCTCTCTGCAGCCTTTTCCAGGCACCTGCACTGGGTGACCCCAAATGTAGTGATGCCACTGATCTAACAGGTGGAACCTTCCAGATGTTTTGGACAATACCTATTATTCCCACTTAGTCTTAGCCAATGGCCATTCTTGCTGATGGTGATGGGCACTATAATGCAACAGAACTGGATGGTGGTAGCTTGGGGAAGGCTACATTAGGAAGATCTTTCATGAGCACAACCATCTTGGTATGCTTCAGTTCAGTGGAATATAAGCAGACATCACTTTGTAATCACTGCTTTGGAATGATAGAGTTGGAAAAGACCACAAGGGCCATCTAATTCAAACCTCTGCCATGCAGGTATCTATAACTAAAGGACTTCCAAGGATGACCATCTAGTTTCTGTTTAAAAATCTTCAAAGGAGAGTCCACCAACTTCTGAGGCAATCTGTTTCACTGTTGTGAAGTCAAATGCTGTTCCTCATAGGGTTTCATTTCCATACCTTTCTGGAGTTACTAGGGAAGCCCAGGCCCAAAATGAATCTGAATGCTGTGCAGTTGGGGCAGAGTTTTTGTCATAATTGGCAAATAAGTGCAAGTGGCCTGTTAATGCATTTCACATAGGTTTCTTCTTTGGCATATCAGAGTATTGCCTTGAATCCAGAATAGCTTGGTGCTATTTCACAAATTACACAGTGGTAAACCCATGTCTGCCACTAAAAAGGATGTTACAGCTAATCAGAGCTCTGTGACAGACATACCTTTATAATAATCATTTGTCATAAACTACTTGACATCCCTCACATAAAATACTGGCATTTAGTTTTGCCTAAAAGCCAGAACATGTCAAATTGCCCTAAGACCTAGCATATTTGGCGTGCTGAAGATTTTCTTCTAAAACTGTTTGTATGTTAAAACATCTTCTATGTTTATACTTCTGTTATTAAAAATGTTAATATATTCCCCCTATTCTGTTAGCAGGGGAATAGCCTATTTAACATCAATAATTAGCTTTGTTTTTTCATGTACATGCTGAAAAGAAAATGGTTCAGTGTTCCAGTGGGGAATTGGTATGGCATCTCAAGCGAAGCGGATGTGTCAAGGAAAAATGGTTCCATCCTTCCTGAGGGCAAAAGAACCCTGCAAAGTAACAGGTTTGTTTTTAAAAATATATGTTGCAGTTGTGCCATATAATCTCAGGTACTACAATATTTAAGGTACAGACAGGAATCTTGTACTTTTTTGGACTACAACAGCCAGAAAATCCCAGCTGATATGGTCAATGGGGATTCTGGGGTTTTAGTCAAGACAAGTAACATTTCTAAGCTCTGCTCTTGTATGTATGCAGAGGTCTGTAGATTTTGGTTTGTATAGTTTTTTAATCATGTTTTATTGTTTAATTTTATACTTGGGAGGGAGGATTGAGCCGGGGTTTTGTGGGGCTTGTTGTTTCTATTGTTGTATATTGTATAAACTTTGTTGTTATCCGCCTCGATCCTCAAAGCAGAAGAGGCGGGATATAAATTATTTTATTATTATTATTATTACAGTTGGCCTGTACGTGGGTTTGCCTTCTGTGGACTTGAGCTCACACGGAAGGCAAGCCCCAATAGAAACAATGGGGTGTGCCACTGGAACGTGGCCCATTAACCTCAATGGGATTTGAGCATACGCTCAATTCCCCTTACATTGGGAGGTCCGGAACGGATCGCCCACGTAAGGGGCAGGCCAAATGTAATAGCCTATTTCCCATGATTGTCCACCAGTGCCATTGCCTGCTTCACTATAATGTTCTCTGCAGCATTTGGCTGTTCCAAAAGGGTGTTTCTCGATTTATTATACTATATGACCATACAAGATCTGCTGTAGTCAACGAAACACAAAGACTTTTTCCACAAGATCTGAAAAATCAAATGGAAATTGAAATCAAGAGTAGGAATGCTGAATGATCAACACATTATAATGGCAGGAGAAAATAAAGAGAACACAGAAGCATCACTCTAGGTGGTTGATGAAAGACATGGAAATATTTCCCCCCAATCCCTTGACTCCATCATTAGTCAAAGTGAAGAGTGCTGTGAAGAAATCAGAAGACTAAAGTTTGAAGGCACCTATGAAGGAACTAGACAAGTGTAAAGATAAAACATCAAGCACCAACATTAGGATCAACATTGGAGGAGAGTGCTGTTGATACCAAGGACCACCAAAAATACAAATGTTTCCCAGAGCAATCAAGGCTGAACTCTGAATGGAAGTCAGAATGATTAAATGAGGCTTTTGTAGTTTGGTCCTCATGAGATGACATGATTTACTTGAAAATACAATAGTGCTGGGAACAGTTGAAGGCAGTAGGAAAAATTAAAGACTGCAATATAAATGGATAGACTCAATAAAGGAAGCCAGAGCCCTCAGTTTTCAAGACCTGACCAGGGTGATTAATAACAGATCTTCTCTGGAAGGTCTCTAATGTAGAGGGTTGCAAAAAATCAGGGATGAGGAACTGTCAGAAGTTAAGAGGTTTCATCAGAATTCTTACATGGCCTTATCCCCCAGTGTTCCTCTATTAAAAATCAATTCCCCCCTCCCATACCTTTAGTGGCCATTTTCACCATGTTTTTTACTCTCTGGGCCATTTTAGGCCCTGGAAATGCCTTAACAATCACACCATGGCCTGTTACAGACTGCCCAAATAAAGCTGCTTCGGGTCTCTTTGGAGGTATGCTGTTTAAATGATGCATGGGTCCTAAGAGTCCGGAGGTCGTGCCAAAGCCACACTCCATTCCTAAGCACTGGAGTGCAGCTATGGTGCAGCTTTGGCCTGCCCCTTACGTCCTAGGTGCTGAATCCTAGGTGCTGAATGCATAGCCTCTCCCAGCCATTTGAGCATACGCTCAAAGTAACTATTTGAAATTTACAAAGGTGCTTGACTTCTCTTCTTTCACATTTGCTCTTTTATTATAAAAACTGAATAACATATAAATGAAAAAAATAATATGAATATCCACAGAATGAAATTAATAGAAAATTAATGGGGCAGTAAATACAAATCTTCCTCCAGTACTTATATACACATTAAACATATGGGGTGGCATTCTGTATTGCAGTTTAAATTTCACAACCTAGTATTATGGATCCATAACTGCTTCATATTTAATAAGACTGTGTTAGAGTACTTAAATGCTGTAGCTGTCAGGGTGACTAGACATCCTAGTTTTTCAGGACATGTCCTACACTTCAACCTTCTGTCTGGGAGGAATTCCAAAATGGCCTTCCTTTTGAGCATACCTAAGGAGCAATGCAAATGTAAACATTTTTTTCCTGTAATTTCAGCCCATTGGACAAATGAAAGGAATAATTTAAATTTTAATGTAGTCAAGGGTTTGTTGCTGGTAAAGTACAATTTTAAGCATTTGTATTGCTCTGAGTTCTATATGTATATTGCAAGCCAACAAGGTATTTTAATGAAGATAAGTTCCTCAGAAAAATACAACTGAGTACAGTATAAAATACAGTATATGTAATATAAAGGTAAATAAACCATTTGAAATGAATTTATATTTATATTAGTGAAGGCTTTCATGGTTGGCATCCGTAATTTTTTGTGGGTTTTTTGGGATATGTGGCCATGTTCTAGAAGAGTTTATTCCTGACGTTTCACCAGCATCTGTGGCGGGCATCTTCAGAGAATATAATAATATGATTTATTTATATTTTGCCTTTTCCCAGGGGATGGGTCAATACAGTAATACTGCTCAGAAAGATCCTAAAAGAAGCACAGCTCTGATGCCTCACTCTCCATGCCTTGGCAGTGATTTCTGAAAGAGCTGCCGAGACAGAGGGGTGTGTGTGTGTGTGTGTGTGTGTGCGTGTGTGTGTGTGTGTGTAAGAGGTGATCCACTTCTCAATCCGATGTTAAACCCTTCTCTTCTGTCCTTCTCCCTCTAGATCTCCCCTGTCCACCAAACACCACATTTCCCTCCAGTTCCTTCCTTCTCAGTCTGATGGAAAACCCTCTTCCGTCCTTTCTTCTTTCTCTGGCTGTCCCCTGCCCACCAAACACTACGTTTCCTTCCAGCTCGTTCCTTCTCAGTCCAGTGGAAAACCCTTCTCTTCTGCCCTTCCTTCTCTATCTGAATTTCCTCTGCCCACCAAACACCACATTTCCCTTGGGTTCTTTCCTTCTCTATCTGGTGTTAAACCCCCCCCCCCCAGGTTTTACCCTCATCCACAGGTCATATCAAAATCCATGAATTTGGCCCTAAAACTTTCTCTTGACTTATAGATGAGATCAACTAGTACACAGGTATATACAGTAGTTATGCATATATAACCAAGTACAGTAGCTGATGTAGAATATCAGTGAATATCCCCCACTCACTCTTTTAAGTCTCAAATATATAGAGAGACACAGGTTTCAGGAGGGTTCAAAATAATTGTTTCCTTCGTCTAACAAAATTAAAATTTTTCTTTGGCTTCTTTCACGGAAATTGGACTGCCTGTTTGTTAAGCGAGAAGATAGATTTTTCCACTCAGTATGAGATTTCTGTTATGATTAGACTTCTGTCTGCTTTTAGGAGCAATCTGGCAATGAAATACCATGGCCTTGCCTTCACAAACACATTATAAAAGTTTTTAGCACTGTCATCAAGGAATGCTCATGGTTCATCAAGCAGTCCACTTAAGCCAACTGCTGCTTGAATGAATACAATTACCAAACATTTTGGCCTAACTCCAGTATGAACAATTATGGTAGCATGTGGATTTTTGGTCTCTGCCCCTGCAACCTTATCTAATGAAGAAAATCTTCTTGAGGGTTACACAGTCCTCTGGTGCAGATTTTTAGGGCATGTGGGAGACTTTAAGGGGAGGGTTGTTGTCCTGCCTTCTGCATCTGTGAACTCAATAATGACAGTAGATATTGGCCATAAAATTCAGTGTGTGGAACATTTACATCTGTTTGTTCATTGCAGAATTCCATAATTCCCAAATCTATTTCACAGGTTAAATAAATCCTGACTCAGTTTAAAAAAAAAGAGGTGGAAGGAAGGAATCTAACAGCTCCTTTAGGACTAATCTATTTATTACAAATAAGTTGGAAATCTATTGTTAGAAATAAAGAAGTGTATGGGGACAAGATAATTGCTTTCCTTTTTACAGCATGTTCCAGCAGTGGATTGAAATCACAAAAGTTCATGCTAAAATCATAGGATTCTATGATTCTAGCATGAACTTTTGGATTTCAGTCCACTTATGGAACATGGTGTAAAGAGGGAAGCAATTATTTTTCCTCATACACTTCCTTCTTTCTAACATTTTTGCAGGGCTGTTTTCTTTGCCATGAATGATGGAGTTACTAGGCATTAAAGATTGGGAGCAGAAACTGGAATTGTTACTTTTTAAAAGTACTTTTGTTACTTGTTGCTTTAAAAGAAAAGAGTCTGTCTGGTATAGTGGTTTGAGTGTTGGATCAGGACTCTAGGAGAGCAGTGTTCAAATACATTTGCAGTTTTGGAAACCCACTGGGTGACCTTGGACATGTCACACTCTCTCAGCCTCAGAGAAAGGCAATGGCAAATGCACAACAAATCTAAGCAAGCAAATCTTATGATAGGGTCACCATAAGTCAGGGTTGAATATGAGGCACAGAACAACTTTGAAAGACAATGTTGAAAGGGAAGGAATAGCATTAAAAGGGTAAAAGCAGGGCAAGTGTTAGTGACAGGGGACTTTCTGAGGTTGAAAAGTAAAAGCAATCTAGGTCTTTAAGAAGGTCCTGTCACAGATGGCTTATTACTTTTTTAGTTTTTAATTATTTTTCTTTACATGATGCACAGAAGTAGATAAATGGCCCCAAATCCCCTCAAATGACCTCCTTAGGCATTGTTTAGGAGTTATGATTTAGCCTTAACCTTTGTGTCAAATAACATAATAATGTTAATGGGGATTATTTTACTTTTAAAAAATAACAGTGATGGCAGTGCCATTACCCCAAACATAACTCGCTACAGGTAACAGTGCTACTTGTACTTCCTTCAAAGTTAAGTTGGGAGGTGGTTGTTTATGGATAGATCTATGCAATATCAATGCAGAATATTTGTTGGAATGTTCTTATATGAAATTATGTTTCTATTTTGTATAAAGCTGACAAGGATACAAATTACCATTAATCTGTAACATTTTTAACCATGGCAATATTTGAAGCACCTTCCATAATTCTTTCTGAATTAGCTGGGAATGGAGTAACTGTCAGGAGTTGCAAAGACAACTTCTTGTTGTGGTTGTTGTTGTCATTTCTGACCTATGGTGAACCTAAAGTGAACCTATCATGGGGCTTTCTTGGCAAGGTTTGCCATTGCCATCCTTTGAGGCTGAGAGTGTGTAACTTGGACAAAGTCTCCCAGTGGCTTTCCATGGCTGAGCTGGGATTTGAACCCTGTTCTTCAGAGCCATAGTCAAACATTTAAACCATTATACCACAGGAATCATGTGTGATGGCTTATGGAGTAAAGATGGTATTGCTAGGTTATGGTGACCTCATATCCAGGTGCTGTGATAAGGGAAAGGAGGCAGGCATGAGCGAAGCCTGTTCAAGGATATTTTTGTGAAAGGACACCATTGCAACAATAAGAAAAGGGGGTGGTATGGGAAAGTGTGAGAAGTGTGTTTATTAATTACAATGATTAAGAATTAAGCTCACCTGAAATTTAAAGTTTTGTGTAGTTTAATTAGACAATTGTAATGTTTGCTGGTCATTTCTGACAATGAACTTCTCTGGACTAGATCTATAGTTTTTTAATAAAGGTTTTCTGAAGCCTTATTGTCTAAACTTGACACCGTTGTGGAAGTGTTAATAACCAACATGATCCACGAAGCTTCCTTTTCTATGTATCCTGTACTAGCATCTTTTGTTATTTCTTTCTTTATAAAACTGTGTGATCTGGGACAAATGTCTCTGGGAAAGGTAACTTCTCTCTCTTTGGGTAATGAAATATATTATTATCTTAGGTCTGGAAGATACCAGGGTAAAGAGTGTCACATCTGGCTCATCTCATGCCTCCGCACTCACAGGTATATTTCACTGGATGTGGCCTTCAGTTTTGTTTGGAATTGAAGTATTTATAGACTTTAAGACTTGATTCAACTTTTCCTGTAAAATGTGTATCTTCCGTGTTTGAGTGTTCACATACACTTTCGGACTCCATAGAACACACTCCTTTTCCTGACTGCTTCAACAGATTTATGTCTACCCTAAAGGTGCAACAAATAGGATATTTCAGGGGCGGTACACACTAGCGTTGAAATGCCGCCCCTCTTTGCTGCACAGCGTTGCCACAGCAACCAAACCGTGGCAGCCTAGAGGGGCTTCTTTTTTGTGGCGTTGTAAGTGCTGTGATGTAGCCCTATGACACCGCTTCCTGGAAAAGACGTATGGGCGCTCAGATGCCCACACGTCATCTATACACCCCCTCTTGTGGGCATGCGGGTCAATAATGGCACCACCCGCACGTCATAGGGCTTGGGAGCATGCGGTTGGTGCACGCCCCCAAGCCCTACTATCGCCACCAGGACACCACTTCCTGGCAGTGTGTACCAGGCCTAAGAAACCTTGTTGCTTTTTTAAAAAGAAAGTTTCATTGTGTGGTAAGAAATTTGTTACCAGTATATTATCGAGTTGATTTCCTCTCACTAAAACTGCTAATCTTGTGCCTTAAACCTTTCTGTCAATGCACAGGTTAGGCTACTGATAGAAATAGGCAAACTTCTTTGGTTAGAAACTATGTTGGTTGTTGCTAAGCCATTCTGAATTCACATGCTTTCACTCTTGCAAGCCATAATGTAGTTTGCTAAACAAGAGCATTAAAATCCATATTGGTATTTCATGGCTACAACTGCAGAATTACTCTTGATTTTAGCTTAGCTCTCCTTTTGTAACCTCTTGTGGGTGATGATTCTTGAATGTCAGGGTACCTTGAGGAGAGGATGGAAGAGAATCTTTGCAGTTCAGGACTTATTATGTGTTTGTTTGAACAGAAAATAGTGTTTTCTAAATAGAAAACAAGTTGCTGCACAGAAGACAACATTTTCTGTGCCAAAAACATATGTCCTATGTTTTCTGTGCAGCAAATTGTTTTTTTGTATAAAAAGTACACTTTTTGAACAAATTAAATCCTGAATTAGTCTTTGAAAAGTGTGCAGTTTTATACTGCTTTCTCACAGAGAGGACAAAAACATAGGGAAATTATTCACTCGTTTGTGAGAATGAAATCTACACAGATGGATTTGGACATAGGAGTATGAAGTTGCAGTTATGGATAGTTCTACAATTACTTATTAAGTGTCCTGTGCTATGTAGTGTCTGTGTTTCACCTTGTTTTTTGAATTTTAATGTGTCTTTTATAAAAAGGATATTTGATCATCTTTGTCAGTTTTCATAAACCAAAAAGATAGAAATTGTGTAAGAGAAAATTACATTTACTGTAGTCAATTCTTTCTTTCTGTCTTTCTTCCAGATGAAGGGGAGTTATATGTTTGGGGAAGCAACAAACACAGACAGTTAGTGAGCAAAGATGATTTTCTTTTGAAACCTCAGAAGATAGAAGCTCATTATTTTGAGGGTGAAAAAGTCAGCAGAGTGTGGAATGGATGGACTCATATGGTGACACAAACAGGTAAAACATCCAAGGTAGATGTTACATGTGAAACTATTTAAAACACTGTTTGTATAGCTTATAAATGAATTTTCAGGTTGCAAACTTCTGTGGCTGAAAATGGTAAGCTGTGAATTGGCCTTTAGGATTGAGCTGTGTGGGTTTTCATCTTGGTGAGATCTCCAATGCAATAGCAGAGTCCATGATGAGAAAGAAAATGGCAGCCCTATTTATAAATTATTATTTGAACTGTTGTGCCCCTAATTTGTGATAGTAAAAAGCCAGTTTCCCCAGTTATAGGAAGGTATTATTATTATTTTTTTACAAATTATGACCAAACATTATGGTTTGGTTGTAATACTAAATTATGGTTTAGTTAGGTGTGGGAAATTTCTTGGGGTTGTAGAAATCATGTTGGATTTCTACAACCGGGGGTTGTACTACCTTTCATTTTATTGGTCTATGGTTGATACTGTTGACATTTCATGGGAGTAATTGAACTTTCTGTCACTGCCAAAACTCAGCAGCAACTGAAGCAACTTTTTTATGGTGTGGGAAGTTAACAATGTGTCAACTTGTTTGAGATTGTTTTGTTTCTTTAAGATTAACCATAGTTTGAGTTCAGATAACACTAAACTGTAGTTAATTAAAAATAGAAGCAAATGTTTTTGATCTCCTCTGCCTATATCTGTACTGAAGGAGAAATTAATTGGTAAGCCCTACCTCATTCATCTCTCTTTTCCCACATACATTTATGCCAGACCCCTTCCCTTTAGCTGGTGCTGTGGGATGTGTGTGACTGTTGGGTCTTTGTTCCGAATACTCAAACGTTACTGTTCAGCTTCCCAAACATTGGCTGCCATTAAGGAAATGCCTATGAACCATCCTAGCCTATTATCAAGCAACTTGCCTGACCATGAAATGCTTGAACTATAGAACTGCAAGGATTTAATACTGAGGGCCTTGCAATGTTGGAGCAATTACATATGTTCACTAAATTGTCATTGAGCTGGAGGAAGAGAATTGGAAAAGGGACAAATGTACAGCCATAGTGTGTCAGCACTGGAGTTTTTCAACTATATGTTTTAATGGGTTAAATGGAAAAGGATAGGTGAAATAAAGACACCGTAGTCCCTTTCATTCACTAGTTGCCTTTGCAGAGTTTCTGGTCACACTGATAGAGCCCTCTCTATACACTTTTGTTCATGCAGAGGGCTTGTTCAGATGTTCGATGAGTGTGTGAGAAGGTAGCAGGTTTCTTTGTTCATTCAGTGAATACACAGAGGAGTAGCAGCAAAATGTTTTAAATGAGGATGTGTGCTTGAGTTGTATCATACACACTAGCTTTTCCATTTGGCCAGTCTTTTGAATGAATTGGTGATGTTCAATGTGAGAATGACTAAAACTGACATATGATTTCAGAAGATTGAAAAGACCGTCATTTTATTTGGATTTGATATGGTCAGAGCAATGGTTGGGTTTGATATAGAATATCTTCTTCTTTTAAATTTATTTGGTATTTATCCCACCAAAGTATATTGGGCTACTGCTGTGAACCTGTGACTATGACTGGAGTAGCTACACTGGTTATTTGCAGTAAAGTAAAAAAGGAAAAAAAATCACACTTATTGTTTCAAAAAATCTACTTGAAGATGCAGAGTACCTAAACTTGGTTACAGAAACTACAGCTGACTTTCATGTGCACAAGTCTGCTCAGGCAACCATTATAAGAGAGGCCATGTGCTGTCTCCACTGCTCTCTCTAGCTGAGAGAAGCAGCAGACAGAGTGACCTTTGAGAAGGAAGGAGGAAGAGAGTAAAGCTATGTATAGCATTCTATATACAGATTTTAAAACTGCAAGAGAAAAACAGCAGGGGTAGTTTACCTATTTCTCCCTGACCCACTGGCTTCTTTTACTTGCCACTAATGCTGGTGCTTTAATTTCCACCATCTATTCTGTTGATTCATGTCTCCAATGTTGGTACAAGGGCAGTAATCGTCCTCTGTATTGATTTCTGTGTGGTGCACCAGCATTTATTTAAAAAAAGTTAGTCCTATAGCACTTGAACAGTGACCAGTTTGTTTTCTCTTGAAGGTGCCATGCAAGTTTTTGTTGCAGCAAAACAACAATGTTGGCCTCCTTGTTGTCCTCTGTCTTGGAATATGTTGCCTTCTTTTGATGGCATCCTTGAGGCTCCACTATCAAAAGAACAGCCAAAATGCAAAATCCATGTGGAAAGCTGATGCTTAGAGTTGATATTCCTTCTCAGGAGGGTACCAAGGTTCTGTAATGCGCCAGATGTAAATTGGGTTATGTAAGGATAGCATAGCAGTTGTTTGACTGAAGGCAGGCCTAAATATAGCAGAAGGGTGGTGAAGAAAACGAGAGAGAATGAGAGTCTTAAGTCTCACAAAAGGTGAGTCATCTTCCCTTCAGAACAAATACTTTCCTCCTTAAACTGGTATGACAGATAACAAAGGCAGCCTTAATTAAGGAAGTTTATTTATCATGGCTTTCTTCAGTATAAATCCATTAATTTTGTTCCTCATGAACCATCAAATCAAATTAGCATAAAAATAGCTTAAAAAATTATTGGTGCAACTAAAGGTTTATAAATTTGTTCTCCGGAAGGTTGATATTTTAAAAAATTGCATTGCTTTTTCAGTTTCCTGTAGGATATCTAGTTGGTTGTGTAAAAAAAATAATTAAAAAAAATCCCAGCAGACCACCAAGCTTCCATAAAAACAACAACACACCATTGTGTCACATACTTGAACATGCTTGGATCACTCCTTAGCTGCATTTTAGTGATACTTTGGGGCAATCCAGATTTCAGGGATAACATTCTCTCGACCTGGATCAGTACTGCAGTAGGACAAGGAGTTAACACTGTTGCACCTTGTGCTAAAAGCCAGATAGTTTGTGAAAAACAATCTGCCACTCCAGAGCAGAACTACTTGATGAACATCGTGTGTGCTGTGGTCCACAGGGAAGTATTTTACATTGCATGTATAGGTGGCTGGATGAGAAATCTTTCACATGCTGTGTAGCAGTGTAATGACTGGGCCCTCCAGTCATTTGGGGACTTCTCCTGAACCACACAGGGTTAATCTGGGGGGAGGTACATGCTAATGAGGGCTGACATCACATGCTAATGAGCCGTGACATCATAGCTGATGTAAGGTCTAACTGACCAATCAGAGAGTAGGACCGGGAGATTCAAGAACATTCCTTAAGTAGCCTTTAAAAACCCTTTGCGACCATGTGGTCTTTTGTCTCTCCCTCCCTCCTCTTGGGGGAAACCAGATATCTTCTTTGTTCTCTGGGCAGCTGGGGAACCGGCTGTGAGGAATGCAGGTGGAGTTGGCAAGAAGCCAGCTCCCTGCATCCAGAAACTCAACACGAACTGCAAATCCCATCACTGTGTGAGTAGCTAGGAAATGTGTTAGTTAGCGCGTTTAGGTTTTGTTATGTTTACCTAATAGCTTGCCTGAATTGAACATCTTTGTAACTGTGTTTTCTGACCTGCAAGGCAAGGAGGCTTTGCATGAATGATATCCTTCTATTCTATTCTAGTTCTTTAAAATAAATATCTTTCTTTAAAAGTATCTGCTGTCTCTCTCTGCTCCTGTACACACGTCTTAGCTTGGCTACTAGTTGCTAAGTTAACAAGGGAACGGAAACTAGATCTCTCCCTAGCAAGTCCCAGTGTGTGCTTAGGGAAACGTAGTTCATTGAGATTCATTGGGTGGTGGCAGCGAAGAATACAGGATCTCAAGGGGTCTCATTCAGCTCAGCAGGGAGCGGGAATGGAGACCTAGGAGACTCTAGGGGAAAGTTTAAGGGACTCCCTGGGAGTAAGAGCCATGCACAGGGCTCATTGCCCCCAGGGATCACCACAAGCAGATTTACTTTAGATGCTTAATTTGATCAGATAATGGTATGCAAGTTTGATCATTTTACCTCAAAAAAGGATATTGAGAGCCAGTGTGGCATAGTGATTTGAGTGGACTACAACTCTAGAGACCAGGGTTTGATTCCCAGCTCAGCAATGGAAACCCACTGGTTGACCTTGGGAAAGTCATACTCTCTCACCCTCAGGGGAAAGCAGTGAGAAACTTCCTCTGAACAAATCTGATCAAGAAAACCCTGTGAGTTGAATGGCACACAATAACCACTAAAACAAATTACAACTAAAATTATTATTATTATCCTACATTTCTCAGTATAGGGACTCAAGGTAACAAATAATAAATTTAAATCAGTATATGTTAAAAACAATGCAAAAATGTTTAAAAGTATAAAGTTTAAAACAATACTTAAACAATTTATAAAGTTAAAAGCTTTATACATTAAAATATTATATTCAAATGTATTAAAATATTTACAAACATTGGCATCTGAATTGAAAAGCCTAGTCCTCATCAGTATAGGGAAGCCTGATGGCACAAACATATTTTAACCTGCGGCTGGAAGGAAAGTAAAGATGGGCCCATCCTGACCTCTCTAAGGAAGAAGAGCCTGGGAGCAGCCACTGAGCAGCCACTGCGAAGGCCTTCTCCCTTGTTCCCACCAAATGAGCCTGAAAATGTGGCGGGAGAGTGAGAAGGGCCTCTCTGGACAATCTTAGAGCTCTAAAGGGAGATACAGTGGTACCCCGGGATACGAATGCGCCGGGTTACGAATTTTTCGGGATACGAAAAAATCCCATAGGGATTTATTGCTTCGGCTTACGAAGGTTTCTTCGGGTTACGAAAAAACCGCGGCGCTATTTTCCGCCACCGGAGGGCAGCAGAGAGCTATTTTTCCATTAGCGCCTATGGGAATTCGGCTTACGAAGGTATTTCGGGTTACGAAATTAACCGCGGAACGAATTAATTTCGTAACCCGGGGTACCACTGTACAGTTGTTCACATAACGTGGGCCTAAACTGTAGAGCTGGGAAAGGTGAAGAAAAGCTGTTATCCAAAGTGCTGAACATATTTTGGGGATAGAGTTTGGACTGAAGTTTGGACTGAAACCTCAAGTAAATTCATCACCTCTGTGAAACAGAAGCAGCCAATTGCCACTGTAGAGAGGTAAGTCATTTGCTGTTGTCATGTGCCTTCAAGTAGTTTCTGACTTATGGCAACTCTAAGGCGAACCTATGACAGGATTTTCTTGGCAAGTTTCTTCAGAGGGGGTTTGCCATTGCCATCCTCTGAGGCTGTGAGACAGGGACTTGCCCAGGCCACCCAATGAGTTTCACAGCTGAGTGAGGATTTGAACTCTGTTCTCCAGAGTTAGTCCAACGCTCAAACCATAACCACACATTATTCCATATCTAATGGGCCTTGTTTCTAGATCTTTATAAAGAGAACTAGAGTGTTAGAGTTCAGTCCAGAAAATCCCCACTTCAAATCTTAACTGATCCATGAACTCTACTGATAAGTGGCTGTTGCACCAAAGAATGTTCCCCACTTCTTTGTTCAGATAATTTAAGAAGACATAATCCAGGGAAATGTCTGTGAGATGGCAGGGCGTGGTAGCATCATCCTGCTTGACAACAGCTCATAAGTCATTTCTTTTGGAATGTGGTTCTTGAGCCAACTAAGTATCATTGTTAGGGCACCACAGTATAATAATATGTTTTAATGCTTTCTCTCACATTGAGTTGATTCAAAAGCCCCCCTGTTAAGCAAGGGAGTCTGAAAGTCTAGTTGGCACATTGCCCATCCTTTTAGCTTGAGTGTGGTTAGTTACTGATTCTACAGTCCACTGTGCTTATGGAGAAATATTGGTTTTGTGATAACCACAAGATCAATTGCAGGCTGAAACTGAAACTACGGTTTCACTAGAGTGGCTTGGTACTCAGGATTCAGCTATGTGTCTATGAACTGATACTTCAAATACCCTCCTGTGGACAGAGCTCAAGCTAAATGTGTTTAAGTTGCCAGTATCACTTTAAAAAACAGGCACCATATTTTGCCCTTCTTCCAACTTCTCAGCCATTGTCTGTTTTTTCATTGATACATTTTAGCAGAGCTAAAACTTCTTCCATTACTTGCTCACTCATCTGGTTTTTTTAAAAAATTGTTTATTACAATGTACATAAATCTAAGTAATTAGAACTCGAGTAGATCCTGTCTCTGTAGCTTGAAGCAGCTCTATTGGTATGCCATCTGTTCCTGGTGATTTGTTTCTCTCCAGTGCTCTGAGTGCAGTTTCTGCTTCACTCTTTAAAATTGAGGGTTCATCTTGAAATTGTTCATCCTTAAATCTTTCACCCTTCTATCCCTTTTATTTGGTTCTTTAGTGTATTGTTTCCATCATCATTTTATTTGTACTTGATCATGTAATGTGTTCCCCTGCTGGTCATGAAGTATCCTTACTCTTGGTTTAAATTTCCTTTTGTTTTCTCAGACCTTGTAAATGAGGTCTTTTGTTCTATTTTTTTTTACATCATCTTCTGTTTCTTTGCATTGATTGTTATATTAGTTCTCTTTGTAGATTAATGCACTACACCCTTATAATGCTACTATTCCACTTTTACTGCTCTGGCTGCCTCCTGTTGCATTCTGGGGTTTGTAGTTCAGTGAGGCCTAAGAGCCCTCTGGCTGAGAATTCTAAATGCTCTTCCCTAAACTGCAAATCTCAAAATGCAACAGGAGGCAGCCAGAGCAGTTTAAGTGGAATAGCAGCACTATAAGAGCGTAGTGTGGTAATCTACTCTGTCCTTGTACACAAGTTGTTGAATGGTTGCATTCAGCATTCTGACCCTATTTCTGTCACTTTTGCTTCTTGCCTGTCCTCAAGTGTTTGAAGAGTTTCATCTGTCATCTGTTGAGGCTTTTCTTTTTTTCTTTTTGGCTGCAGTGTGAGAACCAGCATGGTGTATTGCTTTGAGAGTTGGGCTACAACTCTGGAAATCAGGGTTTGATTCCCATCTTGGCCATTAAAACCACTGGCTTGTGTTGGGCAAGTTACATCTTCTCAACCTCAGAAGATGGCAATTTCAAACTTCCTCTGAACAAATTTTGCCAAGAAAGCCCTGTGATAAGTCTGAAATGACCTGAAGGCACAACACAACAACAAAGTATGTTTTTGCATTGTCTCTAAATGTTTTTTCTGCCAGTGTCACCCCCCCACTACTACTGATGCTCAGTAGGTGTTTGGCCCATTTAATTTGGCTCCTGAGCAAAAGCCTGTCTGACATAGGAAACCCTATCAGTTACACTGCTTTTGGCAGTATAGTCTCTTGCCTCACAGGTGAACACAATCCCACCATCATGTAAAGGTTGTGCCATGGTGGATAACTTATATGACCTTATATTTTTAATTTACAAGCAGAATATATCTGCACAGAAGAGTAGATCTGGAGGAAGAAGGCATGAAAATTGAAGGAACAAACATCAGTAACGGAAGATATGCCAATTATACCATACTATTAGCAGAAAATAGTGACTACAGTGGAACCTCGCCATACGCGGGGGGATTCGTTCCGGATCCCGCTGCGTATGGCAATTTCCGCCTATGCTCGAGCCCCATTGTAAACAATGGGGCTCGTGCATGGCGGCGCGGCGGCGCGCGAGGCGCAACGGGTGCGCACACCCATTCAATTGAATGGGACGCGCCACCCCTTCCGCCCCGCGCGCGCTGGCGGCTTTGAGCACCTATGCTCAAAGCCGCCTATAAAAAGACCATGTATGCGGAGGCTCCACTGTACTTGGAACTTCTGCTAATGAACGCTAAGTGCAAAAGCAGAATATTAAGAAAACAAAAATGATGACTACAGAAAATTTGTATAACTTAAAAGTGAATGATTAATATATTGAAATTGTATTGAAAGATTTTCTTTACCTACACTCGATGGTAAAATCAAAATGGAGATTGTATTCAAGAAAGCAGAAGAAGGCTAGTATTTGGAAAGGCAGCTATGAAGGAACTAGGCAAGATCCTCAAATGTAAACTTGTTGTTGTGTGCCTTCAAGTTGTTTCTGACTTATGCTGACCTAAGACAAACCTATCATGAGGTTTTCTTGGCAAGTTTTTTCAAAGCGGGTTTGCCATTGCCATTCTCTGAGTGTGAGAGAGTATGACTTACCCAAGGTCACCCAGTGGGTTTACATGAATGAAGTGGGGTTTGAACCCTGGTTTCCAGAGTAACAGTCCAATGCTTAAAATATTATGCTAGCACTTATAACATGTTGTTTAATAGTTTAGGTATGTAGTTCAGTTTCCTTTTGGTAACTTCTAGTATTGAATTGGGGGGGGGCATAATTATATTTAGTTAGTACTAGGAGGAAAAAACACACCTAAGATTAAATTCAAAATTCAATCTAGACAATGAGGAAATTGAAACAGTTAAAGAATTCCTGTAGCTAGGATCAAACATTGACCAGATTCTAGTCTTTAACACAAGTAAAGAAAGAAGAAGACTAGGAATGGGAAGGGCAGCTAGGAAAGAACTAGAAAAGACGCTGAAGAGTAAAAACGTACAACCCAGCACTAAAGTCAGAATTGTTCAGGCCATTGTATTCCCCATTACCATATACAGAGCTGAGAGCTGGACAGTGAAAGAAGCAAACAGAAAGAAAATCAACTCATTTGAAATCTGGTGCTGGAGAAGAGTACTTAGGATACTGTGTTCAGCCAAGAAGACAAACAAATGGATTATTTAACAGATCAGACCAGATCTGTCCTTGGAAACCAAGGTGATCAGGTGATCATACTTTAGTCACATAATGAGAAGGCATGGATCACTAGAAAAAACAATAATGGAAAGATAGATCAGATGGGTGGACGGGCTTGCAGGACCAGAGCAGAGGAGTGGAAGATACTTGGAGATACCTTATCCACAAAATTGCCATGAGTTGGAATCAAAGGCAGCTAACAACGACAAGAATTTAGTACTCCTTCAGCTAATGAACTCTTATTCATCAATTTTTTTACTCCTTCCAAGGAGAGCTCTGGTTCTTCCTCTGAAAACTGTCTGGCTGTGTAGGGGAGTTAGTAAATTAACAACTGAAGTAGTGGAGTATTGTTATTGATAGTATCATTCCAATTGGCAAATCCACTTGATTCGGAATAAAAGTGTATGTTAGAATGGCCATTTTCTGAGATACTGGTTAGTTAGCTAAATCCTGTCATTTGTAATTCTGTGTCTCTCAGTGATTCTAGTCTTTAACAGATTTCTTCTTGCTCTCTTATAAATATCATATTTAAAAATTTAAGTAGATTGTCTCCAGAGTCTTCTGTTTGCTGATTAATGCCCTATGATCTGAGTAGGGGACTGCTCTGGCAGACATTATCATCGTTAGTTACTTGAATATTTTTTTTTCTCTTTGGGAGTTTTAATTCCTCTTGAGTGGGTCCAATCTTCCTTTTAATTAATAATGGTTGAATCTTTACCTTTAAAACCCTAGATAAAACTATTTCCACTGAAGTGAATAATTTGCTTTTTTAAAATATAAGAATAGGTACTCTAGACTGCCTGAAGGTTAACAGAAGTGTTTCTTCCTTTGGTTTCTCATTCAGTTTTTCAAGCCAGAATGAGTGGACAGATCTGGAATACATAGAAAGGCAGATGATTCAAGTGATGTCAGGCCCCTAATTTTAAGGCTGAAAAATTCTCCTCATAAAGGGGAAAAGAGAACCACAATTGTTTTCCAACTCTAGATTTCTTATACTGTATCTGAAGAATTATTCCACAGGGGTATACCCAGCCACTTTTTTATGTCTATTGCTGCTAGTTTCCTCTTATAGATCTTCCTAGCAATATTTAGTCTCAGAAAAAGTTTTGATTTGACTTCCAGCTTAGTTGGTGGCCAGGATGGCCAGGCATCTTTTTGCAGTGACTTGTCCTCCTTTATGGTTAGGACATCTGGCCACCGTGTTGGTGGATCCCTGCTATCAGTATTACTTTCTTCTTTTTAGGTTAGGATGGCTGCATCAAGGATATCTGGTTTGATAATTTTCAGGTCTAGCTGACTATAAATGCCATGTGCTATATTCACAATAAAGAGTCACTGATCAGTCAAGGATTTCAAATGAAAATGGGTAGGCCACTCATGTGACAGAAATCTTTTTGTTAAATTAATGTCCCGTTCGAGTGCAAAGTGCCATATTTTTAACCTCACAGCAATCCTGTGCGGTGGGTTAGGATTAGAGATAGTGACTGGCTCAAAGGCAGTGAGCTTCAAGGCCAACTGGGGATTTGAACCCATGTTTCCTCAGTCCTAGCCCAACACTAACCACTAAGCTGGGACAGGTCCTACTTGAAAGTGTCTTTTAAATCCTAGGTGCAGGTATTTTTATCTTCCCAGGCCTTTGGTAGTTGGGAAATTTTAGTATGTGATTCGTTTATTGCTGTTTGCTTGTATTTTTTTTAAAAAGGTTAATATGTACTATATTTTAATTATTTTTTTGGTATTTTGAAGACCACCTTGGCCATTTCCAAGTGAAGAATGGAGTAGAAATTGGACGAAGGTACCCCACAAAGAAGTTCTAGATAACCAAGGAAGAAATTTTGTCTGCTGCACATTTATGTGGAGGGAGTTGCAATAATATTTTATTAGATTTTGCTGATTTTGCTTAGAAACAAATTTATGACTTGAGAGAGAAAGGGGTGGAAATCAGTAACTGAAATAGAAGCAGACTATGTTTTCATACTTGCTTTTCATTGGCAATGCAACGACAATAGCTAGCAAGCCAATTCGTTTTGGAAATGACGTGAAATAGAAATGATCATTTCCTATTGTATCAGGGAGAGAACTGCAGAAGACTTTTATAAGAACCTCACTGGACCTGCTAAGTGTCATGTAAAAGCTTCACTCTCAGCTTCTGAGCATCCATTAAGTATGATTAATCCAAAGTGCAGTACGGAATGGCATGATTTTCTTCCTGCTATATTAACAAGCTTTTCCTTGGTTAGCCCTATGAAGACCTCTGTACTGTACATTTTTAAAAGGTCTGCCCATTGTATAATACTGGAATTACCTGTTTCTCATTTTCTAAAGCTAGTTTTTGAGGCTCCTCCTATATGCAGTAGAGACAAGCTGCCATGTAGATCACAAGAAGCCCATTGCCTGACAGGTATAGTGAGAAACA
>NC_056522.1:271892697-271908552 GCF_019175285.1 Sceloporus undulatus
CCATGTGTCTCCTCTGCAATCCAGACACATGTTTCATCATCCATGGCTACCTGCACTTGGACATTGAAGTGTCCTTGGCCCAATGAGCTTCAGTTGTGCTAGATCAACCTTGCCACTGTGCTGAATGCTCATGGCCAAACACACACACACACATCAAGCATTTCCCTGTGTGCTGTGTTTTTAACCCTTCAAATCCTGACAGACCTCACATATAAGTTGAGGGCAGGTTTTGCAGCCAAAATTATTGATTTTGATAACACCCATGGATAAATTGAGGGTAAAACCAAGAGCAGCCCAAGGACTCTGCTGAGTGTGTGGTGGGCATGTCTGGAGAGCAGCACCTTTAAATGCTGGCTCCAAGCCCCCCACCCCCAGAAGACCAAGAGCTGGTCCAAGAGGCAGTTTCTGCACCTTTCTACGCCTGGGCTCCAGCCTTGCCTCAGCCCCTGGACTATGGAGGGCAGAGCGATGGCAGGTCTTAAGCAGCCACCCCTTCCCTTTTTTACTACCTGCCGATGAATGCTGGGTCGAGAGGTAGCTTCTGTCCCCTTTTCCACCTGAGCTTTAGTGATCATTTAGGGGTGTTTAGCATGGAGATGGTTATCTCGGCACCAGCTCCTAGTCCCCCCTTTTCTTTTTTCTCCTGGATTGAGATTGTAATGTTATTTAGATTGTGCATTGTTGAATACTGTTTTATTTTTAGGATTGGGATGGGAGGCCAAGAAGGGGATTAATTTTGTATTTTTGATTTGTTATGTTAATTGCCATATATTTTCATTGTTCTTTGTATTGTTTTTATTTGCTATGTATTTTTTCTTTTTTTGCTATTTATTGCTATTGTGATTTGTTATGTTATTATTATTGCTATTGTTAATTGTTATGTAATTTTTTTACTGTTGTAACCATCCCTGTTTCTTTGTGATTGGGCAAGCTATAAATAATTATTATTGTTGTTGTTGTTGTTGTTGTTGTTGTTGTTAAACCTTGGGACATGCAACAAAGAGTCTAAAGGGTGAAGCAAAGGAAAACAATGCCAAAGAACTCACAAAATTCCAGCAGGCATAACACGAAAGGTTGATGGATAAGTAAGCAGAGGAAGATCAGTGATTCCAGAACAGGTTACACTCCTTTTGTTTCACCAGAGGATGGTTCCTTTTTAAATACGAGTTAAAGGACAGTACTTACCCATGGATAAATTGACTCAGGTTTTTTGAGTCATTTTTTGTGCTGTATATACTCATATATAAGTATATACAGCACATATGCTCCTTTACCAAGTAATTAAATGTAGAGAGGTCCAGTGGTTTTCAGATGAAAGTTCAGTTACCAATTGTTGTTTCAGTGTGACTGCAACAAAATAATTTCCTCAGTGAATTTGTTTATTTATTTAGTGCTGTATATTTTCTCATACAGATTGAGTATCCCTTATCTGGAAATCAGAAATCTGAAATCCAAAATTGTCTACATGGGTAGCTGAGATAGTGACACTTTTGCTTTCTAATGGGTCACTGTATACCAACTGTTCCATGGACAAAATTATTAAAAATATTATGTACAAAATTACCTTCAGACTATATGTATAAGATGTATATGAAAAATAAATGAATTTCATGTTTAGACTTGTGTTCTCATCTCATTATGTATATTCAAATATTCCAAAATCCAAATAAAATAAAATAAAATCCAAAATCCAAAACACTTCTGGTCCCAAGCATTTGGGATAATGGCAACTCAGCCTGTACTATGTGACTAGATTGTTGTTGAAAAAGAGTCAGTAGTTGCCTCGGTGTGCAATCTTCCATTTTGTAAATACGCAAAGTAATACTTAGGTTCTGTAATATACAGCAAATTCCTAAAAAATGCATTGTGGTGATTTTGAAGCAAGTTCAAGTTTGACAGATTTGAGTGGCTTCTAATAGACAGCATCGTCAGGGTGTAGTAACAAGAGGGCACAAATTATTAATGAAAGAAAAAACACAAAACTACTATTGTAAGCATAGAAATCTGAAATTTATGTACTTAGTTTAGGAAGGGCAAGAATTTGCCTCCTCACCTCCTCTCAGCGTAAACAGCTGCACTTTGAAGTTAAGTTGGGTCAAAGACAAAGACAGAAAGTGGGATGAGGACAGAGAAACTGAGTCCCGAAACAGTTGGGCAGGAAAGTGCGGCTTCTGGCCACTCTGGGGGTATGACATTTACAAAATGCATGCCCCCCAGAGTGGCTGGAAACTGCGCGAAGAGCATGCCCAGCTGGGAAAAGCCAGCCAGAAAAGGAGTGCTCTTTGCAAGTGTCTCATTTTGGACTGCAGCAGTGGCCTGGATCAGGCCCAGGCCCTTGCAGTTGCTGAGATCCCATGCTGATTGGGGCAGGAGCAACCTCTGGCTGCTCCTTTTGCCCATCTGCATTACCCCTGGGACATTTAAAAGCATCTGAGGAAGTGGGATGTTAGAGGATTAACAGAAACCATCCCCGCCAAACTGGAACAGTTGGAGGGTATGCCGTTGAGCCAGAAGTTGGATCAAATCAGTTGGCTAAGATTATATGATATGCTGATATTCATCCACCCCAAAGTATATCTAACACAGCTCCTATCTACATGGGCCAATTAAACTGGCCTCCATCCATTCTTTCAGCAGGGAGTCCAGATGAAGCAGGGCCCAGACCCCAAGTTGGGCATGAACAGACTGGATGATGTCTGGCCGATCCAATGCCAAACCAGGGTATACCCTTCTTGAAATGCATTAAAAAATCTCTATTTCTTCCAGATCTGTCTAGAAGATCCGGAGTCTTCTGTTCTGACACTGAGTGGTTTTTTGAAATGTGTCCCATTTGGTGCAGTTGCCATTATCAAGTGTTGGTTGCCCTGATGTCATGATGAGGCATCCAGCTACTGCCTTGTTCTGACCTCAGAACAACTGATGTGCCATGGCGGTGGCAGTGCCGGGCAGCAGAGCAGAATGTGCATGCAAACAGCTGCTCAGTGTCAGAATGAAGGGCCTGAGTAATGGGGAGAGGTTGGAATTGCACTGGGACCAGAATACACCTCATTGCCCCTGGAGTATCCTGGCCAATGCAGACAGAACCACAGTGGCTGAGAGATGTTGCTTCAGTAGAGAGCAGCCACAAGGAGAACAAAAATGTTGGTGGAGGAATTAATTGGTTTTATCAGATATTGAAAATGATATTATCCAAAGATATAGCTGTGTTAGCCTGTAGAACAGGGATAGGCAGGATCCGCGGGCCGGATGCGGCCCGGCGAGGCCTTGGGACCGGCCCCACCCAGTCCTGCCACCGATTGCCGCCGGGGCCTTTGGCGTCTCGCGCGAGGGGCATGGTGGGGCAATTGTCTATAGAAGCCTCAGAAACATGCATTTATCTTAACATTTTTTAAAAAATCAGCAATTTTTTTTTGCATGTCCTCCATTTTTTTATTTAAAAAGTGCCCCCATTTGAAAATTTTGTCCTACATTTGTCCCGGTTATTTATTTATTTAATTTTAAAAAATTATTTATTGTTTATTTTTTTGTCGGCTTCGGCCCCCCCAGTTGTCTGAGGGAACACACACCCGGCCCCCGGCTCAAAATGGTTTTTGCCTACCCCTGCTGTAGAATCACTATGTAGAGAGATCTTGTAGCACCTTTGAGATCAACTGAAAGAAATTGCAGCATGAGCTTTCACAGACTTCAGTCTACGTCCTCAAATGCATTGGTGGAGTGGAAGCCAGTCACAGACATATATATGCCATTGATATGTGAGGATGTCAATTCAAATTACAAATCCTTTGTGTATTGAAATGAAGTTGCAGGTCCAGTTTTCACGATGGTTGTTAGTGCACAAAGGCATAGGAAACTGGTCTTTTTGCATGGAGATAAACTGGCAGATCCAGTTTTGCAATGGGACTAGCCTGTGGTGAGGGGAAGAGATGAATGTAGGGCACCCCCATGAGGATGGGGTCAGATAGTGTTGAAGTGTGCGTAGTGAGTCAGGAAACCATTGGCTTTGTTCAATCCACTGCTGATGGACTATAGTTTGTGGATGAATTCCAGTTCTGCTGTTTCTCTTTCCAATCTACCTTTGTAGTTCTTTTGTTCAATGACTGCTGTTCTGAGGTCTGAGATTGAATGCCTAGGGAGATTGAAATGTTCTGCCATCAGTTTTTATGTGTCCCCATTCCTAAAGTCTGATTTATGTCCATTTATCTTCTAGTACAGGGACTGGACTGTTTGTCCAATGTAGAGTGCTGAAGGGCATTACTGACACAGTATAGCATAGATCACATTGGAGGATGAGCACTGAAGCCTCCCCTAATATTGTGGGTGATGCCATTAGATCTTGTAATGACATTTTCTAGAAAATGTTTGAGGAATGCTTGTTGTAATTCCTTGAGTTTGGCATCCCTGTCTTGTGGGTCTGAGCAGATGTGATTATATCCAAGGGGTTGGCTGTAGACTATGGATCTAGTGGTGTGTTCAAGGTAGAAACTGGAGGCATGGAAATACGTGTTTGTGGGTTTGTGATATAGTGTGGTGCTTATCTTTCCATTTTGTAGCTGTACTGTGGTGTCCAGAAAGTGAACTTGTTCAGTAGATAGTTCCAGGCTGAGCTTGATGGTGGGGTGGAAGTTGTTGAAACTCTGGTGGAATGTTTTGAGTGAGTCCTCTTCATGAGTCCAAATTATGAAGATATCATCAATGTACCTCAGGTAGAAGAGCGGTTTCTGGGTGCAAGAGTTAAGGAAGAATTATTCTAGGTCAACCATGAAGATATTGACATATTGTGGTGCCATGCGTGTACCCATGGCGGTGCCATTAACTTGAAGGTATATGTTGTTATCAAAGGTGAAGTAATTGTGTGTGAGAACAAACTAGCAGATCTTAGTGGCTAGGTCTGATAGGTTCCCATAACAACGATTTCCATGTTCCTGATGTCTTGTAGTCTTGTGTGGGATCTTGGTGTACAGGAATTCCACATCCATAGTGGCTAAGATGGTGTTTCCTGGAAGATTGTGGATGGATTTTATCTTCTGTAGGAAATCTGTGGTGTCCTTCATATAGCTGGGGGTGTTTGTGGTTATGGCATATGGTTAAAGGATATTGTCCATATAGGTGGAGCCACTGACTGTAAGTGTTCAATTGCTGGAGGTGATAGGTCGGCCAGGGTTGCCCTGTTTATATATTTTGGGTAATAGGTAGAATGTGCCTGGTTGGGGCTCTTGGGGTGTGTCAAAAAGGATTTAGTTTTGCGTCTCTATGGGAAATTCCCTGAG
The DNA here is from genome assembly GCF_019175285.1 of Sceloporus undulatus. Taxonomy (NCBI): domain Eukaryota; kingdom Metazoa; phylum Chordata; class Lepidosauria; order Squamata; family Phrynosomatidae; genus Sceloporus; species Sceloporus undulatus. The sequence continues at coordinate 271,897,965 of NC_056522.1, forward strand.
CAACCTGTGTAATTCCTTCACATACTAATGGCATATATGTGTCTGTGCCTGGCTTCCACTCCACCAAATGAATTTGAGGACGTAGACTAAAGTTTACAAAAGCTCATGCTGTCAATTTCTTTCTTTCAGTTAGTCTCAAAGGTGCTACAAGATCTCTCTCCATATTGAAAATGGTATTTTTCAGCTAAGTTTCATATGGAACAGTAAATGTATTGTCTACCAAAATTCCCTGAGTGTATTCAAGCTTTGTGTTGGTGACACTCACCACAGACCCAATGGGCTTTGTCAACCCTTGTTAAACTGAATAAGACATTTATGGTCTATTACTCATCTTGATTGTCATTTCACTCCCTTAGGGCAAAACCCACAAATTAAATTGTAAATGTTACATTTGATTACATCACATTAAACCTTTGTGCATACTTGAAGTGCCATGAGACTGACAATCTAAAATTATGGCAGTGGAAATGGGTATGGCTTCAGAAATAGGAAAGGACTGACTTTAAAGGGCCTGAAGGCAAAGCTTATTTTAAAAATTTACATTATTTATAACACTCTGTCTTTCCATTGAATGATCAACAAACTGGCAAAGTTTGAAATGCTGAGATGATGCTGAATTGTGTATTTCATGGATCAGAGTTCAGGCTATTACACAGTATGCTACATGATTATTAAACTTTCACCTTTCTAGTGAAATTCTTAGGGCCTTACTGCATTACAAAAGAAAGATAAGAGGCAGCGAGATAGAAGTGATGCTTACCTTCTTGCATGCTAACGAAGCACTTCTGCTCTACTGCTGAGGAAGATGATTCTAAAAACCTGACTTTTGTCCTGCTGGAAAAATCTGTTTGGCAAAAGCCATACGTTTATGAGCAGCTCCTCACATCCCATCACCCATTACTTTTGGCCATGTTGGATGTGGCTGATGGAAGGTGAAATCCACCAATATGTGAGAAGGGAGAAAAGTTTGTTCAAAATGGACTACGGTTTTGTCTTCCATCTCTTTTAAATCCAGATCAGCATTGATTAGAGAAGGCACCTTGAAAATTATACACAAGCTAGTCAGAATGGTTAAAATGTTTCCTCCAAATGTTGGCATAGTTGTAATGCTAAAGGCACATTTCTACACATGTGGCTAGACTGTCCCAAAATAAACACATTTTGGCAATTGGTACTTGAGCAAAATTCATTGATTACCAACCAAGAAGTAACATTATGTCCAGAAATGCTTTTGTTATCAATATATGTAGGCCCGAACCCAAATCTGAAATATAGAAACCTCATAGATTTCTTCACTACCACAGCCTGTGTAGAAATTGCCAGATGTTGGAAAACAGGAGAGATGTCTCTGGATATATGGTGTAAAAAGGTATGGGACCTATGGTTATTTGAAAGACAGAATGGCAAGTTACACAGGATGTCCAAAATCAGGACTTTTCATGGATAAATATTTAAAAAGTCAATGAGTGGAAACCATTTATCCATGCTAAGTCCAGAAACAAGACAAGGCAACCTCCATACCATCCGAACCTTTGGTTGGACATTCTGGATTAAATTTACACAAAGACAGCACTGGACTTTAAAATGGCCGCTTACACTGAGCAGAACCCAAGAAGGAGACTTGCAACATAATTCAAAGTTGTGAGATAAACTGTTTTATTTTGTTTTATTGTTGTATTATGTTTTGTACATAGTTGTTTACTACTACTACTACTACTACTAATGAAAACATGTATAAAAATAAAATGTGATATTGCTACTTTGTCCACTCGGAATTTTGCTCAGTTTGGAACCTAAAATGTGGCATGTGATGTTGGTAATGATCCTCTAGAGGGCAGCACTAACATCTACTTTTCTGATTCACTGTTATTATAACAGTGGTTTAGACTAGATGATATTAGGCACACATGTACATATAATTCTCTCTCTCTCTCTCTCTCTCTCTCTCTCTCTCTCTCTCTCTTACCCTTTCCGGAAATGGTCCTGTCACAAAGAATCTTGTGACATATACAGGGGCAAAGGTGAAGTCTGTACATGTAGAGAAATCTTGTCCTGGGTCTGAGAAGGGATGCCAAGAACTGTGCTGAGTCAATAACTTGCTTTCACTAATCCTTGAAGTCAGAAATTGTAAATATGTGCTGTTTTAAAAAGAAAGCTGAGGTTCTTGGAATACTTCCCATATTGCTCTGGCACGATCTTGGTGATTTAAAATTTGTCTGATATGAAGAACTAATGTTATATAAATGTGTATTTTGAATTTAGAGACAGGGAAGGTCTTTACATGGGGCAGAGGAGACTACGGTCAGCTTGGAAGAAGTGAGCTGCCATATGGACAACTGGGCCAAGATGAACACAGTTTGAAAGAACCTCTCCATTCTCCTGCTATAGTACCTGTCCTCACTGGAGCATCACAGGTAAGAAAAAGCCATGCATATACTTGGTTTCATACCTGTTTTGTTGTTGCCTTGGGTTTTTAGTCTGCAAACAAAACTATAGGTCTTGTGCTAGACTTTTGGGCACAGAGTAAAGGACATCTGTATACCTCAGACTTTCACAGACAAGGCAGGGACAGCCCTGCCATAAGAAAAGTGAGATAGGTGCCTCAGGTGGCAGATATTGAGGGGAAAGCAGTGGCATGTCCCCTCTCCATTCATCTCCTACTCCCCTTTCCCCTAAGGCTGTGTGTACTGGCTGTTGCTCTCTATTATATGGTGGAGGATGTTATCTCATTCCCAGGGTCAGTGGCATCACTGGGGTGTGTGGTCTGCACCTGGTGACACCCTATGGGGGAAGTGATACCACTGCTCCTCAAACAGCTGTCTTTTGGGAGAAACAGGCAGTGGCATTCACCTGCTTCCCTTTAAAATGCTTTAAGAGATGGTGTGAGTGGGGTTACGCTCAATAGAAGGAGAAAAGAGACACCCCATGATTTTTTTAAAAAATGAAAATTTCAAAATTTAAAATTTTAATTTGTTAAATTTATTTTTAAAAAATATTATTTTACATTTTTCTTTAAAAACATCACATTTCACCAAATCTCACTTTAAGCCCATGAATAAACATTTAGGTTGTATGTATGAGACTGCAATTGAAAGGTATAATTTTAATTGTGCTAGTTGTTTATGTCACAAATATTGCCATTACATTAAATGATATATGGGACTAATGAATAACATTACTGCAAAAAACATTACTAAGGATTCTGTAGCATCTGGCTGATAGTTGCCAACCTAGTCTTGGCTTACTTGAGTAAATGTTCACCAGAGAACCTGATCATACAGGGTGGATTATATGGGAGGAGGTGATCCCATAGAGAACCTGGACCAAACCATGTAGGTCTTTAAAGGTAATAACACTTTGTACTTTGACCGGAAACTAATTGGGAGCCAGTGAAGTGATTTTAATATTGATATAATGTGATCACTCCTGGATGTCCCTGTGATCAATCTGTTTGCCATGTTTTGAACTAGCTGAAGTTTCTGAACTTGGCACAGAGATATCCCAATGTACAGCACAGAAGTCCAGCCTTGAGGTTACCAGCACATACATTTAGGTCCTCCAACTCTGGGTAATGGTGCAGCTAGTGTATTAGTTGAAGCTGATAGTAAACATTCCTGGCTGTTGCCTCTGTCTGACCTGTCATTTGAAGTGACGGATCCAGAGGCATCCCCAAGTTGCAAACACAGTCTTTCAGGGGGAGTGTAACCCCATCCAAGACTGGTTGATGCACATTCAAACCCAGGTTAGGACCTTTGACTGTGAGCACCTCTGTCTTGTCTGGATTCAGCTTCTCATTCAGCACATTACTCCCTCAGGCATTCATTCAGAGGAGACACACTATCCTTAGCTAAGGCTGTTTTTGAAGGCATGGAGACATATATTTGGATATTGTTAGCATATTGATAGCACCTCAACGCATGCCTCCAGATGATCTGTCCCAGTGGTTTCATGTAGATGCTGAATAGCATTGCCCTTGTGATTCCTGTATGTTGTATGTTAAAATGATCTCATGTGTTTCTGTTGTGGAGTTTTATTTGAACTGATCAGGATATGCCTTCCTGTTTCTTTTAACGTTTTTCCTGCTCAATAAAAAGTGCTTCTGACATTACATTAGGTTTTAGTGTGGCTCTATCTTGCTTTTTCTATGCACATGTTCTGTAGTCGTTGGTATAGTATTGACAGGTAAAGCTGTCATTTTTATGGACTTAAAAGTTTTTAAGGACTATACAGTGACCAGAAAAAAATATTAGTGGACATAAACTGAAATGAAAAAGCAAATATCAAGAATACTATGACTAGTTAAACTTTAAGGCAGGTGGTGAGAGTTTATTTTATTGATATAACAACTTGGTAAGCCCGGCAGTGTTACAGATGTTACAGATGTAGCTAGAAAGTATACAGAACTAAATTTGATAGCTAAATCCTAGAGATGCCAGATATAATCAGATCATGAAGAACTTCAATGGAGCTGATTCTATAATAAAATTGACAGTTTGGCACTAGCTAGAGTCCAGGAATGTCACAAAAGTTGAGCTCTTGCCAGTCATGAATGTCAGAAAATAGTACCTTAATACTTGGATATCTAAATCATCAGCTCCACACCAGCTTGAATGTTGACTTGGGGCATTTCACATCACAGAGTCACTCACTGGGGACATCAACTGTATATACAGCTCTGGGTTTGGAAGAGAAGCTGCTTCTAGATTATCTATTTTCTTGTTTTTGTCTACTTGATTCATTAAAATACAACGCTGAAAAGATTACAAATCTGCATTCTCTGCCTGTAGCAGGCCTCCCCTTCCTCCCTCCCCTCTGAAATTGAGAGACTTAAATTAATTCTGTCTTATCCTACATCGTGGCAGGTATATTTTGAGAATGATTCTGTATGAGTAGCAACAGTAGATGAGCCAATGTGGAATAGTGGTTTGAATGTTGCGTTAGGGCTCTGGGAGACCAGGCTTTGAATCCTCACTTGGCCCTGGAAACCCACTGGTTGACATTAGGCAGGTAGCACACACTCAGCCTCATTGGAGGGCAATGGCAACTCCTCTAAAAACAAAAACAAAACCCAAACCCATTATAGGTTTGCTTTAGGGTTACCATATCTGGGAAATGACTTGAAGGTACACAGCAGTGACAGCCACATTAGATACAGCCTTGCATTAACTTTATAAGCATAGGTGTTGAAAAACTGGTCCACTGTGTTCTTTCTTCTCCATTTCCCATGGCTGGATCCGCCGACTGCATACATTATCTATATGCACCACCAGTTGCTCCAGCACACAGGAATAGCTCCCTGAAAGAGTTGTGGTTCTGTGGAGTAATTTAAGATTCCCAAGGCTTCAGCCCTTGCCAAGGAAACAAGAATATTAAATATCAAACAATGTCAAAGACAAGCCTGTTAGGATCTTGCTTCCAATTAGCAGAGTTGCAGAAATGTGCCTTTGTTTAACTATGCTTCCCTAAGCCTGAGACTGACTAAAAAAAATAACATAAGTAGCTTGTAGTTCAAACAAAAGTTTACTAATGACTTTAATCTATATATACATATAGGCTATAGCCTCATCAAGCTCATGAATAGTTCAGGTAAAAAGAAATCTTTATCTCACCATCTTTCCGAAGAAAGTTGAGAGAAGAGGAAGATGGAGGACCAACAGTTCAGTTGAAAATCTTTGAGAGAAAATGTCTGTTAGTCCCAAAGGGGGAGTGATCTAAATCACATGGTTAGCGAGAGAGAGAGAGAGAGAGAGAGAGAGAGAGAGAGAGGAGTTTGCAGGCAGGAAATCCCTATTTATCTACGGAGGGAGAAAGAGAATGCAAAAATCTTCCACCAGGTTCCTCCACCCCATCTCTTTCTGTGAGGGATTTGCAGATGTATTGCTGTTTGTCAGTTAGGGGCTAAACATACGGGCTAAAAGAGGTGCATTCATGCTGACTTGCAGGTGTGGCATTTAGATGAAAAGAGACATAATTTTCAGATGGTCAGAAACAGGAAGCCCATATTGCAAATTGACACCCCTGTTTGATAGGATATTAGATCTGAGGTGTTATCAGTTGGTTATCCCTGTTTTATATCATGTATGTTACAGACAGTAAGGCCCTTATACTGTTGGGATAAACTTCATGTCAGAGGAAAAAATAGATCATAGTTGTGAGGTAATTCAAGTGCACACTCTTTTCAGATGGTGGGATTGAATGTGTAGACAAATGCACTCAGTCCCCACAGTCTGCATGTAGCTGCAGCTCTATCCCTTACCATGTCCCCTGCCACAATGTAAGCAGTGGCAATTTGGGGACCAGCAAAAGGTGTACGCATCCATGTGAATGAAGCTGCCGTGGTGATGGGGGATGTCAGTGGGGCAGTGGATCTGGTCTGGGTTTTATTCCTGACGTTAAGAGAACTATCTAAGGTGATGATATTTAAGCTCCTTGGATAAGCTCCTTTAAAGCTAGAACTAAAACCAGAAATGGAAATGTGCCTGGTTCCTTTTTTTCTGTTAAAAGTTGGCTCCCAGGCTTGAGTCTGAAGTTGAGACTTGGCTTGAAAGTATCTTGCAAGGACTTGAGACTTATCTTGAGATATGAAGGTAGGGAATTGAGAAAAGACTTGAATACATCACTAGTTTATTCCCACATTAGAAGGAACAGTGTGTACCTCCTGTTGCACTGCTGATCCTGTACCTATTCCAGTTGGCATGATATGGAACACAGGAGACTGTTGGCTATACCTTAACTGAAAGAATTTGGAGGCTAGTCTGTTTGAGAAACCTGTCATAGACTCAAAGCAGAAAGTCCAACTGTTGTTATCTTAAAACAGGAGGAGGTTGTAGCAATTTTTAATTTGCTCAGTTCACGTTTGATAGTAAGACATTAATAATTAGGTTCCTCTTGCTTCATGTACAGCAGAAACTGGCTTTAATTGACAGACTGATTTTTTTTTCTTCTAATGACAACACAGTTTTGGGTATTTAATCATGGCATGTGTATCTATTTCCTGTAAAGGGACCACCACTAACCACTACTTGTCATCTGTAAACGCTTTGGTAACAGAATACCAAGTTCTATTTTATTTCCTGATGGAAAAAAATGGGAGGCATTTCCTGAGCCTAAAATGATGTGGGGTTGCCAAAATATGGTAAAATTGTCATGTGCCATGTGGTCATTTTGTCTGACAATGCTGCCTTGGGTCCCATGCCAGGAGAAAGGTCAAATAAAAATAATAAATTAATTATCCCAGTTAATTATCTGCCATCCTATTTTCTTAGCTGTTTATAAATGTTCCAGGTTCTCTCTCCTTCTGCATCTCTCGTTTGTCTTTGGCTTACTTCAGTTGCTGTAAAATGAGTTCAAAGTGCAGAAGTAGTTTGCACCCAGATAACTCAGCAGGGATGAGAGGAGGGGCAAATTCCAGATTTTCTTCTACTTAAAACAGGTTTTTTGTGTGATTTTCTTCATGTTTTCCCTCTTGTTGCCTTTTGACCACAGTGTGAAGTTGCTTGGGCACACATGCCCCAGTTTTCATCTGTGAAATGTTAGAGGGTATTAGATTTCATTGAAGCCAGTGATACATATTAGTTAATTACAATATGCAAAGGTTATTTGGAATTCCTTTTTTTCCCTTCAAGGAACTTTTTTTCTAAGGTCAACTATCTGTCACTATTCATTTTATTTATATTAAAACAGTCATCCCATTCTATACGGAGGAAGCTTGGTTTGAGTAACAAATCCAGATTAAAATCAGCACGACACTAGCTATATGTAAATAATGTACTCTGACATGAAATAATTTCCAGGGGATTATTGTATAGTAGTGACACCTTAAAGTGACACATTATATTTGGCACAAGCATTTGTAGACTGCAGCCCACTTCATTAGATGCATGGAGTATTGCCTCACTTGGCAGATATTTATAACATGATTGTGTGGGAGAAAGTTGTGGAGAAAATGAGATGTAAAAGGTATAAAAATGGGTGACTGTCTTAACACTAGTCATTTCACAAACAGTCATTGAGAGCTAACACAGACATAATTGGCACAGGCAAACAGACTAGCACATGTATGGTAGTGACAAACGGTTGTCTATTTCAGTTTACAGGGGGTAAGAGTTTTACTTTGATGGCCAGGGATGGGCATAATATTAATGAATAGTTCACATACTGATAGTATTTATCAATGTTAACATGGTTTTAATTGTGTTTAATTGCTTTTAAAATAACTTTTATATATTTTACTGATGTTTTTGTATGTTCTAAATTTCTGAGTTTAATATTCTATAAGCTGCTTTGAGTCCCAATATTAGGAAAAGATGAATTATTAATGAATGAATAAAAAATTAAGCATCACAACCACTACTACTAATATTTGTGGTCCTCCAGATTACAACTCCTGTAATCCTTCATCATTGGCTGTGCAGGGCAAGAGTTGATGGGAACTGCAATCCAACATCATCTGGAAGGCCACATAAATACACTATAATGGGGTCTAAAATCTGAAACATCAGGGGCCCATATACCTGCTCCTCCACCAATGAGATATTAGTTATCAAGCAAGTGTATGGGCCCCTGTGTGTGATGTTGTGGATTTTAAGTCCCGTCATAGTGTTTTCAGAGTAAACATGGGGACAGGGCTGCCATATTTTTGTCACAGGATCTGATTCCTGTTTCCATATCTCTGCCATGGGCTCTATTGTTGTGGTGAGTAATCTTTCCCTGTTAGGTGGATATGTGTAAGCAGCTATAGGCCTGTTTCCAGAGCTTGTGCCAGAAAACTGTAATTGTCCTGGATGGGCTGGAGATCTTTGGTGGTTTTAGCTGGGAAGTGAAGCTATAGACAGCAGTATGCTCAGTATTTGTTATTCATTAAGGTGCCACTAGATTTTGCTGCTGCTGTTGTTTTGACATTACATTTCTTTTTGACACCTCATACTATCTGGGGTCACTTTTTATGGGACTGATCTCTTGCTGATAAAAGAGAATTTCTTCTTTATATAATGTGGGAAACAACACAGTACATTTCAAATACTGTGTTACAGCATGTACAAATGTTTTGTTTCCTCAGCCATAAAGGATGCTGCCCTCAATACTATTTTTCCTCTGCAGCCAAGGTTTGCTGTTCAGTCAAGTCAGTGAATAACAGTAACACTTTATAATAATGATGTACTTATTGCTTGTGTTGCTACTATAAATGTAAATGTGACTGACAGATTGAGGTTTAGTGTGTGGTGTCTACCTTGAATAATAATTTACTTTACATAAATAAGAGCAAACCTTAGTTTTCATCTGGGATAGCTTGAGTTGTCTTGGTGACTATGGTTGCTACGGCAATGTAGCTGTAATAATAGTAGTTAGCTATTGCCTTCCAACTTTTTCCAAATTACAGAGGTCTTTTCCTCAACACAAGCCAAAAAACTTCTTTGTCTTTAAATTAGGGAATGGGTACTCAGGGTCTGTGAGCCCTAACAAATTCATCTTGTCTATGATGGTGCTATTGATTTATAATCAAGATGTACTGAAATGTTCCTTGGGCAGTTTCTCTTGTAAAAGGAAAGGCGTTCTATGTATTCTACATAGTGCTTTCTGGGAAAGCAGGAGACCAGTATATCATTGGCAGCCTGTTAGGGGCTTATATAAGTGTAAGTCAGCCTTTTGATTGTGCATATCTATATGGACAACCGCCAAAAGACATATTGTATTTTGAGGAGGTGTAGTGGCCTGCCACTATTCTCCTGCAACCCACCAAAATAGACTTACTTTACCTTTCTGAGCAAAACCTTGCTTTGATTCTGCTTAATCCATATCTTGTATATTTGCTACTGTCTGTAAAATATAACATGTAGCTGAGAAAGCACAGGGAGAAGTCTAGACACTTAGAAGAGGTAGAAGCTGACCTAGACTAAGAGATAACGTATGGCTGGGAAAGCACAGGGAGAAATGCTCACACAGCTTACCCAGACAGAGACATAACATGCAGCTGGAACTAAGGAGAAATCTAAAGATAGCAGAGTGAAGTCGAAGGCTTTCATGGGCAGCATCCATGTTTTTTTGTGGGTTTTTCAGGCTATGTGGCCATGTTCTAGAAGATTTTCTTCCTGAAGTTTCGCCAGCATCTGTGGCTGGCATCTTCAGAGAATGCTTGCCTGGAAAAAGTGGGTCTGTATATACTGTGTGAGCCTGGGAATGCAGGAGTGATTTGCATGTGTATTGTTCTGTGCTGGTGGCAGGCCTCAGGCTGGGAGACTAATGCAAAAGAGGATTAATGTCTGCTAATTGGTGATCATTATCTGCTGGGAAAGCCCCTGACTCTGAATGGTTTCCCATTTGCATTTGCTGAATCCTTATTTTGCTATTCCTAAGGACTGGTAGCCACATTTTGTTCACTTTAAGGGTTTCTTCTTTCCGGTTGAAATTATCCAGATGTTTGTGGATTTCAATGGCTTCCCTGTGCATCCTGACATGGTAGTTGTTGGCATGGTCCAGAATTTCAGTGTTTTCAAACAGTATTTTATGCCCAGGATGGTTTGTGGCATGTTCTGCTACTGCTGATTTTTCTGGTTGGCCAAGTCTGCAGTGTCTCGCATGTTCCTTGATT
>NC_056522.1:271911552-271931875 GCF_019175285.1 Sceloporus undulatus
TTTTTTAAAAGAAATCCTTGACTGCTGGTCAGTGAGAATTTTGATCCAAACATCTATAGAGTCAGCATTTTGCTAACATTCCCATGTTCATATTTCAGATTATTTCTATTACATACAACATTAATTTCCCTGCTGCAGTGTGCAGCTTGGTTGTAGCATAAATGATAAGCTTGGTATGAATGATATATCCTCCTTTGGCCTCTAATTAAAACAAGGAAATGTTCAAAGCCTTTGATAAAAATTAACTCACTTACCAACTATTGCTAGATTGTGTTCTGAACCGCATGCAATCTGGGGGGAAAAACAAGAGAGAGGGAATATAATAATAAAGAGATTAGATATGCAATCATGCTTGTTACTATCAATATCATTCGTAATGATGTGTTAGAAATAGATGCGGTGTTTGAAATGTACATCTATGTCTAGTCCAAAATAAAAACACCACTGAAAGAACATCTGTATCATTGTCTTAGATTCAGGTTTTGATTCCCATTGATGGAAGGTGCACTTCAGTTTATGTGAGGCTTTTGAGTCCACAGAAGAATTCTGTTGGAAGAATAGGAGAAGAGGAGATTTTTGGCAATTTTCCTGTTTGATCTTGCAACCATTTACTCCCAAGATGGTTGGGGCAACTCTGGAACAGCACCAAGGTGACAAGGTGGACTGCAGAAGGGAAAGGAAGCTAGCAAAAATTGCTCCTACACCCCATTTCTTTCAGCAGAATGGGAATTCTGCTCAGGATATTCCTGCATGCAAGAGCAAGAGAACCAACCTAATCTATTCCAACCTGACAAAATTTTGAGAAGATCAACCAGATACTATCATTTCATATACATAGTGTATATTCTTCAGAGTCCTAGCAAGTGAGTTTCAACCACCACCATTTTAAAAAAAGAGCACTGTAGCTTTTGAATAACTTTTGAATAACATTGAAACATCTCTATTAAGATATGAAGACTTCGTCAATCTACACCCCATTACATATCATATGTACCGCATGTGACTGAATATCTCTTTCATTTTTACTTACAATTATGTGAGGATAACATCTGAAGCACTATGACACTTACTTTTCCAAATTTGCCTCCCTACCAATGGAGGCAAAAAGAAAGAAAATTCTCCATTAGAGTTTTTCCCCACTTCCCTCTCACACACCATCATGATGCTTGAATAAATGCAAGATAAAAATAGGACATGTGGAGAAAGTTTTGAGATGCTTCTACACTGTAGAAATAATGCAGTCTGACACCACTTTAATTGGTGTAGTTCCATCTTATGGGATCCTTGTTGTTTTACAAGGTCTTTGGCCTTCTCTGCCAAAGAGTGCTGGTGTCTCACAAAACTACAAACCCCAGGATTCTGTGGAGCCATGGCAGTTAAAGTGGTGTCAAACTGCATTATTTCTACTGCACAGATGCTTCCTACCTATCTATGCAGTTGCTTTAATCCAGTTCAGAAGTCATGCACTTACTTTTAAATAAAGAAGAGGAAACCCAGCTAACACCACATATTTATGTAGTATAAAATTTAATTCACACTTGATTTGTGGCTGGAAGAAAAGAATGAGGGTGGGAATGAAGCATATGGAAGAATCATTCTGGATGAAACAGAATGTCCTCATGATGGTATGTGAGCATTAATCCAAACCCTAAAATTCATATCTATAAAACTGCTTAATTTTTAGTAATTTTATCATTAATATATAATATGGGGAAGATGCCAAGAAATACTGAATTGTTGGCTGGTCAAAGAAGTTAACAAAGCTCCAATGAAATATTTAATAATAATAATAATAATAATAATAATAATAATAATAATAATAATAATAATAATAGCTTTATTTATATTTCCCGCCTCTCCCCATGGATCAAGGCAGGAGCACAATAGATAAAATCAGCATTACAGTAATTACATTTTTATAAACTCACAGGTTCCTACAATGTATCAATTACTCAATCAATTATAGAAACAGATATACAAAATGTTGTTACAATCTATGTGCATATCATCTACCGGAGGTAAGTATTTTCAGGGTTCAGTCATAGCAAATCAGGTGGATAAGCCCGCCAAAAGAGATCCATCTTAAGTACCTTCTTAAAAGCATCTAGAGTGCTAATAAGACGGATCTCTTCTGGTAGGCCATTCCAGAGTCTGGGGGGCAGTAAATGCTTTGTCAAAAGTTGAACTTAATCTAACCTTTGGGTATTCCAATAATTTCTTTTCAGATATTCTGAGAGTGCAGGGCGGATTGTGTAGGGAGAGGCATTCCCTCAAGTAACTCGGGCCCGAGCCATTTAGGGCTTTAAAGATGATAACCAACACTTTATATTACAGGATTTCTTTTATATTTGATCCCTTTCTTTTTTACCTGTTTTTCACACCTTCCCATGACGAACTGTGAAAAACATGTGTGCAAGCATTCAAACCTCCAGAAGTTCAACAATCTATTTTACAAACTTCCTGTCCAAATGCCATACAGATTTCAAATTCATGTGGAATCCACCCTTGCAGCATGAATTAGGTATGCACCTATGTACTACACATCAGCATGTTGCTTGGCTAGAGAAATGGTGAACGCTGGCAAATCATACTCATAAATCTGTCCAGATAACCCACAGACACACACACACACACACACACCAGCAGCCTATCTTTATTACTGACATGAAAACCTAAGCTAATCAGAAAAAAAGGCATTCAGTCTGCAACCCATGATTATAAAGAAAGGACTCTTTAACTAGCTCAAGTGCCACACTCAGGGGTATTGATAAGCAATAACTGCCCCAGACAATCAAGCAATAAGTGCTGCAATCAAGACTATTGATAACTATAAATATCGAACTAGGTGGTGAAATCTATGTATTTAATGCAATGCTGGCAAATGAGACAGAAGAACCCTGTGCTCTACACAAAAGCCAAAAAGGAAAAGGAGGCATCTAGCCAGCGTGGCATAGTGCTTTGAGTATTGGACTATGACTCTGAGGACCAAGGTTCGATTCCCCGCTTGGCCATAAAACTCACTGGGGACTTTTTCACATGGAGAAAATTGGAAAGTTAAAGTAGGGGGTAATGCAAGGTCATCCAGGGTATTAGATACAATTTCACAGCTGCTTTCCACATGACGCTGCACGCAATCAGAACAGAATCCAGGGAGAATGTGAGGTGAATCAAGAAATAAGCAAATTCGCAAAACTATCATATTTGCATGTCCATTTTGCTTGCGAATTCACTCTCTTTGCTTAATGCCAGCCATCTGAAAATGCAAGCCTCCAGATACCTTCATTTCCCAGGGTGCTTTGCTATGCAAAAGAGGGAGAATGCTCTCTTCTTAAAGGGATACACACACAAACTCCCCTCTTTAGCCTCGCCCGGCTGCTTTTCCTCCTCTTTGCAGCCTCGAATCAGCTGTTGGGAGAAGGCAGAGGGAGGACATTTTGGCATTCCTCCTGAAGAAATGGAGGGAGAAATGGAGGACATGCCCTGGAAAAGGAGGGCATTGGGGAGTATAAGCCCTCTGTAGAATCAGGCAGACTTATGGACCCAGCCCCCTCTTTTCTCTCTCATATGTGTGTGTGTGGTTTTATAGAGTTTGCAAAGGGAAGCCTCATTCTGACTCCCTCTGACACAGCTTCTGGGCAAACAGGATTCCCCCCCCCCCCCGGGTTTCCCCTTCCTCCCTGAGGCATGGGGGGGGGCACTTTTGGAAATGATAGTTTGGAGCATGTGCAGAAAAGGTATTTCTAAGCAAGCAATAGGGCTTTGTCCTCACCCATTTGATAGCCAAATTTGAATCTGACCCTAAGTAATGTGCCTTTAACCCCTTGTTGTGTTCTTGTGTGTGATAACCATGAGCACATAGGTTTGCTTTTCTGGGACACCACCACTTTAACCCTTTTTGGGATGGAAGCACATAGATCCGCGTGTGAAAAAGTCCGGGGTGACCTTGGTCAAGTCACAGGCTTTCAGTCTGGTGAGGGCTGGGGAGGCAATGGCAAACATCATCTGAACAAATCTTGCCAAGAAAACCTCATAATAAGTTCACCTGAGGATAACCACAATGTGAAGGCACACAACAAGAAAGACCAGGTAGAGAAAATACACTTGAAATATATATATATATATATATGTTTCAGAGACCATGGGTATACATGAGATACCATTTTACATGACAGAACTAGGGTCCTTCTTAATCCAGACCTAAATCGATGGAACTACCAGGTTTAAGAGCTGAAGTTGTGGAACCTTCCCTGAACCACTCAGAGACCATGTCTATACTATACATGAGCTTTTATGAAAAGAGTGTGTATCCCCAAACCAACCAACCAATCCCCCCATTGCCTCACTCATCAGCATGCCATAAGGTGCAAAAGATATTCTCCCTTCACAGCCTAAAGGATTGCAAAAAGAAGAGATGTGGTCTTGGACCAACTTCCTCTATGGGGAAGACATCCTTTAATTTCCTGGACAATGTTTGCTTTTTTCCAAAGTATAACAGAGAAAGGTAGGAAGTAAGAACAAAAAAGATTGAGCAAGAGCTATAGGAGAAACAGAAGGAGGGAAGGAGGGAGAACAGACTGTGTGGAGGCTGACTAAAGGGCAAATGGAGCAAGCAAGGGAAGCTTGAGATGTGGGAATTTTATCTCAAATGGTTTCAAGAACTGAGCTAAATCCATCACCACCATCATTATGATAGGTGAAAAGGAGAGAGAAGAAAATGGCTATTTACTACACAGTCTCACTAACATATACACAGGAGCTCACACTCTAGTTGTGGCATTTATAACATTTCAACAAACACTTAAAAGGCAGCTATGTTGCATTTATACATTTCAACAAACACTTAAAAGGCAGCTATGTTGGCCCTGCACTACAGCTTCCTTACAACAGAGAACTTCATCGTAGACAAGATTGGCGGGATTATCCCTCTTTCTGCCTTCATACTCCCATAGAGTATCTTTAGAAGCCTACTGGTTGTTTGCACTAGGTAGTCAACAGGCGTTCAATTTTTTTTAATTAGGTGGTGAACACAGACAGGTGGAAGGGGCAGACAAAATCTTGAAGACACCCCGTCCGACGCCAGATGGGGGCCCACCAGCAACACAATCATGCCCCGCTCCACCTTGAAGCAGCTGACAAAGAGAAGCGAAAAAGAACCCACTCCTTTTTTGCCAGCAAAGGGCAGCTTTTCCCATCCCACTGCAGCCCTGCGCTTCAAGCCACTCTGGCGGTGTGTGGTGTAAAATGTTGCACTTCCAGCGCACCTTGAAGCTCGTCCATTGTCTAGGCCGCCACCCCATGTCCAGGCAGCTTCCGGGTGGTGTTGAAGCAGTGGAGTATAAATGCACGCCCCTCCACCACCAGATGGTGGCTTTATAAGGGGGCTCTGCTAATGGGGGAAAATGAGAGCGTATGATAATCAGGTCTACCACCCCCTTCTCTGTTGGGAAATGTGTGTACACCTCCACATCATCTTATTTATGCAACTTCCCCAAGAAGTAGGTCCAACACAAGTACCGCACATGTACTAACACTAACAGTGTTCGCTAATTTTTTGTAAGTATAGGGACAGATTTGTATTGGGGGTCTTTTATTTATTTATTTATTTATTTAATTTTCGTGTTTTTGTAGACTCCACCGTCTTGAACACCCAAAAATGAGCACAGCCACACAAAAAAAAAAAGCAAAAAGCACAAAAGCAAAAACAGATATGTGACGACCATCCAAGAGTTCTGGACAGAGTCATTTGGAGTGATTGAATGAATGGGAAAGTGTTAGGATTCTGTGTAATGAAGTGTTGTGTGTCAAACATCAAGTGTCAGACAGCACCTTGACATCAATCATAAAATTGTGTCAAACTTGGTTTAAAACTTAAATAAACGCTTTCTGGATGGCAAGCTCCAGGAAAGAGCTTCCACTCAACATTAGGCAGAACTCCTGCCAGGCACAGGGCTGTTCGACCGTGGCACACACTCCCTCGGAGTGTAGTGGAGTCTCCTTCTTGGAGTCTTAAACAGAGGTAGATGGTCATCTGTGGGCATGCTTGATTAGATTTCCTGCATGGCAGAGGGTGGAATGGGGTTGGACTGGATGCCCCTTGAGGTCTTCTTCCAACTCTGCGAGTCTATGATTCTATGATTCTAAGGGAAATTGAAGAAATATTCTCAGTATCTTAGTTTTTGCCCAATATCTTTCTAGAACACATCACCTGACAGCTGTGTTGTTTTGTTGGTTGTGTGTGGGGTGGGGGTTTGCCCCCTCCCCCCCCCCCACCCCCCCCCCCCCCCCCCCCCCCCCCCCCACCCCCCCCCCCCCCCCCCCCCCCCCCCCCCCCCCCCCAACCCCACCAACAACCACCCACACACCCACGGGGGGTGGTGGTGGGGTTGGGGGTGTGGGGTGGGGGGGGGGGGGTGGGGTTGGGGGTTGGGTGGGGGGGTGTGGTGGGTGTGGGGTGTGGGGGTGTGTGGGTGGGTTGTGTGGGTGGGTGGGTTTTTTTTTTTTTTTTTCTTTTTTTTTTTTTTTTTTTTTTTTTTTTTTTTTTTTTTTTTTTTTTATTTTTTTTTTTTTTTTCCACCCCCCCCCCCCCACCCCCCCCCCCCCCCCCCCCCCCCCCCCCCCCCACCCCACCACACCCCCCCCCCCCCCCCCCCCCCCCCCCCCCCCACCCCTCCCCCCCCCCCCCCACTACCACCACCCAAAACCAATTCTTTTTTTTTTTTTTTTTTTTTTGTTTTTTTTTTTTTTTTTTTTTTTTTTTTTTTTTTTTTTTTTTTTTTTTTTTTTTTCCCCCCCCCCCCCCCCCCCACCCCCCCCCCCCCCCCCCCCCCCCCCCCCCCCCACCCCCCCACCCCCCCACCCCCACCCCCCCACCCCCCCCCCCCCCCCCCCCACCCCCCCCCCCCCCCCCCCCCCCCCCCCCCCCCCCCCCCCCCCCCCCCCCCCCCCCCCCCCCCCCCCCCCCCCACACCACCACCCCCCCAACCCCCCAAAACACCCACCAACCACACCCACACCCCCCCACCCCCACAACCACAACCCCCCCAAAACCCTTGGGGGTGGGGGGGGGTGGTTGGGTGTTGGGGGGGGTGGGGGGGGTTGGGGGGTGGGGTGTGGGGGTGGGGTGGGGGGGGGGGGGTGGGGGTGGGTGGGGGGGTGTGGGGGGGTGGGTGTGGTTGGGGGGGTGGGGTGGGTTGGGGGTTTGGTTGGGGGGGGGGGGGGGGGGGGGGGGGGGTTGGGGGGGGGTGGTTTTGTTGGGTGTGGGGGTGTGTTTGGGGGGTGTTTTGTTTGTGTTTGTTTGGTTGGTGGGTGGGTGGGTGTGGGGGGGTTTTTTGGGGGGTGGGGGGGGTTTTGGGGGGGGGTGGTGGGGTGGTTCGGGGTGTTTGGTGTGTTGGTTTGTGTGTGGTGGGTGTGGTGTGGGGGGGGGTGGTTTGTGTTTTGTTGTTGGGGGGGGTGGGGGGGGTGGGTGGTGGTTTTGTGTGTTGGGGTTGTGGGGTGGTGTGGGTGTGGGGGGTTGGGTGCGGGGGGTGGGGTGGTTTTGTGGTGTGGGGGGGTGTTGGGGGTGGTTGGGGGTGGGGTGGCGGGGGTTGGGGTTTGTGGGTTGTTGGGTGGGTGGGGTGGTTGGGGGGGGGTGGACTGGGGGTTGGACTTTGGCATGCCCCTTGCCAGGTTCTTCCAACTCTGCGAGTCTATGCTTCTATGATTCTAAGGGAAATTGAAGCACCCACCCCCCCCCCCCCCCCATCCCCCCCCCCCCCCCCCCCCCCCCCCCCCCCCCCCCCCCCCCCCCATTCTCCCCCCCCATATCTTAGTTTTTTCAACTATTCTTTCTAGAACAAATCACTGGACAGCTGAAACCAGTTTTCACATTTCACTTGCAACTAGCCAAAAACATGGTAGGCCTCTCTCTGATGGGGATATTATCAAAACAGCTATATTGTCTGGGGAGTAATTCCCTTTTTTCATGATTTCCAAACAAGGATATAATTATCAACATATCTCTAAGATGTCACTTAGCAGAAATGCTGTTAAAGATTGAGCCCAGCGCATGGCAAGTGATGTTAGTCTGCAGTTCCACCAATGACTTACAAAAGGCAACCTGTTACTCCATGTGCTTGGATAAAAGCAAAGTGTATAAATAATCATGCAGGCTAGCAGTAATTTTGTGTTATGCTGTTGGTCACTCATGAGAGAAGAGCTGGTGAAACTTGTCTCTTTGCCTCAAAGAACACAAGGGATAGATATCTACCATGCTGTGGTTGAGGTTTTTTTGTCACAAAAGACCAGAAAAAGTGGTTTCAATTACTGGTGATGGGGCACCTTCTATGGTGGGGGAAACATCTGGTTTCATACAGTTCTTTGTCAAAGAACAAAAAATCAAGTAATCAGTTCCATGTATTATACATGAAGAAGCTCTTTGTGCAGGGAAAGTGCAAAAGATTTACACAATTTCCTCAAAAATGTCACAAAAATGGTGAATTACATCACGAGCTCGTGCTCTGAATTTTTGACAGTTTCAAGCACTTCTTGAGGAGGTTTAGGCAGAGTATAATTGTTACTTGGGTGCAATAATGCCTGTGTGGTTGAGCAGAGAACAAGTCCTGGTGAGATTTTGGAGCCTGCTTGGATGAAATTAGGCTGTTTATGAATGAAAAAGGACAGGAATATTGACAGCTCACTGAATAGCCTGACTTCCAACTTCATGTTTTTTACAGATTTTACACTACACTTCAGTGTACTGAACCAACACACTACAAGATGTAGGGAAAAACTGCAGAAATGTTCTGTGATGTTAAAAACACTTTGAGAAAAAACTGCCGGTTTTTGGAAGAGATCTTGAAAGTGGGCAGCTGAAATATTTTCCAATTCTAAAAATGCATTTAAAAAATTCTACAACATTTGCAGACAATCCTACACACTCACCAGAACACACACTCCCTCGGAGTGTAATTGAGTCTCCCTCCTTGGAGGACGTTAAGCAGAGGCTGGATGGCCATCTGTCGAGGATGCTTTGACTGAGAGTTCCAGCATGGCAGGGGGTTGGACTGGATGGCCCTTGTGGTTTCTTCCACTCTATGATTCTATTATTCTGCAAGGAATTTTCTCGCATTGTAGCAGCTGCAAAGATGCATTTTATAAACGATTTTTACAGTTTTGTAAGATGGCAACAACCCTGTGTTTTCTTACTTCTCCAGATAAAGCCAAAATTTGAAGAAAACTCTTGATCTTTCCTGCTTATACTGGTTCTTGATTTAGAAACATCTGGAAAATAGAGCTACTGGAATTCACTACAAAGCTCTATCTGGGAAAAAATAAATTTTTGACTTGCGAGAAAAACACTTGAGAAGATAAAAGGGATGACAAAGGGTAGAATAATTGTTCTAACATGAAATCCTTAAATATGAATTCTCTGCCAAATAAATTTAAGTTAATGAAAGCACTTGGGATGCTTTCCTTACTTTGTAGATCATTTATACTTGTGACAGCTGTTTTTCCGCTTTGACTTATTCAAATCTGAAACCAGAAACAGACTAAACAGCTGACCTAAGTGCTGATGTGTTGCTCTCAAAACTTACAAAGACAAGCCAAGGTTAGACCTTGCATACAACAACAAAAATCACATTAATTGTTCAAAAGCCTACCAAATGCAAACATTTATATTTCATAACACGTTGTTTGTATCATTGATAATTGTTAATGTGTTTTTCTTTTAGACAAAAGATGTTAACATATGAGTTGCTTTTTTCTAAGTGAAAACCTCAGTATTCAGGTTCAATTGCTGTGTTGGCACTTTGCGATAAATAAGTTGGTTCTGGGTTGCAGTTTGGGCACTCGGTCTCTAAAAGATTCACCATCACTTGTCTACATCAACCATTTTATAAAATGTGTTCTATTTTGTGGAACAGAAGGGCCAGTAAGAGGCAATTGTTATAAAGAAGCAAAATGAGCTGGCACTGCTATGGCAACATGAGGCAATTCGGTAGAGAAGGATATATTATTAGAACAACTTGGATGCCACAGTGTATATTTGTGTACCCTACATCTAGGGCCCTTCAACAGTAAACAATTCTAACACTATGGTTCCATTTGCAGTTTAGGAAGGAGTAGTCAGAATTCTTACCTAGAAACTTCTGGTATCTCATCAATTAAGAACAGGATTCCACAGGATGGAGCCATAGCAACTAAATTAGAATCTAGTGCTATAACTATGTACTATGAAAGGGTCCACGGAGACCTGTCTCATAATCTATTCCTGTTTTTCTAAATCAACCTTTGCCAAAGAACAGTATTCCAAATGTAAAGCTATATTCTTACCAACTCATCCAGCATGGCCCTCCGGTTATACACACATAAAGGCATTTCTTCATAGTTTAATATACAAAATCCAAACTTTGGACTGCAAAGAAAGCAGGGTTATCCATTGCCCTCTCTTTACTACAGTGCCTTTTAATCATTGGTCCTCCAGATGCTTTGGACTTCAACTTCTAAAAGTCCTAGCCAACAAGGACAATGGCCAGGAATTCTTGGAGCTGAAGTTTCAAAACATGTGAAGAACCCAGGTTTGAGAACCACTGCTCTAGAATGTACTTTTAAAAATACACACACATTCTGATGAGTAAGTGAATGTCTAGTACATGACTATGCCACAGAAAATGTAATGCAAGGCTATGGCACAAATTAAAAGAGAGGGAGAAAGATTATCTAAAAAGCTACTTAGACTAGAATATTTTATCAAAATTTGAGATTTATCTTTAGTCACAGGGATATTAAAATCCCTACCATCAATTCGTTGTTTTGTTTGTTTTGACAACATAACCATGCAGGTCTGGAAATGGTATAATTTTATTCACTCTGGGTTTAGAAGTCAAAAGGGATGATGATGTAACAGAAACTGCAAATCAGTAAAGATCAATGCTTATATAACACTGCATAATCATTCTTTTCTCCTGCTGTTCTTCATGCACTTGATTACTGTCTTGTACCACTGATTTGTGCTGTTTGACATATCCCAGCTTATTCTGGCATGCAAAAATTCAGAGATGTAGAAAAAGAAGCAATCTTTAATCAGACAAACTCTCCGCTTCAAAGACCTAAAATTTGAAATGTTCAGGATCACTCTGTCTTGATAAAAGGAGACACACCTTGCAAATACCCACCAACATTATGATGGGAACAGACCAAATGCAGTTTATTATAAACATGCTTTTATGATGAAGCCGTAAAGCTGATGTACTAACTTCTTTTGCTGTATCATTCTCAAAGGTGCTACAAGATCCTTTTGCATACTGATATTCCAGACAAACATGGCTATGTCTCTGAATGCAAGAAAATACTTCCCTCCTCATTGAAAGTGATAAACTGGACAGGATGATTCAAGGCAATGCAATATTAGAGACGTTGTACATAGGCATATGAAAGATAATACTATTTATTAAGTATCAGTAGAAACAAAGAGCCATGCAGTGTATGGTTTGAATGTTGCCCAAGGTCTAGGATTTTAGGAGACCAGGTTTCAAATCCCTATTCCGCCATGAAACCCACTGAATAACCTTGGGCAACTCACCCTCTCTCAGCCTAAGAGAAAGGCAATGCAAACCTCCTCTGAAGAGATCTTGCCAAGAAAATCCTAGGATTGGGTCCACCATATTCAGTACTGTATTCACTTCAAGGCATGTTAAAAAAAGCACAAGAAACAACAACTATAAAACATGTAACTTCTGTTCCTTCATAAAGAGCCAGCTTGGCATACTTGGTCTGAAAACATTGGACTAGACCTCTGAAAGACTAGCATTCAATCCCCACTGATCCATGGAAACCCATTAGGTGACCTTTGGCAAATTATGCCCTCTCAGGCTAAGAGAAGGCAGTGACAAATATTCTCTGATTAAATGTTGCTCAAAAAAAAACCTATGATGGAGTCAACTTGAAAGCATGTAACACGTATCTTCTAACTGTCCTGATTTGCCAGGGACAATCAAAATCAATCCTCTGTCATCCCAATTTTTCACCTGCTTTTAAAGTGTCAGTTTCTCTCTCCTCTCCCACTTTCACCTTTATCATCATCTTACTTCAGTTGCTGCACCTTGAGTTCAAAGTGCAAAAGTAGTGGGGAAATGAGGGGGCAGGATCTTGCCCTTCCTAGTGGGCTTAGGCAAAAAGCAACCTGCTGCCAGCCTCTCCTAGCTTGTGAGTTCTTCTTCAATAATTTATGCTATCTTGACCACCCTCTGATGCTGCTTTACCACACATGCCCCAGTTTTCATTTGCAAAATGTTCGTGAGTATCATACCACAAAGAAGAATGTTTCATAGCTTAGAAACTTCTTTGTATCACCCATCCCACATCCCAGTGCTCTTTTCCTCTCACCTATGAGGTTTTTTTCTTTTTCCCTCACCCCCACCACAAACCTTTGTACTCTTTTTCTTCTACAGACAGTGACTCTCTTTCTCCATGCTCAAACAGGTGCTCTTTCTCTTGCCCACCCAGGTGATGTTACTCTTTTCCCATCCCAATTTCTCTCTTTCTCTGTGTTCTTTCCCACATTTCTTCTTTTTCATGTTTTTTATTCTTTCCACCAATGTACTTATTCATTTATTCCCACTGCTCACCCACCAACTTTACCAAACACCAAAAACATTCTATAGTCTTTTTAAAAAAATTATGACTCCAGGGGCCCTGGAAAAGGCAGCAGTCATGTCCACCATGCCAATTCTTATCTGCTTTGACTCATAGGCAACTCCTCAAAGTCTAGAAATCTGAATATGCCAAGCCTGGATGCAGCTAGCTCTTAAATGGTTAAGGAAGTGTGCCAACTATTGACTGGTAACATACAAAGATTGCAAAGAGATTTAAATTAACTACAAATAATTAATTTTTCAAAAGTGAACCTCAGTTGCATGCTCATATGGTCCCCTCAGTACATATGCCAAATTTCAGATGTCTAGATTTCCTGTCCTGCAGGTATGGAGTAGACAATCACACATATGGTCTCTCTTTAAATGGCACAGATGCTGAGAAATATAGCAATGAGAAACAATTTTTTTAAAAACTGTTTAAATTTATCCAAATTACTGTTCAGTTCTTTATTCATATGCCCAGTAAAAACATTTCTGGCAACATTACAAAATCTACCTTTAAAATTTTTGAGTTAACATATCAATCTTAGGATCAGAAACTTTTAATCTTCTTGCAAATCTACCACTATGAAAAAGCAGCTCTCCTTATCTTGACATCCCCAGCACTGATTTTGAAATATCCCAGGCCATTTTCAGCAGCTTATTTGGTCTAGATACTATCTGGTGTAGTGGTTTTGAGCATTGAACTACAACTCTGAACAAGTCATATCCTTTCTGCTTCAGAAGGCAATGGCAAACGCTCTCAGAACAAATCTTGTCCCCCAACCCCCAGCAGAAAAAACAAAATCCATGATATGTTTACCTGGGTTGTCATAAATCAGAAATGGCTTGAAGGCACCAACACACACACACACCATCATCTCATATCCTCATCATCATCACATATAGGTTTGGAGTTTTTTAATTACTGCACAAAGAATTTTATATGTTTGGACCACATCCCACTGCATACATCCATACGGACATTATGTGTGCCCAAAGTTTTGGTCCAACGTTATCATGTACTCTTTTAACAGGATCATCTTTTGTCTCTAGTTTCAGAAGCCATGCATACACTTTTTAAACTGTTGGCCATCTTCTATAAATCTAAATAAAACTCTTTTCTCTAACCTCTACAGTTGCATTTCTCTTGTCTTAATAAAATGTGTCCTTAAATTGCATACAGGCAAACTAATTAAGATCTTTGCCTTCCTTGAGAATCACTTCTTGATTAAACCTTTTGTATCTTGTTCAAAATAGGAAAGATCATTGTAGCACAACCATTTCCAAATTTAATCCACCCTTCCTTTTAAAAAGGTTCTCTGTGGTAAGAAGACTTGTACAGCGATTTTTAAATTCAGCATGTGCTTTATCTTTATCATACCAAAATTAACCATGCCAACCATTCTTTATTTGGTTTCAAGTTTCAGAGTCTCACATCTATAAAGTATATCTATTCCTACAACAATACAAAACTTCTAATATAATTAACATTAGGGACTCCCAAGCTGACCCTTTCAAGTTGTTTCTTCAGTCCTGAACACAGGCTGTGACTAACCCATGAACAAGCTAGCAAGGGTGTTTCATTAATTCTTCAGGGAAGCAGAATAATCATGAACTACTGCAGAGAAATCTCTGGGAGGTGGGGATCTTCCAAAATTGCAGGGCAAATCTATTGGGTTGGCTTCTCCTAGATGACTGTGAAACAAAACCTGGGAAATTATCTGGGGTTGTCAAATTGTGGTGTCAGGAAAGGAGTGTGTGGTGTGTGTGTGTGTGTGTGTGTGTTTGTGTGTGTGTGTTTTAAAGCGAATGGATAGCATTCCACAACAGCAGTTTCTAAAAGAAACCTGTAACCAGTCTGCCACTCTCGTGACACTCAGCTTCAGCTTCTGTGACCGAAACTGTGAAGAAATCCCCCTGCATCATTCCACAGTGCAAAGCAGATGGTGACCACAGGATGCACTGAGTCTATGCAATACAAAGTCCTGCCAAAGATACACATAATTTTGCATGCCATTTATCTTCCTGCATTTATTGGAATGGGGTTCCTTCACATAAACAAGGCTGGAAACAAAAAATATTATGTTGAAGAAACCTCAAGATTTCTTTTTATCTTAACATTCACTGTGACTGAGAGAATTCAAAGTAACAGAATAAAAATTTCCATTGTTTATTGAATAAATAGCCCTTCCCCCAAAGGAGAACTAAAGAGGTTTGATATAAATAAAAACAAAATATAGCTAAACACAATAGATAATACAAATGTTTTTAAAACTCTGTTAAACACAACAAGTCACTTAAAATACTAAATTAAAAGTTTGAAACATTCAAACCACAGCATAAGTGCCTGAACCAGTTAAAAGCCAAAGCCTGCTTCCCAGTGGACCTCTATGCAGGTCCTCAGCCTTGCTCTCCCCAGTAGCATCACTGGAGGAGAGGGTTGCTGGGAATGTGGGCCACACCAGGTGACACCCCAGTATGAGGTTTGACACCAGCTTGTCTCCCTGCAGGAACTGCATGGGCCCGTGCTGGCACTCCCCTGGGCTGTGCTAGTTTCTCCCCAGGCCTGGGCAGGCTCTCACCGGGCCACGCTGGCACTCTCCTGGGCTGCAGCCCTCACTAACATGCTTCCAGCCCTCGGCTAACAGACTTCCAGAAACCCCACCAAAAGTCTGGGGCCAGAAGTCCCGCCCACCCCAAAAGCCACACCCCCACACCAGGTATCAACCATTGCCGGGACACCACTGCGTCTCACTACTTATTGCCTGCCTATCTCATTTTGCAATCCCAATGCAAATGCAAGAATTGTTTATGGTTAGATTTATCCTCACTTTCTTGTCTACACCTCACTTTACTCTCCAGCAGCTCCGGACATGCATCACTGTTGTTGGATCTTGGTCTGTGTTTCAATTTTCATACCACCTCTGATTCCTTTGCCTTCTCGTTTGATTAAGAATCGATACTGGCCTGTTTAACGCCTGACATTTATCTTGGCTCCAAGTCTTCTAGTTGTTCACCCTGGATTCTAGTCACCTCAGTTAGTCATCACGTCCATCTGGCCTCTATTAGGACCACCATCCTAGAGGGCCAAATACACATATAGCTTTTTGTGTTGCTTTAAAGCACTGATTATTCTCCCTGTGAAGGCATGCTGTTTCTTCTCTTAATTCTCCTCCCCCCCCCTCGGTATCTGAAAGGATACCTTTCACTCTATCAGCTCAATTTATATGTAGAACATATTATACAAGGGCAGGCTTGGACGCAGAAGAAGGAGGCGTGAAAATAGGAGAAAGGAATATCAACACTCTAAGATATGAAGACAACACAATTTTCTAGCAGAAAACATCACAGACAACTACTATGGAAGATCAAGGAGAAAAAGTCAAATTTACTGCTGTACTTAAAGAAAACAAATAATGACCATGGAAGATCTACACATCTCAACCTAGATATTAGGAAGTAGAAACAGTAAAAGAGTTGCCATTCTTTGGATCAAACATTACCAGAACAGAGACTGTAGTCCGAAATCAGAAGAAGAACTAGGAATGCAGAAGGCAGCTATGAAAGAACGAGAAAGATCCTACAGAGTACAGATCTACAACTAGCATGAAAGTTAGAATCGTATAAACCACTGTATTCCTATTACTATGTACAGATACGAGAGCTGGACTGTGAAGAAAGCAGAAAGGAAGAATATCAATTATTTGAGATGTGGTGGTGGAGAAGTGCTGGGGATACCATGGACAACCAAAAAGACAAACAAATGGGTCCCAGAACAGATCAAGACTGAAATCTCCTTGGAAACCAAAATGACTAAACTGAGTCTATCACTTTGGCTACATCATGAAAAGGCACGACTCATTGGAAATGAGGAAAGTAGGAACACTAGGAAATCTGGACATTGGAAAGCTGGAAAGGTGGTGTAGAAAGAGGAGGAAGACTGCATGCTGGAAGGATGGAATCTATTAGGAGATCACAAGCATGAATTTACAGGACCTGAGCAGAGCAATGGGAGTCTTTGCAATGTCTCACCCACAGGGTCACCATGAGTCAAGATCAAGTCGAATGCTGTTAACATCAACAATAAACCTGGGGGTTGTTCCCACTACGGTTTAAACTGGATCCCGATCCCAGTTTAAACCACGATGGTTCCCACTTAATTGGAATCCCTGAAGCAATTCGGAAAGGGGGGCCCATGGTTTTTACCCATTTTTACCCATTTAACCCAAGTCAAAAAGACAATTTGGAAATAAATCGATTCAGCCAAATGGGAACCAAGCAGAATCAAATCGGATTCAAATCTGCCTTGGTTCCCACTGGTAGTGGCTTTCCCAGCCATACCACCATGCTCCGTCCTCAGTCCTCCGCCTCACAGCCTGCCTCTCTCCTTCCGCCCCGGCTTCTCCTCCACCCTGTATGGCCAGGAAGGCGGAGGGAGACATGATGGAAAAGCCGCGGCTGTTGCTTCCTGCACTGAATCTTGAAACCGGTGCAAACATAGTGGGAACCACGCTGTTTACTGAGCCAGTTTCAGAAATCGGTGCAGGAAGCAAATCAAGAAGTAAGTGGGAATGAGGCCCTGAAGTCTTTAATAGAAGTGTCCTTACCCCTACATCAGGTTATGGGTCATAATTCACTCTCGTCAGAAAAGACACCCACAATATAGATGCCCAGGCTTCTCTGCTTCTCACAGTAGAAACCAGTCCAGTGAGTCCTCTATTAAATTGGGCAATCTCTGTAAAATCTATAGATCCCCATGTCTTTGGTGCCAGTTGTGTTAAACCATGGGGGCTTGTGTCACTTGTGCTGTATTAGCATTGATATTCAACCTCCCCTCCCCTCCCACAAGAGATACTGATATAGGAAAAGTTCTGGATCCCAAAACTATTTAGTCATTTGATACAACAAAAACTGATTCCAGAAGTTATTCCCTTGACACTCAAGGGCAACTCTCTAGCTTGTAAGTACAATAGACAATCACTGAGCTGATGAAACTTGCCATTCTAGCGATGCATGCTTTTCAGTGTGTGTGAGATCCTAATAGGAATTGTGCATCTCTGCAGTATACATAAAGGGATAAAAGCACTGCTACAGCCTGTTTTTAGTTATGCATGACAGAAAAATGCTAATGGATTACAGACACACATACCAGATTTGAAGTGTTTTACACTTCATGGTTTGAGCTCTCTGTGGGAGGTGATGTACATGCACAGGAAAGCCACATCCAAGGACTCCTTCAAACTCTTCCTTCTCAGTATTCCCCAGTATAGAAGATAAAGGGATATGAAAAACAGTTCTCTCTCTGCTCTAAGCTGACACAAAGTATTTTAGTTAAAACTTTATTTTTTCATTATACTTCATCTCTCACATTATATCCCTTTCATATTCTGGAAGACAGAACCTAAAATCAACAAGCAGAAATACATGGCAGTATAAAAAAAATACCTCTCTCTTTACATGCACATTGATCCCTGAAAGGGGGGGGGGGAACCAAGAGACGTTAAAACATGACTCTTTTAACTGTAATATATTAATTATTTTTAAAGGGGAAGGGGACATTGTAATCTTATGTATTATATTGTATGTGGCGTTTTATGTGAGCCGCTCTGATTGTCTTGCTACAGAAGATGGGGTATAATAAAAGTTTTATTTTATTATATTTATTATTATCAAACTAACAAAAAAAATTAGAAGAAATGAAAACTGATAGTTATTTGTACATGGTCCAAGTGTAGTCAGTCTAAACTAATTGAGTTCTCACAGCCATTCTGTGTTTCTAGCCTGATGCAGAAAACTCAGTGGTCACAGACCATGCTGGCCAGGGGATTCTGGCAGTTGTCGTAACCAAAAAATATTTTTAAATAATTCTATATGATGATGCCTTTGTTTTCTTTTAATTTTTATTAACAAAGACAATTGAATATGAATAGACAAATCAAACCACAAGACAACAACCCAAATATAAACAAAAATTAAAATTTGACTTCCTGCTTCCTCTATCTGCTTCTCATTAATATATAATTCTCTCCTCTCTAATCTTCATGTACATTTCATTTTTAACTTCTAATTATAATAAACACAGGAACTATTGACTTTTCTTTCATAATCACAATTCTGAATAAAAATAAAATGAATTAATATATCTTATATTGAATTGTGCACAAGTGGTATCTCATCTTTTCCTATTAATATACTCTATAAATGGATTCCACATTTTCTTAAATATTTCCACTGAATTATTCTCACCAAATCCTACACTTTATCTAAAGAGGCTAATTCCATAACCTTTTCTATCCAGACTAGGCCCTGTATATATGGGCAAGATCGTTGCCGCACCAAACCGCACGGGTGTGGCAGCGATCCACTCGAAAAGGGAGCTGCAAAACGCAGCTCCTTTCTCGACTGCTGCCAAGGCACCATTAGTGTGCTGGAAACGGCCACAGTGACATCTGTTGTGCACCGTGCCCTTTGGTGCGCATGCTGTCTGAATGCACGTGTACCAAATGGCACCGGAGAGCACAGATTTTGCAGACACTCGCTCTTCCGAGCCCTAATTTCGGCCCACGCTGCCGCAAAGTGGCAGTCTGTACCAGGCCTATGTATGTTGCATTTCATTGGTTTTCCACTTCCTTGCAAATATCAATCTTGCAAATGTAATTAAATAACAAATTTCCCATGCTCTTTCTCTTCCTTATCATCTGCTACAGAGAGCTTAGAGAGAGTTGTTCGGAAGAGTTGGAGCAAATGACGTGTGTGTGTGTGTGTGAAATCATTAAAAATTCATTTCCTCTCCCCACCTATGTCCACAGGTTGTGTGTGTATGTTTCACCATACATGTACATGTGCCTTCAGTCACCTGTCAACCTATGGTGACCCCATGAATTTCATAGGGTTATCTTAAGCAAGAATACTCAGAGATAATTGGCTGTTTCCTTCCTCTTAAATTTAGCCTACCACACGCAGTACTTACTTGGCTGTCTCCTATTCAAGTTCTAACCAGGTCTGACCCTGCTTAGCTTCCAAGGTCAGTTGGGATCTGGGATCTGTTTGGGCTGTTTGACAGATATAGTGAGCCATTATGTGTCAAGCAGCCCTGATTATTTTAATTGGGCCATGGGCATGGGCCACTGACACTTATGAAATCTGATGGGAAAATGGAAGAAAAGCAATGCAAGTTAAGATGAGGCTTTCCAAATACACATACAAATGTATTAATAGCAAGCGGTAATTTTGATTTCTCTGTAGTCCTCCATATAGAATGTAAGGACAGCTGCCTATATAAAAATATGGATTTTAATCTCTACACAGTTGCCAGATTCCAGTAAAAATATCTGAAATCAGCATTTCTATATTTTTTACGACAGTGTATTGAAATAAGGAAGTTACAGGCCTCCCAACCCCTTCACCCCCAGTAGTATAAAGGTCTGATATAAACAATTCAAGGAGGGTTAGAAGAAATGTGTATACTTGCAATAATGGATAAATGATGGAAATTATTAATACATCTCTTTAGAGTAAGCATTTATTTTTAAATATGAAGAATGAAATGTGTGTACAGTGTTCATTGTCACCAAAACAAGTGTCATCCTTTGACAATTGTGCAAGCTCTTCTTTTACTTTTCGATAGTTTTCTCTCTTCCCATCTCCATAGAGTGCAACGTTCTGAACAATAAAGATGCAGTCACAGGTGGATTTATTTCCCTGACTGC
>NC_056522.1:271931900-271934995 GCF_019175285.1 Sceloporus undulatus
AGGATTCCTTAGCACTGAGCCAAGGCAGTTAAAGAAGTCTCAAGATGGATTATTTCTACAGTGTGTTTTGGACCAAGAATAACAAATCTGACATGTTTTCAATCAGCTCACTCAAGGAGTGTTTACCTATTTTTGGATGAGACTCCCCCAACTCACTGCGGCGCCCTGTTAAAATAATGAATTCTGTAGGCTGTGACAGCTAGTGACTCTCATGACAGTGGATCCATGCTGGGTTTTAGTCCAGATTTGAAAGGCACTATCCAAGGGCTCTTTCACACTACATGATTATAGCGCTGTGATAGTATTTAAATAGCCATGGCTGCACCCTATGCAATCCTGGGGTTTGTAGTTTGGTGAGTGCTCAGACTGAAAACTCTAAATAGTTCTCCCTAAACTAGAAATCCCAGGATTCCTTAGGCTGTTGCCACAGCCGTAAATGTGCAATCATATACAATCACAATAATTGTGTAGTGCAAAAGGGCCCCAAGATGTTGAACCTTATCTCCTAAACAGCTTCAGCACCTTGGTTAGCTCCTTTATAGCAGGACTAAAAACAGGGGTGTTTTCACACGAAACAAGTATAGTGTTATGATTCCAATTTAACTGCCATGGTTCCATCCAATCAAAACCTGGGATTTGAGGTTTGGGGAGGTGTATTTTGAAATATTAGCCAGAGATCTCTAATGCCTCGCTGAACTACAAACACCAGGGTTCCATAGAATGTTGTCATGGCAGTTAAAATGGAACTACGGTGCTACAGTTATGTAATGTGTAAAGGCCCTTTGGCTGAGCATTCAATTACTCACTGATATGCCAACTAAAAGTGGCCACTGTCCAGAGGCCCTTTGACCTCCCAGAGAGGATTTTTGGAAGGTGCAGAAAAAGAAGAAGGGAGAGATCACTTGTAAAAGTCACATTTCATTTTTACAGCCTTTGAACCCAGACCTAATGGGATCACTCACAATATTAGGGGGACTATCACGTGCTCATCCGCCACTGTGATTTATGCCATACTGTGTCATCAATGCCCATCAGCACTGCACACTGGGCAAACAGGCCATACACATTGACCAGTTCCAGTCTTTGTTCACTAACGACCATCATTAAAACTGGACTTGCTACTTCATTTCTATAAACAAAATATTTTGAATTTGAATTGACATTCTCACATACCAATGGCATATATATGTCTGTCTCTGGTTTCTACTCCACTAAATGCTAGGTGGGATATTGGTGTATAGTGGCAAAGAGCATGACTAGTTGGCACACTGCACTTCACTCTGCAACATTTTGTTGTATGTTCGTTCCACTTGTAGTTATCCAAAGTGAGTGGACAGACTATTAAATGCACATTGTGACATTGAGCTGTGTTATTCCAGTATATTATCACTTCATTATCAGGGTAGCTGTTTTATCTGTAGTTAGTTGTCAGTTTAGGTTCTTTCCATTAAGTTGCTTTTGGTCTCTCTCCTAGAAAAAAAAATGCTTATTTCATGCTTTTCAACACTAATTCTTATTGCATTAAACCACCCTCTCTCCTATGTACATACATAGCATTTTGCATTACAAATTGAGGTCATAGAGGCATCATATCTTCTGTCATTTGAACCACAAAAGCCAGAAGCAAAATGGCAGGATTAAAGAGATGAAAGAAAATGTTATTCCCAACTGTGGTCCAAATATTGATTTTGTTATAAGGAACAGTATGCTTTTGTTACTATTTGTACCTTGATATACTGATGTCTTCTGAATATATCTGTACTGCATCCTTTCCCCTGAAATACCTAAATATCGTATTTGTGCCATGTTATAGCAGATTTCCTAGATTTGAGTCAGCATGGTGTAGTGATTTGAGTGCTGGATCACAATTCTAGAGACCAGGGGTCAGATCCCTGCTCGGCCATGAAAACCCACTGGGTGTCCTTGGGCAGGTCACACTCTTTCAGCCTCAGAGGAAGGCAAAGACAAACCTATTCTGAACAAATCTTGCCAAGAAAATCCAATGATATGGACACCTTCGGGTCTCCATAACTTAGAAATGACTCGAAGAAGTATGTAGGAGGAGCAAAGACATCTTGGGAGTCAGCCAACACAGGACTCAGTCAGAGGCTGAATAGTGACTTCTTCAGGGACCAGCTGCATCCCTTCACTTGTCTCTTGTTGATTCAGTTAGGATAAAGAGTGGTGAGTAAAGCTGGTATACAACCACTATTACCCAGATAAGTCCTTTGCTCACTTTTGCCATCCCAGCAAAGATTATGAACACTAAGCAAAGACGATAGGTAACTTGGACAGAGGAGCTGCATCCCAGTTTTCAGCTGAGTCCCTTTCTCTGAGCGGAGACAAGCGCAGACCTCTCTGCAAGGAGGTTAGTGAGACAGGACTGGGGAAGCATGAGGAGAAGTTTGAAGATATTAGGGAGGAGAGAAGCTTCAGAGGTATATCTCTACCTTCTGTCATAATACTATAATGGCATAGACCTTCCAGATAAACAGTTGGCATCTACTTGCACCAAATTTCTGTGAAGAAGGCTCTCACCTTTAGAAAGTGATATTATTAAATATTCTGAAATCTGATGAATATTTTTAAAAGAGGGAAACCTTTGAGAAGAATAACTGCTATAAGTCACTTCGCTATATCATCGTGTGGAAGTCAGCAATCTGTTCCCTAAGTTCAAATGAGGGACGATATATTGCTGTAGCTGGATGGACCACTTTTTTTGGATTAGATGGCTGCTGTGGACCACCAGTACCCATGTGGTTGTGATGGAGGACTGTAGGTAAATTTGCTGCTGCTATCACAGTTGTTGCCAAAATTCAGTGGCAACTGTTGGTTGTTCTTTTGGGTGCAGTAGGGTATTTGGAAAATACATTAAGGCATACAACAACAAAAGGGTACTAAAACAGCCTCCAGAGTGATACAGCATATAAGGAAGGAGGAGGAAAGGAAGCCAGGTAGCTTCTGCACTTGTGGCAGTGTGAATGACAGAGGTCCCATGAGGGCCACATACAGGTATGTGTAGTCAGAAAGGTGATATCATTTGACTACTTGGGTTATTATTATTATTATTATTATTATTATTATTATTATTATTA
>NC_056522.1:271937995-271965809 GCF_019175285.1 Sceloporus undulatus
GAAAGAACAAATTTGAAATGGATAAAATCAGCCCACTCTTTGGACTTTCTCCAAAGTTATGAATTGCTGTACTTAGCTGCATCTTCTCTTTTCTACACTTGCATTTTGTTTGTCTTCTGAGACCATAAGCTGTTGCCTTTTTGTGGCACATGCAAGAAAAAAAATACCTTTTCAGCATACCTGTACTGTTTGTTAAATAAAAAAAATCAGTTCAGTTCATGAAATTAGATGTTCTATGGGAGTCATATAAAATTAACCATTTTCCAAATCATCAAGTTAATAGAATCAGATGATAGTGTGGTCTCTGTGTGTAAAAATATACATACTGCCAGCCTACCAAAGCATTGTGCTTGGGAATTGTTTTATGCAGGAGTACTCTGACTAAACACTAGATGTCAGTTGATCCATACAGTGTTAGTCAATAATTGGTAGCAGAGCTGTCTTGATAATTTCGCTGTGGCTTGGTTGCTACGGAAACTGCTTCTTTTGTGCATGTACTGTGGATGCAGGCGGAGGGGGGATGCGACCCCATCATCTGGGGTTTGCTTCACAGACAAGGCAGCTTATGGAAGAGCATTGTCATGGCACAGCATTTGCTCCCTCCATTTTTTTCTTTTGCTTAATGGGAAGCTGGTGGACATAGCTGAAGATGAAGTTATGAATAAGCTTCTTTTGTGTTGCCTGTGGTTGCTTATTCAAGGTTTTTACTATTAGTTTCCTTGATACTGTAGAAACAGGTTAATCATCAGCCCTGACCCACCCACACCTCTTCAAAATTGCTCTCACAACCTTCCCTGGTAAACCTATATACACACCATAACAATGATTAACTCAAAAACATCATCCAAAATCCACAAAACAGTGATATCTTTATTGGGGCAACCAAAATGCACATTATAAACGTTGCAAGCTCAACCGTTTCTTTCAACAGGCAAAGGTATTAAAAATCATGCAGGAGAAAGAAAAGAAAATTTGACGTTGTTAGTCATAGCCCTGCATTTGTTTAAGATGTTGTAGTTTTTGTCTTTATTTCAGACGGTATGGAAGGGTATTTATGCAGGTGGACCCTTGCTCCTTCTGACCATGTGGGTACTGGGAGATTCAGTTCAGGAAGCAAACTTTAAATTCCATTAGTCAAAAACATACATTTCACTCATACTTGCATACATGTAGGGGTGTAGCTTTGGAGGAAGGGAAAATGAATCTTCCCCTCTGTTAGTGTTATTGCAATTTTCCTTCAGTCTTCAAATTTCTAGCATTTCAGTAATGTAAGCTGAGCATTTAGAAAGAAGGCTTAGCAGTTCAGAAAAGAGGGTGAGCAGACACAACAAATAGAAAAGTCCTAGATGTGAAGGATTTACAATGTTTCACACTCTGTGTTGCTAGACGTTTAATGAATGAAGAAAAATTCATTTAGGGGGGCAGAATCCTTTTTTCAGGGCGTCCATATCCTAATTCTCCACCACCTCATAACTACAGTATACCGCAGCATTCATTTAGACAGACAAGAAAATCATGTGACCAATAGAAGACCAAGGAGGGGACAGGTAAAGTGACATTGGTTTAACAGTACTTTGGGTATTAGATCTAGATTGACCTTCAAACAGTTCTAAGAAAGTGGGCTATATGCTTCTCTGCTCCTTGTATTTGGACAAACCACAATTGTTTAAAAGATGACTGAACTCCATACCCTAGAATTCTCACATAAAGTCTCTGTAAGCTCATTGGCAAGCCAGGATTATTGTCAGAATAGGCTGGGTAGATTAATACATAGGAAAGTATGTTGTCATTTTCTTTGTCATTGTTTCTTGCAACAAGAGGTAGAAGGAGGATTTTTGCTATGATGTAAAAGACGTATGGAAACCTCTGTGGCAGCGTGCACCATAGTCTCAAGACTATACATTTCTAGTTGGGCTTTATAAGCCTATTGTGAATTTTCATAGGATTGGGCTGCCAATTGAGAACAAATGTTGGGAGGTATAGATGAAAGAGAAGGTTCTGCTAGAGCGCCTGAAAAATCTTGATATTATGGTTTTTTGGGCTATGAGGCCGTGTTCTAGAAGTTTATTCCTGACTTTTCACCAGCAGCTGTGGCTGGCATCTTCAGAGAATGCTGGCATGGAAGAGAGTGGGGTATATATACTGTTGGTTGAGAGGAAGTGATTTACATGTTAATCTGTGTATTGTTCTGTGTTGAATGGCAAGGTCTCAGGGTGTCTATTTAATTAATGATCCATTGCCTGATGCTAATTAGATGTCCTGAGGCCTTGCCATTCAATAACAGAACAACAGAACAATACACAGATTAACATATAAATTGCTTCCCCTCAACCAACAGCATATATACCCCACTCTCTTCCATGCCAGCATTCTCTGAAGATGCCATCCACAGCTGCTGGCGAAGCATGAGGAAAAAACTCTTCTGGAACCCGGCCTCATAGCCCCCAAACCCCACAAAAACTATGGATGCTGGCCATGAAAGCCTTTGAATTGACTTTACAGGGCACATATACCTACAATTGTAAGGAGCCTTGTGTTTTTTGTTTATCTGTCTAAAAGGAGATATTTTTTCTTCCAAACCTCTAGAATTTGTTTTAAAATAGACAGCTGTGTCAAAAGAGAACTCACTCTGAAAAACCAGAAAATGATATTTTGGGGGACAGAAATCTTGCCCTGAAGAATGTAGCCATGGCTACACATCCCACTTGTTTTTGAGGACACTGACCTTAAGATGAACATTGTTCTCTCTCTCACTTCCCTGTAAACAACAAATATAATTGTGAGAATATTTGTAAGAAATGCAGTGAAGCCACACTAATTTCTTTCACAGTCCTGATCTTCTTTAGTCTCTTGGGCTTCTGCGTTGTTGTTATTTAAATGGTACTTTATAAAGAGCAGAAGCTTACAACTGAAAATAGATGCTGGAAAACCATATAGGAAAGAAAACAATAAAGAAAGGGGACATTGGAAAAAGGGGAGAGAGGATAATAATCTTAAAAAGCACAAAAATGTACTTTCAGTAGCAGTTGTATTTTACATTATTCAACTGTGGAGTCTGTATACCATAAAATTAAATTAAATTAAAAAATCAAACCTTGTGCAATTAGCTATTGAGGCATTATTGCCCCACTTGATATTTGTAGAACCCCTAGGAAGTTGCTTGGTGCCTGTTATAGTATAATAGTTCAGTCTACTTCATACTGAACAGGCATAGTTTGGACAGCTGCTTGGTATCATGGATAGGAGAAGTGAGGTATTCTGGTTATTGTCTTTTCAAGTCTAATAGAATAGAGACAGCAGTCAGGGTAAATAAATCCACCTGTGACTGCATCTTTATTGTTCAGAACGTTAGACTCTATGGAGATGGGAAAGAGAAAACTATCGAAAGTAAAAGAAGAGCTTGCACAATTGTCAAAGGATGACACTTGTTTTGGTGACAATGAACACTGTACACAACATTTCATTCTTCATATTTAAAAATAAATGCTTTACTCTAAAGAGATGTATTAATAATTTCCATCATTTATCCATTATTGCAAGTATACATATTTCTTCTAACCCTCCTTGAATTGTTTATATCATGACCTTTATACTACTGGGGGTGAAGGGGTTGGGAGGCCTGTAACTTCCTTATTTCAATATCACTGTCGTAAAATAATATAGAAATGCTGATTTCAGATATTTTCTTACATGGAATCTGCAACTGTGTAGAGATTAAAATCCATATTTTTATATAGGCAGCTGTCCTATTACATTCTATATGGAGGACTACAGAAAAATCAAAATTACCCTTGCTATTAATACATTTTGTATGTGTATTTTGAAAAGCCTCATCTTTAACTTGCATTGCTTTTCTTCCATTTTCCCATCAAGATTTCATAAGTGTCAGTGGCCATGATCCATGCTCCAATTAACATAATCAGGGCTGCTTGACACATAATGGCTCACTATTATCTGTCAAACAGCCCAAACAGATCCCAGATCCCAGATCCCAACTGACCTTGGAAGCTAAGCAGGGTCAGACCTGGTTAGAACTTGAATAGGAGACAGCCAAGTAGTACTGCGTGTGGTAGGCTAAATTTAAGAGGAAGGAAACAGCCAATTATCTCTGAGTATTTCTTGCTTAAGATAACCCTATGAAATTCATGGGGTCACCATAGGTTGACAGGTGACTGAAGGCACATGTACATGTATGTGAACACATACACACACAACCTGTGGACATAGTGGGGAGAGGAAATGAATTTTAATGATTTCACACACACACACACACACACACGTCATTTGCTCCACTCTTCCGGAACAACTCTCTCATCAGCTCTCTGTAGCAGATGATAAGGAAGAGAAAGAGCATGGAAATTTGTTATTTAATTACATTTGCAAGATTGATACAGTATTTGCAAGGAAGTGGAAAACCAATGAAATGCCAACATACATAGGCCTGGTACAGACTGCCACTTTGCGGCAGCGTGGGGCCGAAATTAGGGCTCGGAAGAGCAGAGTGTCTGCAAAATCTGTGCTCTCCGGTGCCATTTTGGTACACGTGCATTCAGACAGCATGCGCACCAAAGGGCACGGTGCACAACAGATGTCACTGTGCCGTTCCAGCACACTAATGGTGCCTTGGCAGCAGTCGAGAAAGGAGCTGCGTTTTGCAGCTCCCTTTTCGAGTGGATCGCTGCCACACCCGTGCGGTTTGGTGCGGCAACGATCTTGCCCATATATACAGGGCCTTAGTCTGGATAGAAAAGGTTATGGAATTAGCCTCTTTAGATAAAGTGTAGGATTTGGTGAGAAATAATTCAGTGGAAATATTTAAGAAAATGTGGAATCCATTTATAGAGTATATTAATAGGAAAAGATGAGATACCACTTGTGCACAATTCAAAATATAAGATATATTAATTCATTTTATTTTTTATTCAGAATTGTGATTATGAAAGAAAAGTCAATAGTTCCTGTTATTATAATTAGAAGTTAAAAATGAAATGTACATGAAGATTAGAGAGGAGAAATTATATATTAATTTAGAAAGCAGATAGAGGGAAGCAGGAAGTCAAATTTTAATTTTTGTTTTATATTTGGTTGTTTTGTCTTGTGGGTTTGATTTGTCTATTCATATTCAATTGTCTTTGTTAATAAAAAATTAAAAGAAAACAAAGGCATGCATCATATAGAATTATTTAAAAAATAATTTTTTGGACGACAACTGCCAGAATCCCCTGGCCAGCATGGTCTGTGACCACTGATGTTTTCTGCATCAGGCTAGAAACACAGAATGGCTGTGAGAACTCAATTTAGTTTAGACTGACTACACTTGGACCATGTACAAATAACTATCAGTTTTCATTTCTTCTAATTTTTTGTTAGTTTGATAATAATAAATAATAATAAAATAAAACTTTTATTTATACCCCACTCTTCTGTAGCAAGACAATCAGAGCGGCTCACACTAAAAC
The DNA here is from genome assembly GCF_019175285.1 of Sceloporus undulatus. Lineage (NCBI taxonomy): Eukaryota > Metazoa > Chordata > Lepidosauria > Squamata > Phrynosomatidae > Sceloporus > Sceloporus undulatus. The sequence goes on from NC_056522.1 coordinate 271,943,455, forward strand.
GCCCACATACAATATAATACATAAGATTACAATGTCCCCTTCCCCTTTAAAAATAATTAAATATATTACAGTTAAAAGAGTCATGTTTTAACGTCTCTTGGTTCCCCCCCCCCCCTTTCAGGGATCAATGTGCATGTAAAGAGAGAGGTATTTTTTTTTTATATCTGCCATGTATTTCTGCTTGTTGATTTTAGGGTTCTGTCTTCCAGAATATGAAAGGGATATAATGTGAGAGATGAAGTATAATGAAAAAATAAAGTTTTAACTAAAATACTTTTGTTCAGCTTAGAGCAGAGAGAGAACTGTTTTCATATTCCCTTTATCTTCTATACTGGGATTATACTGAGAAGAGAAGAGTTTGAAGGAGTCCTTTGGATGTGGCTTTCCTGTGCATGTACATCACCTCCCACAGAGCTCCAACACATGAAGTGTAAACACTTTCAAATCTGGTATGTGTGTCTGTAATCTCATTAGCATTTTTCTGTCATGCATAACTAAAAACAGGCTGTAGCAGTGCTTTTATCCCTTTATTGTATACTGCAGAGATGCACAATTCCTTATTAGGATCTCACACACACTGAAAAGCATGCATCGCTAGAATGGCAAGTTTCATCAGCTCAGTGATTTGCTATTGTACTTACAAGCTAGAGAGTTGCCCTTGAGTGTCAAGGGAATAACTTCTGGAAAATCAGTTTTTGTTGTATCAAATGACTAAATAGTTTTGGGATCCAGAACTTTTCCTATATCCAGTATCTCTTGTGGGAGGGGGAGGGGAGGATTGAATATCTAATGCTAATACAGCACAAGTGACACAAGCCCCCATGGTTTAACACAACTGGCACCAAGACATGGGGATCTATAGATTTTACAGAGATTGCCCAATTTAATAGAGGACTCACTGGACTGGTTTCTACTGTGAGAAGCAGAGAAGCCTGGGCATCTATATTGTGGGTGTCTTTTCTGACGAGAGTGAATTATGACCCCATAACCTGATGTAGGGGGTAAGGACACTTCTATTAAAGACTTCAGGGCCTCATTCCCACTTACTTCTTGATTTGCTTCCTGCACCGATTTCTGAAACTGGCTCAGTAAACAGCGTGGTTCCCACTATGTTTGCACCGGTTTCAAGAATCAGTGCAGGAAGCAACAGCCGCGGCTTTTCCATCATGTCTCCCTCCGTCCTTCCTGGCCATACAGGGTGGAGGAGAAGCCGGGGCGGAAGGAGAGAGGCAGGCTGTGAGGACGGAGGACTGAGGACGGAGCATGGTGGTATGGCTGGGAAAGCCACTACCAGTGGGAACCAAGGCAGATTTGAATCCGATTTGATTCTGCTTGGTTCCCATTTGGGCTGAATCGATTTATTTCCAAATTGTCTTTTTGACTTGGGTTAAATGGGTAAAAATGGGTAAAAACCATGGGCCCCCCTTTCCGAATTGCTTCAGGGATTCCAATTAAGTGGGAACCATCGTGGTTTAAACTGGATCGGGATCCAGTTTAAACCGTAGTGGGAACAACCCCCAGGTTTATTGTTGATGTTAACAGCATTCGACTTGATCTTGACTCATGGTGACCCTGTGGGTGAGACATTGCCAAGACTCCCATTGCTCTGCTCAGGTCCTGTAAATTCATGCTTGTGATCTCCTTAATAGATTCCATCCTTCCAGCATGCAGTCTTCCTCTCTTTCTACACCACCTTTCCTAGCTTTCCAATGTCCTAGCATTTCCTAGTGTTCCTAGCTTTCCTCATTTCCAATGAGTCGTGCCTTTTCATGATGTAGCCAAAGTGATAGACTCAGTTTAGTCATTTTGGTTTCCAAGGAGATTTCAGTCTTGATCTGTTCTGGGACCCATTTGTTTGTCTTTTTGGTTGTCCATGGTATCCCCAGCACTCTTCTCCACCACCACATCTCAAATAAATTGATATTCTTCCTTTCTGCTTTCTTCACAGTCCAGCTCTCGTATCTGTACATAGTAATAGGGAATACAGTGGTTTATACGATTCTAACTTTCATGCTTAGTTGTAGATCTGTACTCTGTAGGATCTTTTCTCGTTCTTTCATAGCTGCCTTCTGCATTCCTAGTCTTCTTCTGATTTTCTGACTACAGTCTCTGTTCTGGTTAATGTTTGATCCAAGGAATGGCAACTCTTTTGCTGTTTCTACTTCCTAATTATCTAGGTTGAGATGTGTAGATCTTCCATGGTCATTATTTTGTTTTCTTTAAGTACAGCAGTAAATTTGACTTTTCTTCCTTGATCTTCCATAGTAGTTGTCTGTGATGTTTTCTGCTAGTAAAATTGTGTTGTCTTCATATCTTAGAGTGTTGATATTCCTTTCTCCTATTTTCACGCCTCCTTCTTCTGCGTCCAAGCCTGCCCTTTGTATAATATGTTCTACATATAAATTGAGCTGATAGAGTGAAAGGTATCCTTTCAGATACCGAGGGGGGGGGGGGGGAGGAAATTAAGAGAAATGAACAGCATGCCTTCACAGGGAGAAGAATTCAGTGCTTTAAAGCAACACAAAAAGCTATATGTGTATTTGGCCCTCTAGGATGGTGGTCCTAATAGAGGCCAGATGGACGTGATGACTAACTGAGGTGACTAGAATCCAGGGTGAACAACTAGAAGACTTGGAGCCAAGATAAATGTCAGGCGTTAAACAGGCCAGTATCGATTCTTATATCAAACGAGAAGGCAAAGGAATCAGAGGTGGTATGAAAATTGAAACACAGACCAAGATCCAACAACAGTGATGCATGTCCGGAGCTGCTGAGAGTAAAGTGAGGTGTAGACAAGAAAGTGAGGATAAATCTAACCATAAACAATTCTTGCATTTGCATTGGGATTGCAAAATGAGATAGGCAGGCAATAAGTAGTGAGACGCAGTGGTGTCCCTGCAATGGTTGATACCTGGTGTGGGGGTGTGACTTTTGGGGTGGGCGGGACTTCTGGCCCCAGACTTTTGGTGGGGTTTCTGGAAGTCTGTTAGCGAGGGCTGGAAGCATGTTAGTGAGGGCTGCAGCCCAGGAGAGTGCCAGCGTGGCCCGGTGAGAGCCTGCCCAGGCCTGGGGAGAACTAGCGCAGCCCAGGGGAGTGCCAGCACGGGCCCATGCAGTTCCTGCAGGGAGACAAGCTGGTGTCAAACCTCATACTGGGGTGTCACCTGGTGTGGCCCACATTCCCAGCAACCCTCTCCTCCAGTGATGCTACTGGTGAGAGGCAAGGCTGAGGACCTGCATAGAGGTCCACTGGGAAGCAGGCTTTGGCTTTTAACTGGTTCAGGCACTTATGCTGTGGTTTGAATGTTTCAAACTTTTAAAATTTAGTATTTTAAGTGACTTGTTGTGTTTAACAGAGTTTTAAAAACATTTGTATTATCTATTGTTTTAGCTATATTTTGTTTTTATTTATATCATAAACCTCTTTAGTTCTCCTTTTGGGGGAAAGGCTATTTATTCAATAAATCAATGGAGAATTTTTATTCCTGTTACTTTGAATTCTCTCAGTCACAGTGAATGTTAAGATAAAAAGAAATCTTGAGGTTTCTTCAACATAATATTTTTTGTTTCCAGCCTTGTTTATGTGAAGGAACCCCATTTCCAATAAATGCAGGAAGATAAATGGCATGCAAAATTATGTGTATCTTTTGGCAGGACTTTGTATTGCATAGACTCAGTGCATCCTGTGGTCACCATCTGCTTTGCACTGTGGAATGATGCAGGGGGATTTCTTCACAGTTTCTGTCACAGAAGCTGAAGCCTGAGTGTCAATGAGAGTGGCAGACCTGGTTACAGGTTTCTTTTAGAAACTGCTGATTTGTGAATGCTATACCATTCTGCTTTAAAAAAAAAAAAAAAAACACACACACACACACACACACTCCTTTCCTGACGCACAAATTTGACAACCCCAGATAATTTCTCCAGGTTTTGTTTCACAGTCATCTAGGAGGCAGCCAACCCAATAGATTTGCCCTGCAATTTTGGAAGATCCCCACCTCCCAGAGATTTCTCTGGCAAGTAGTTCATGATTATTCTTGCTTCCCTGAAGAATTAATGAAACACCCTTGCTAGCTTGTTCATGGTTAGTCACAGCCTGTGTTCATGACTGAAGAAACAACTTGAAAGGGTCAGCTTGGGAGTCCCTAATGTTAAATTATATTATGAAGTTTTGTATTGTTGTAGGAATAGATAATACTTATAGATGTGAGACTCTTGAAACTTGAAACCATAATATAAGAATTGGTTGGCATGGTTAATTTTGGTATGATAAAGATAAAGCACATGCTGAATTTAAAAATCGCTGTACAAGTCTTCTTAACCACAGAGAACCTTTTTAAAAGGAAAGGGTGGATTAAATTTGGAAATGGTTGTGCTACAATGATCTTTCCTATTTTGAACAAGATACAAAAGGTTTAATCAAGAAGTGATTCTCAAGGAAGGCAAAGATCTTAATTAGTTTGCCTGTATGCAATTTAAGGACACATTTTATTAAGACAAGAGAAATGCAACTGTAGAGGTTAGAGAAAATGAGTTTTATTTAGATTTATATGAAGATGGCCATACAGTTTAAAAAGTGTATGCATGGCTTCTGAAACTAGAGACAAAAGATGATCCTGTAAAAGAGTACATGATAACGTTGGACCAAAACTTTGGGCACACATAATGTCCGTATGGATGTATGCAGTGGGGATGTGGTCCAAACATATAAAATTTACTTTGTGCAGTAATTAAAAAACTCCAAACCTATATGTGATGATGATGAGGATGATGAGGATGATGTGTGTGTGTGTGTTGTGTGCCTTCAAGCCATTTCTGATTTATGACAACCCTAAGGTAAACATATCATGGATTTGTTTTTTCTGCTGGGGGTTGGGGGGACAAGATTTGTTCTGAGCAGGTTTGCCATTGCCTTCTGAAGCAGAAAGGATATGACTTGTTCAGAGTTGTAGTTCAATGCTCAAAACCACTACACCAGATAGTATCTAGACCCAAATAAGCTGCTGAAAATGGCCTGGGATATTTCAAATCAGTGCTGGGGATGTCAAGATAAGGAGAGCTGCTTTTTCATATGTGGTAGATTTGCAAGAAGATTAAAAGTTTCTGATCCTAAGATTGATATGTTAACTCAAAAAATTTTAAAGGTAGATTTTGTAATGTTGCCAGAAATGTTTTTACTGGGCATTATGAATAAAGAACTGAACAGTAAATTTGGATAAATTTTAAACAGTTTTAAAAAAAATTGTTTCTCATTGCTATATTTCTCAGCATCTGTGCCAATTAAAGAGAGACCATATGTGTGATTGTCTACTCCATACCTGCAGGACAGGAAATCTAGACATCTGAAATTTGGCATATGTACTGAGGGGACCATATGAGCATGCAACTGAGGTTCACTTTTGAAAAATTAATTATTTGTAGTTAATTTAAATCTCTTTGCAATCTTCTGTATGTTACCAGTCAATAGTTGGCACACTTCCTTAACCATTTAAGAGCTAGCTGCATCCAGGCTTGGCATATTCAGATTTCTAGACTTTTAGGGAGTTGCCTATGAGTCAAAGCATGATAAGAATTGGCATGGTGGACATGACTGCTGCCTTTTCCAGGGCCCCTGGAGTCATAATTTTTTTAAAAAAGACTATAGAATGTTTTTGGTGTTTGGTAAAGTTGGTGGGTGAGCAGTGGGAATAAATGAATAAGTACATTGGTGGAAAGAATAAAAAACAATGAAAAAGAAGAAATGTGGGAAAGAACACAGAGAAAGAGAGAACATTGGGATGGGAAAAGAGTAACATCACCTGGGTGGGCAAGAGAAAGAGCACCTGTTTGAGCATGGAGAAAGAGAGTCACTGTCTGTAGAAGAAAAAGAGTACAAAGGTTTGTGTGTGGGTGAGGGAAAAAGAAAAAAACCTCATTAGGTGAGAGGAAAAGAGCACTGGGATGTGGGATGGGTGATACTAAGAAGTTTCTAAGCTATGAAACATTCTTCTTGGTGTTATGATACTCACGAACATTTTGCAAATGAAAACTGGGGCATGTGTGGTCAAGCAGCATCAGAGGGTGGTCAAGATAGCATAAATTATTGAAGAAGAACTCACAAGCTAGGAGAGGCTGCAGCAGGTTGCTTTTTGCCTAAGCCCACTAGGAAGGGCAAGATCCTGCCCCCTCATTTCCCCACTACTTTTGCACTTTGAACTCAAGGTGCAGCAACTGAAGTAAGATGATGATAAAGGTGAAAGTGGGAGAGGGAGAGAGAAACTGACACTTTAAAAGCAGGTGAAAAATTGGGATGACAGAGGATTGATTTTGATTGTCCCTGGCAAATCAGGACAGTTAGAAGATACGTGTTACATGCTTTCAAGTTGACTCCATCATAGGTTTTTTTTTGAGCAACATTTAATCAGAGAATATTTGTCACTGCCTTCTTCTTAGCCTGAGAGGGCATAATTTGCCAAAGGTCACCTAATGGGTTTCCATGGATCAGTGGGGATTTGAATGCTAGTCTTTCAGAGGTCTAGTCCAATGTTCAGACCAAGTATGCCAAGCTGGCTCTTTATGAAGGAACAGAAGTTACATGTTTTATAGTTGTTGTTTCTTGTTGCTTTTTTAAACATGCCTTGAAGTGAATACAGTACTGAATTATGGTGACCCAATCCTAGGATTTTCTTGGCAAGATCTCTTCAGAGGAGGTTTGCATTGCCTTTCTCTTAGGCTGAGAGAGGGTGAGTTGCCCAAGGTTATTCAGTTGGTTTTCATGGCTGAATAGGGATTTGAAACCTGGTCTCCTAAAATCCTAGACCTTGGGCAACATTCAAACCATTACACTGCATTGGCTCTTTGTTTCTACTGATACTTAATAAATAGTATTATCTTTCATATGCCTATGTACAACGTCTCTAAATATTGCATTGCCTTGAATCATCCTGTCCAGTTTATCACTTTCAATGAGGAGGGAAGTATTTTCTTGCATTCAGAGACATAGCCATGTTTGTCTGGAATATCAGTATGCAAAAGGATCTTGTAGCACCTTTGAGAATGATACAGCAAAAGAAGTTATAGCATCAGCTTTACGGCTTCATCAATAAAAGCATGTTTATAATAAACTGCATTTGGTCTGTTCCTCATCATAGATGTTGGTGGGTATTTGCAAGGTGCTGTCTCCTTTTATCAAGACAGATGTGATCCTGAACATTTCAAATTTTAGGTTCTTTGAAGCTGAGAGTTTGTCTGATTAAAGACTTGCTTCTTTTTCTACATCTCCTGAATTTTTGCATGCCAGAATATAGCTGGGATATGTCAAACAGCACAAATCAGTGGTACAAGACAGTAATCAAGTGCATGAAGAAACAGCAGGAGAAAAGAATGATTATGCAGTGTTATATAAGCATTGATCTTTACTGATTTGCAGTTTCTGTTACTACTCATCATTCCCTTTTGACTTCTAAACCCAGAGTGAATAAAATTATACTCATTTCCAGACCTGCATGGTTATGTTTCAAAACAAAACAAAACAACGAATTGATGGTAGGGATTTTAATATCCCTGTGACTAAAGATAAATCTCAAATTTTGATAAAATATTCTAGTCTAAGTAGCTTTTAGATAATCTTTCTCTCTCTCTTTTTTTAATTTGTGCCATAGCCTTGCATTACATTTTCTGTGGCATAGTCATGTACTAGGACATTCACTTACTCATCAGAATGTGTGTGTATTTTTAAAAGTACATTCTAGAGCAGTGGTTCTCAAACCTTGGTTCTTCACATGTTTGAAACTTCAGCTCCAAGAATTCCTGGCCATTGTCCTTGTTGGCTAGGACTTTTAGAAGTTGAAGTCCAAAGCATCTGGAGGACCAATGATTAAAAGGCACTGTAGTAAAGGAGAGGGCAATGGATAACCCTGCTTTCTTTGCAGTCCAAAGTTGTGATTTTGTATATTAAACTATGAAGAAATGCCTTTATGTGTGTATAACCTGAGGGCCATGCTGGATGAGTTGGTAAGAATTAATAATAATAATAATAAAATAATAAAATCTTTATTTCTATCCCGCCCTTCCAAGAAGATCAGGGCGGCTTACAACAGTGCAAGTGCACACAAATACAAAGTTAAAAACACATAAACATTAATATACATTTTTAAAACAGCAATAAAAGCCCCATTAGCCCGTCCTCATGGCCACGGAAGAGGAGGGAGGCCCACAGGATCTTTATTCGGGGAATGCCTGCTTAAATAGGAAGGTCTTGAGATCCTTCCTAAATTGGGCCAGGGTGGTAGATGAGCGGAGCTCCATGGGCAGCGTGTTCCAAAGGGCTGGGGCAGCTGTGGAAAAGGCCCTTCTTGAGGTAGAAGCTAACCTGGCCCCAGGCACCTTCAGCAATTGCTGCCCAGATGTTCTGAGGGTGCGAGGCGGATTGTACGGGGAGAGGCGGTCCTTTAGGAATCCTGGGCCCAAGCCATTTAGGGCTTTATAGGTAATAACCAACGCCTTATATTGAGCTCGGAAGCGAATGGGCAGCCAGTGTAGATCTTTGAGTACAGGTGTTATGTGGCTGGTCCTGGATACGCCAGTGACCAGCCGGGCTGCCATATTCTGTACAATTTGGAGCTTCCGAGTTTGGTATAAGGGTTGCCCCATGTAGAGTACATTGCAGAAGTCCAATCTCGAAGTTACCAGAGCGTGTACAACAGTTTCTAGGTCCCTCCGGTCCAGGTATGGGCGCAGCTGGCGAATCAGCCGGAGCTGGTAACAAGTGCTCTTGACCGTCGCATTCACCTGAGGAGTCAGATGGAGCGACGAATCAAGAAGCACTCCCAGACTGCGCACGGAGTCCTTCACAGGGAGCGTGACCCCGTTCAGGACAGGTGGAACCACCGCCATTCCTGGACCGGGGGAACCTATCACTAGTACCTCCGTTTTCTCTGGATTAAGTTTGAGTCGGTTTTCCCTCATCCAGTCCATTACTGACTCCAAACAGGCCACGAGAGGAGAGACGCCATCCCCGGTCACTGCATCAGTCGGAGACATAGAGAAAATGATCTGGGTGTCATCAGCGTACTGATAACCCCGCGCCCCATGTCTCCGGATGATCTCTCCCAGCGGTTTCATGTAAATGTTAAATAGCATGGGAGACAGAATGGCTCCTTGAGGGACCCCAGTTTTAAGGGCCCGCTCGCTGGAGCACACGTCTCCCAGCTGCACCATCTGGGACCTCCCAGAGAGGTAGGAACGGAACCACTGGAGCGCAGTGCCCCCAATTCCCACCTCAGCCAGGCGTCCCAGAAGGATACCATGGTCTATGGTATCGAAAGCCGCTGAGATGTCCAAGAGCACCAACAGGGACACGCTTCCCCGGTCAGCGCTCAGACGGAGATCATCGACCAGGGCGACCATGGCCGTCTCAACCCCGTGACCCGCCCGGAAGCCAGTTTTAAATGGATCCAGATAATCCGTTTCATCCAAGACCATCTGAAGCTGGAGCGCAACCGCCCTCTCGATCACCTTCCCCAAAAATGGTAGCAGCGAAACAGGCCGATAATTATTATGTACCAGGGGGTCAAGGGAGGGCTTTTTTAGGATCGGTCTTACAATGGCCAATTTAAGATCCGATGGAAATCGCCCATCCCTGAGAGAGGTGTTAATTATCCGGCGTAACAGCGTCGTTACCGCCGATCCCCCCTGGGCTGCTAACCACGAGGGACAGGGATCAAGAGAGCAGGTTGTTTTCCGAACACTTCCGAGGATCTTGTCCACATCCTCGGTACTCACCGACTCAAACTCATCCAGTATAACATAGTCCGCGGAGGCTCTGGACACTTCTACCCTTGGCTCTGCCTTAACGTCGGCGTTCAGACCTTCGCTTATACGAGAAGTTTTATCCACAAAAAAGTCGTTAAACAGGTCACAGCAGGCCTTAGAAGGTTCAAGGATCTGGTTCAGGGCAGGAGGGAGCTGAGTTAGCTCCCTGACCACCCTGAACAACTCTGCCGGACGCGACTCAGCGGACGCAATACGAGCACCATAGAACGAATTCTTTGTTGCTCGTATTGCCTCTCCATAGTCCTTCAACAATCGGTCTAGGAGAGTCTTGTCGTGTAAGCGAAGGTGTTTCCGCCAACGGTACTCTAGTCGTCGCAGAACCCGCTTCCTCGCCCGGAGATCTTCCGTATACCAGGGCTTACGATTGGAAGCAGGCCTGAGAGGACGCTTGGGAGCGATTCTGTGTATAGCCCCGGAGAGGCCGGTATTCCAGATACCGGTAAGGGCATCAACAGAGTCGCCGTCATTTCCAACCGCGAACCCCTCTAAGGCTTCTTGGAACCTCTCAGGTTCCATCAGCCTTCGAGGGTGGACCATCCTAACTGGTCCACCACCCCCGGGGGGGATCTGGGTAGAAGCCTTGATTTTCACCTCTACCAGGAAATGATCCGTCCATGACAGGGGGGAAATATTAGCTATTTCCACCCACGGATTTTCCACCTCCGAACAGAAGACCAAATCGAGAGTATTACCCGCACAATGCGTAGGACCCTGTATCAGCTGGGACAGGCCCATGGCCGTCATGGTCTCCATGAATTCCCGAGCCGCACCAGATGGAACATAGCTGGCCGTGAGGGAGATGTTGAAGTCACCCAGGACAAGAAGCCTGGGCGTCTCCAACATCAGCTCAGCGACCAGCTGTGTCAGCTCGTTAAGGGAGTCTGCTAATGCACGGGGTGGCCGATACACTAACAGAATCCCCAGACTGTCCCTAGCCTTTAGGGTCAGGTAAATACACTCGATATGGGTGGTCTGTCGGAGGTGGTTCCTGGTGAGGGACACGGTGTTCCTATGTACCAAGGCCACACCCCCCCCCCCGCCCACCTAACCTGCGCTGGTCCTTCACCGAGTACCCGGCAGGCAGGGCCTGAGCCCACACAGCATCCCCTTCAGGCCCCAGCCAGGTCTCGGTAATGCAAGCCAGGTCACACTTAGAGTCCTCCAGGAGGTCCTGGAGGATGTGGGCCTTGTTATTAATGGACCTGGCATTGCACAGGAGCAGCGACAGGGTTTGTGGCACGGTTGGAAAGACCCTCAGGTCCTTCAGGTTGGGAGGGGGACAGGAAGGCGAGATAGATATGATGCATCTATCCCGCCTTCCCCTGGAACGGAAGTCCCTTCTCCCACCGCCATACCTCCCCCTGCCCCACACAACCTCTATAGGGGCTCCGCCCACCAAGGTGTTATCCCCGGCCCAGGCATCCCCCGCATCCCTATCCTCCCCCCACCCTTCTATGGCTTTATGGGGCCGCTCTCACCGGCCCCGCCCCCACGGAAAAGCGACGCAACGGCGGCGGGGGAAAAGTCCTCCTGGGCCGCTGCCCAGATGTCAAAAGGCGGGCGGGCGGCGTCTTCAGGGGGGTGGCCGGGAGCCGGCTTATGGGGCCGCTCCCACCGGCCCCGTTTTTACGTTGGTAAATGCCAATCCAAAAAATGATAAATAACATTTTAAAAAAAAATCTCTCCATCCCTAGGTCAGTTTGCTTCCTCCTACATTCAAATTTTGCAAATTTTGAGCTATGAACATGAAACGTTTAAATGAACCGAAAAACAAAATTCACCCGTTCCTAATTACAATGGCATAAGGCCTGCTCTCTCTCTCTCTCTCTTTCTGAGCCTCTCTCCATTTTCCACATTAAATAAAGGAGGGACCATTCACAAGAGAAATTCAAAAACTATTTAGCTTAACGCCCATCTTAAAGAGCAAATCATTATGTTAACTGTGCAACAGTGCGATGGACCTTATATGTAGCCTCATTCACTATGATAATAAAGACAGGAGCCACGTTCTAAAATAAAATTACCGCCACATATTTTTCTGCATAAAGCAGGCCTTGGAAAGGAAAATGATATTAGCTGTTCTGCCATAAGACTTATTTTGATCTCAAATAGTATGGGGAATTAGATTTTTAAAATATTATTTAATTGTAGGTTAAAAACAAAGATATGCTCTTCCTCCACCTCCTTAACATTGAGAACGTTTCAATATCTGCTGGACTTCTTTTCTCTCCCCTGAGCTGCTAATTCTATTTAAAGCTGAAAGGAGTATGCACTCGGTCAGAGACAGGAAGCTATTTAACGGTTACATTTCTAACTTTAACTGAATTTGAGAGCTATAAAAGAATAATTAACAGCTGTGATATAATTTGTACAACCATCCATAAAGCAACGCAGGCTATTCTTACATTTACCGTAATATGGGGGAACCCCATTATCCCTCCATGAAATGTTATTACAATTTTTCTAACCAGACTCTGTATCCTAAACCACCTGTCATTATATTTTCATTTTCCTTCCCCTGGAATACTGCAAAGACATAAAACCATTCCTCTGTAGAGTGGATTGCTAAACACTACTGGCACATTCTATCAGACAGCCGCTACGCCAGCAAATCAGTGTGTTAAGCTCTCGGAAGGAATCCTAGGCAGCTCAGTGCCATACTTTTTTATCAGTGAGGTTTCTCCAGGCAATCCGCTCCCCACAGCATCTGTCCTTAGGCAACAATTCCTCAGCCTGCTTCCTAAGAAGTCGCTCCCAGTTCCAGAAACTGGTAAGGACTGGACTCAAAGTCTTGTGATCATTGTTAGTAAGGTAAACTGAAGCTGCATGAAAACACACCGCAAACAGGACGCCAATTAAAAACTCTTGCTGTTTGTACTCGTCTCATAAATCTTATTTGCAGTCAATAGACCTGGTGCGAATGCTGTAAACTTAAAACAACAAAATAGAAAGATTCACATAACACTTAAAACTATACAAGATAGAAAGTTACATAAAAAGACTGGACGTTTCCATTTAAAATTAGATTTCAGATTGGGTTCACAACACTGGAGGTTCTTTTGGTTACGGCATCTAGGGTTATGTTGCCACTGGTCTGAACAGGACCGTTGTAGTTTGTTGTGTTGTTTGTTGTCTCGTTGTGTGACTAAGGTTGGTTCAAAGTGGTTGTGAGAGGAGGTGAATCTATCCCCCCCCCAGGCGGGTTTTGAGCTGAGACCAGTGTTGGGACTCTGCCAAGTCACCCAGAGGGTTTCAATGGTAAAGCAGGGAATAAAACTCTGTCTCCAGAGTGATAGTTCCAACCCTCATACAGCTGCACCCCCCTGGTTCTGAGTTGAAAAGATTACATCTTTTATTTTAAATAGGGATCTTATGGGACTTGTGGGGCAGTTCTTTTAGGGGCCATAAAGATGAGTTCTTGGTGGCCCTTTGCTGCACATTCGACTGTCCTCTACCCAAATATGGCCTATAGAGTATTACAGAAGGCAGATGCAACCCATTTGAGACCCTGTCCCTGTCACCCGTACCTGCATCTGAAGATGTGAGAGGCCTATGGGCAAGAACTTTTATGCCAATGATTTTATTCCTATGAGATACGCATGGCTGCCCAATTACCAGGGCAGGCGCTTTGCCTGGGGGTCTCCGCCGCTTACCCGGCCTTGTGCGGGCACGTCTGCACCCCAGCTACCTTGTTGGGGCGAGCGGCCCGCAATTGCTGGCCAGGGGAGGGGAAGGGACTTTGCTTCCCAGTGCCCACTTGGGGAGCAGTGAGACCAACTTTGTGTTTCCTAGTCCTCCAGGGCAGCCATTGGTCAGTGCCTAGGAGGGGCGGGGCTGCCCTCACCCCCCAGGCTCCTCCCTCCATAACGGACCTATTAAGGCCACGGGCTTTCACTCCGTCCTTTGCAGATCGACTATCCCTAAGGTTAGTGGTTTTTCCTGTCACAATCTGGAGTGGAAGAATAGGCACTATATCTGGTGGGATGTTTCCAGGGTGTGTAGCACTGGATTGGGAGTCCTTTGGGACATGGGAGCTTGGGGGGCATGCGCTGTGGCATTGTAGGGGCCACATCTTGGCAGCGGCCTCTGGTGACTACAGGGCTTCATTGAGTGCATGCGATCGCATGTTGACAGCTGCAAGATGGCATTTCATTACCCCTAGGTCATCTCGAAGCCTGGACCGTGACCGGGGGAATTTGGTCATCGTAAAATAGGGTGTTGTACAATGTGCACAGACCAGACCTCATTGCTTTGGGCCAACCCTACCTTGGTTTGATGATTGATTAATTAAAGTTGTAGCCTTTCATCATATGCTGTTTGAGTCTTTTATTGTGGCTGCGCCCCTCTAGGCAATTGCATTTTGCTCGATGAGCAACAATACATGTCAGCACCAGACAAATCTCATCTTAGCGCCAAGTGCTAGTTCTCTTGATGGTAAAGATGGATTTGAAAAATCTAGGAGTAACTCAGAGAATATCCGGGATGGCGAGGGAGACTTAAATATGACTCTGGACCGATGATGAATAATATTACCAGGTGCATTGGCTTTCTTCGCTCCCAAAGTTGTCACATCACCAGCGATTTTACCATCCATTCTGGGCAAGAGAAAAGGGTAAAATGGAAAAGCCAGGACAGCAAAAAGCATCTCGGTTGAATACAAATCTCACCTGTTGAGGAAAAATAAGTTGGATAAGGAAAGATATGCAAGAGCTGGATATGTTTGTCCCCAGTAACCCCCATTCGCTTCCCATTTCTATTGTGTTGCTAAAGATAAGCTTTTATTACCAAATGTTCGCCCCTTAAGAGTTCTTTTCTTTCCCTTAGAAAAGACTACAATAAAGGTAGCACGCAAAATGCTGCTAAAATAAGTGGTTTGGTATCTCCCTTCTCTTTGGTTCCCCGCCTCTCATCCAAATACAAGCCTATAGTGAAAAGGACGGCTATGCTAATTTTCCAAAGACAAAGAAAGGATTACATATATTATCTCCATTACCTCATTTCAGCTGTATAATTAGACTTTTATGGCAAAGAATCTTTGGGGGTGGTTTTGTTTTGTTTGGTGGAATTGTAGACAAATATAATTCCGGTGTTCATTTCTTATCTTGTGGATAAACTTTTGTACAAACAGATACGATCTTGCAGCATAGAGATGAATAGTTACTCATCCTCAGACCCACTGTTTGAAGAAGAAATTGATATCAACGTGTGTTGTGTGTGTGTGTTTAGCAATTTCTCTCCATTGCTCTGGGTTTACATGGCTCCAGCCATAAGGCACAAACCACACATTACATAAGCCAACAGACGGGATATTTTGATCCCTTGAATAAGCATCACCAATAGATGGGAGGAGTTTCTACCTGTCTGAGTTGTTGGTTTGAACTGATCACATTTTGGCAAAGAACAATTAAAGAGACCCATGCCTTTGTACATCTTTACGTTGCCAAAAGAGCCACAAAGAGTGTTTGATAGGTTTTGCAATGACATCTGTGATACAGAAAAAAAGCAACATGTTGCTTATATTTGTAAAGAGAAAATGGGGGGACCAAAAGCATTTCAGTGGAACAGGGAAGAATAGAGTTCCCACTGAAGAATTGAATGCCTTGGAGGACTGTCTCTTCAAAACTATTGCCACATTTTGAGCAGTTGTGTGTGAGCCAGGTAGTCTCTACTTAATATCTCAGTTGAGCTACATCTTGGCAGGTCGCTCTTCACACACTTCAGTGTTTTGTATTCCATGCTCTCTCACAATATATCATTAGGACACATGAGATCTTGAACCAAAGGCTCCAATAGGCCAGGGAATGAAGCACTACTCCCCAAAAGCAGAGGTGGAGTTCAATGACGCTCTCACAGGTTGATTAACTGCACCTCCCAGATTCCTCACATTCGCTATGCTGGCTAGGTCTGCTGGGAGCTGCAGTCGAATGACCTCTGAGAGGCTGGAAGGAGATTCAAAGTTTAAAGACATTAAGTGGGGGTGTTTTAAAAGGATTAAATATCCAATCCAATTTACAAAATTACTTTTAAACCACCATTAAAACACCCCATTTAAAACACTTACATATTAAAAACAGCACACAGCTGTCAACAGCTGAAGGCCTCTTTCAAAGTAACACCTTTGCCTGCTAACTAAAAGAAGACAGATGTCCGGAACAAACTCTTCTAGAACACTGGCCACATAGCTGAAAAACCCCACAAAAATATGGATGCGGCATAAAAGCATTACAACTTCACAAACACAGTATAACCAATCAATGGCTAAACATAACCTTACAGGTATCCTCCTTCCTTAACCCATGGTTACCAATCCCTATTTTCTTATTATTCCTTTAACACAGTTATAATATGTTTTGCTCTGCTGTCTTAAACAGCTCCGTTTTCATTTGATCTTTTCATATGTTTTGCATGTTTCCAAGGATTACTTGCAATCTTTAATTTTTAGGCATCTGAGGCCCCAAATTTGGCGAAAGACAACATATAATAAAGCCCTAAAACAGCAACAACAAGCATAAAAAGTTTGATGATGATGTGGCTTCAATGTGAAGTGGGTGATTCGAGAAACTATTATTTTGAGCCTGCTTAGCTGGTGCAAGCAATTACTGTTTTCCCCCACTATACAACGTAATCGACTGGCATCACGAGAACAAAACGTGGCATAGGCGTGAAACTACAGGAAACCGCAGGTCTCTGTGTGCTTGAAACAGAGGATGTTCGGTACTGAGAACGGACTAATGTCCCATCACTTGTAAATTTTAAGGATTGTTTATTAGAGAAATTCAGTTCTCTTGCAATCCTGGAGAGACTATGAAAAGGAAAACATAGTGGCCTAAAAAGCCATCAGCCGTCAACATTAACCTGTATCCGGTACAAGTTGCCCTCAGTGTGTTAGTTCTTTCCCTTTTAAAAACAATATTAGAGAGTCTTCTTCCCCTTGCATAGTGGCAGAAGGAACCAGTACAATGTTTGTATTCCATGCATTAAACTACGTGGGCCGAAGAGATTATTTCTGGCCCATTTGAGGATATGTGTTTAATTTGGACTGACATATTATAGATATTTCTGCCCTCCTTCATCATGAGCTCTTAGGATACAATTCAATTTAACACAATATAAAGAGTTTAAAACTTTCCTACCCTCCAATATTTTTACAGATGAAAACAGGGACAAGTGTCCCCCCCCCCCTCCCCCCAAGCAACATTCGAGCATAGTCAAGAGGGCAAACAATTATTAAGGAGGATGCCTAGGAGAGGTTGCGCAGTTACTTTTGCTAGAGTTTCTAATGGAAAGGGCACGATGCAAACCACACCTCTCTTCCCCCTCCTCCTGCTGTGTTAATTCAACGCAACTATTTTTTACTTCTGAATTTAAGACTTTATCGCACAAGGGGAGGCGGGGGGATAAGAACAGTTTGTTGTTGTTGTCGTCAAAGAAGTTAATTTTCCATCCTTGGCAAAAAAAAAAAATCATTGTTGTTAGAGCAATTAATTGTTCTAATTAGAGTATTCCAGAAAGGCCTTCCATTTTCCATTAAAAATTGTTTACTCTTTTCTACATGTGTCATTTCATAGAGGTTCAAAAGTGGAATTTTGCTACTGGGCCTCCCTGTCAGGTGTGTGGAGAAAGCAGGAATTTCTAGGCCAATAAAGTGCATCATTGGCAACTAAGCCCAACAGATAAAATGTAAGGCCACATGGAATTTTATGTATATAAGAAGTTGATATTAACCAAGCATCAAGTGAAAAATGAAATCTCACTAGAGATAATCAACTTTGTGTCTATGGTCACCAGCCTGTATGGAAGATTTAATACAAGAATACTCTGGGAGGTATACATATTTTCCAGGCCTAAATACTCTAAAGGCAACCAGATCACTCTTAATGTTGAAGCTCAGCACGCCAATCCTGGTTAGTACTTGGCATTGGAGCGACCACACGAACTGCCAGGTGCTGTTCGGATATATTCAGAGGAAGCAATTGGCAAAAACAACTCTGATTATTTCTTCCTCAGAAAACCCTAAGAAATTTCCTGGGGTCACCATACATCAACACGATAACTCGAGGGCACATACATACCACACATATTCCAACTATAGGATATTTTAAAAATGCATCCTTGCAATGTTACACTTTGGCTGAGACAGTCTCAATTAATTCTCTCTCCTACGTCTTTCTTCATCTGCTTTGAAATGTTTTCCGTTTTCTCTTTTCCTCCCACTTTACTTCTCAGTTCCTAGATTGCTTCATTGCTCCAAGTGCAAAAAGAGTTTGCATGAATTAAATCAGCAGAGGAGAGGATAGGAGGGTGCAGGATCTTGTCCCTTCCCAACCGGACCAGGGCAAAAGCAACCCTGCTGCAGCTCTCCTATATTGTGCATTCTTCCTCATTGCTAAGCATTCACCTTCTTGACCACACCTGATATTGCCTTAAGCCATTGATTTTATCTGTCAAATGTTGGATGATATGGAAATGGAAATTGCTTTGGTCAACTGTTGCATGAACTGGGCCGAGGATGTTTGCTGAGGAGATATGCATATAACTATATGTAAAAACATTACAGAAGGAAAAAATGAAGAAAAGAGAAGAAAGAAGTTTGCTTTAATAGCATAAAGTGGGAACATTATAGCCCATTGCATCTTAATTTGCCATTCTGCTGGGCATGGTTGGAGTTGCAGGGGAGGCAGGAGGCAGGGGGCGGGGAGGAAAATCCAGCTATAGTCTCCCCAGTAGATAGATGGCTACTCCACTGTCTTTTTTTGAATACTGTCATCCCGATTCTAAATATGCAAATCCACTCTTTTAAAGCACAAAACCTCCACTATCGCTGCCGAAATTTGCTGCTGACTTCGGCTGACACAGACTGTGTTCTCCTGTCATACACAAATCACTTTTTTATTTTATTTTTTTGCATAAGCTGGAAGATTATTCACTCGCAATTGCATCAGAAAAAACCCATAAACCAAACCTTCATGCAAGCAGGGAACATGTTTTGTTGCCCGAGGGACAGAAAACCGGTGGGAGAGCGCAGAGTTCTCCTTGGTTATGCTTTTCTTTTATACCTGGTCTATTTTCAAGTTTGCCACAACCAAAGCTTGTACGATATAAATTTTATCTAGCTTGTGTCACTCTAAAACACATATTAGATAGCTGTATTCGGGCTGTGGAATGCAAAGTCAATATCTGTCCTCTAGACAGCAAAATCCGCCCTGCTTCTCCATTCTTACTTAACCTTGGCATTACTGAAATTACAGTTTAAACATTTGCAACGTGCAGTAAACCAAAAAACATTGGAACAATAACCCTAAAGCACTATTTGTACTCCCCCCCCCCCCCCCCCAAACAAAAAAAAAGTGCTTTTCCCTTGAGGGATTTTGACAAAAGTAAAGAGCGAGGGTGTTACTGCTTGTATGTATGTATGTATGTATTAGTAGATTTTTTATATATTTTGATATCCACATCACCCAGCCCCCCCCCCCTAAGGGGCTCCATGACAGGTGAACCACAAATAAAATCATTTAAAAAACCGTACGGTTTGTGAGTCTCCCTTACAAAAACGCTGGGATAAGAAGCTTAATGTTTTGCAGTTGTGGAAATGAACATGGAGGGGATGAGGAAGGGGGGAAGGAAATTGGGGCGTTCTTTGGGAGGGGAGGGGGGAGGATTTTGGGACTACCTGTATTTGAATATGAATACATAATTGAGATATATTACAGCTTGATACCCAAGTCTCTCAACACAAAAATTCTTTATGTCTCATGCACATTTTATTCACATAGCTAAAGGTACTTTTCTACAATATCTTTGTAATTTGGAGCATGGAAAGGGGTAGTGTACGTGGTTTGTAAACCATCAGAGAAAGAAAAAGCAAAAAAGTGTCACTTATCTTAGCCCCTATGCAAAAGGGTGTGGGTTGGCGTGGGGGGGGGGTTTTGGTTTTTGGAGTTATTTTTGGATAAGGACAAGGTATAGATGGGGTATGGATTTTCAATCTAATGTTAGAGATTTTTTAAAAAAATTATATGTAAATTATTATTCATTTTTTTTGCTAAAAACACAACAAGGTGGCTTTGTAGAGGGGTGGCAGACCACTGCCCCTTTTGCCCCCGATTGGGGCCATGGCACACCACACACCCACAGCCTGCCCCTAGAAGGCACATCAATAGGTGTTGCAGAAACCATGATGTTTGACCATCCACTGCTGCGCATTTGGGGTTTTACTGCAACCACAGTGGCATTAATGATGTGTGAGTGTAAAACAGTGCCCATGCCTTATTGCCATATAATCGAAATCGACCCAGGGCGGGTGGGGAGCGTTCCTTGGGTCTCCCACCCAGCTCCCCCCACAGTGTCCACCCCCCCCCCCAGCCCCCCGAGTTTGCGTCAAGCCTCATTTTTTGGGGATGGCTACAACTGTTGCTGATCCGCCCAAAGGATGGCGCACTTTTTCTTTTGTTCCACCCATTTCTGCCCAATAACACCTTCAAAACCACTCTTCAAAAAATTCTGACTTAAATGAATGACATTCCGGTTGTGTTATCATTAGGGATTTTAACGGCAAATGATTTTAAAAAGATGCAGTTTTCTTTCAACCACCAGTAATGGCATTTGCAGAACACAGAATTCAGTCTGGGTTTCTATTCCGAACACTTGCTGATGATTGATGATGATGATGCTATTGATGATGTTGAGGCATTGATTGCGTTGATGATGGATGTGATTGATTTGATGACGACTTTTTTGTGAGTCCAGCTATTTTTTTGACTATTGTGGATCTATGAGTGTGCATGACAACCTACAAGGACCTCTTGCCCTCAACACGGCTCAATTCAGGACTTGCAGGCTCGGCGCACTGGTTGTAGACTTGAGTGAGGAGATCCTTCTCTTTTCTGACCTAACTCCTACTTTTCTCGCATTATTGCCTTTCTCTGATTCATTCCTTCTCATGGACCCACGGCCCCAAGTTGACACCTCAACTTACCCATCTCAGCTTCCCGCGAGACAGAGTTCAGCTTGTGATCCTTATAACTGTTTTCCGTTTGCTTATTATTCTAGGGTCTGAAGGTCTTGAATTATGTCGTTTTTGTAGATCCCTCATGATGATCCTTATTTTTGTTTCTCTTTGCGTTTCAGCAAAGTGTAGTTAAAGGTACATTTTAACTATTAGAATTCGCCAGGCTGAATATGAGAAGTGAAATGAGTTGAAATTGAAATTGAACTGAGAAATGAGGAGAAGGGAGAAAGCCAGATGTGAAAATGGAGAAGGCGAAAGAAGGGGAAGCGAAGAGAAAACGAAGAACGGAGAAGGAAGGAAGGGGGGGGAGAGAAGGATGGGGAATGGAAGAACAAGCGAAAAAAGAAGGAAAAAGGAACCGTGACGGAGGAGCCTAGCCCCAGCAGAAAAAAACATCTGACTTTTCAGTTGCGATGGTTTGAATTGAGGGAGGCCCTGCGGAGGAATTGATTATGGACTGGATGCGCTTGGCGTGGATGTGGATGGATGGCGAATATCTAATCAAAGATAGCTACAGTTTAAGTACTGCAGGAGGACAAGGGCATTAAGAAGAATGGGAAATAAAGAGTTATCAGCAAGAGGATCTACATGTATTGCACCCCTACACCACACACAACTGCATCTTCTAGCCCTAACTACACCAAATGATTCAAATAGGTATAGTAAAACCAAACAACACCGGAGCTAATAAAAAAAGGTCGCAAAGAGTGCCATATAAAAATGGCAAAACTTTCACATGCACACCCCAAAACACCTGCCGAGAGGTGAAAGCGAGAGGAACAAGGACAACGACTGAATTAAAGGGATTGTAAAATAAGAAGGAAAGCAAGTTGAAGAGTGAAACGCTGGTGCAGAGTGGTTAAGATACGCATCGGGCATATTTCCCATACAGCACATGAAAAACAAGAGGTCAGTGAAAGAGACAGCGGGTCTCTGAGGGATAACGGGATTCTAATTATTTGACTGAAGAAATTACACTTTGCCAGAAAATTTAAATGAATTCTTTAAGTCAACGTTTCACAACGGACCAACTGGAGACGCAGCTGCCCTGAAACTGAACATCAGCTCCCCTATAATGGAGACAGGAATGCTTTTCTTAAGGGAGATGAAAGGGCATAACCCAATATAAATGTCTGTTGGAAATGGAAGAGTATTAAGAGTATCCCGTGAACAGGACGTTTTGACAGCTACATTGAGCCAAGATGGCTTAGTTACTAGTGGAAGACATGATTGGCTGAAGACTTAGACTTAAGGATCTCCGTGATGCCACAAAAAATTTCAGAAAAGTTCAGTTGAGGGTTGATCTGCTGATATGACATGTCAACAAAATAGCAAAAAATTAGCAACTGTTACAAGTGTTTCTTATTAGTGCCTAAAATGTATTATTAGTATTAGATTCTTATTATTAACCTGGCCCCATTATTAGCCGGCTCCCGGCAACCCCCTGAAGACGCGCCCGCCCGCCTTGGACACCTGCGGGCGCTGTCTTCCAGGAGGACTTTTTACCACCGCCGCCGTTTGCGGCGTTTTCTGT
>NC_056522.1:271965834-271969911 GCF_019175285.1 Sceloporus undulatus
GAAAAGTCCTCCTGGGCCGCTGCCCAGGTGTCAATGGGCGGGCGGGCGGCGTCTTCAGGGGGGTGGCCGGGAGCCGGCTTATGGGGCCGCTCTCACCGGCCCCGCCCCCACAGAAAAGCGCCGCAACGGCGGCGGGGAAAAGTCCTCCTGGGCCGCTGCCCAGGTGTCAATGGGCGGGCGGGCTTTACATTTGGAATACTGTTCTTTGGCAAAGGTTGATTTAGAAAAACCAGGATAGATTATGAAGACAGGTCTCCGTGGACCCTTTCATAGTACATAGTTATAGCACTATGATTCTAATTTAGTTGCTATGGCTCCATCCTGTGGAATCCTGTTCTTAATTTGATGAGATACCAGAAGTTTCTAGGTAAGAATTCTGACTACTCCTTCCTAAACTGCAAATGGAACCATAGTGTTAGAATTGTTTACTGTTGAAGGGCCCTAGATGTAGGGTACACAAATATACACTGTGCATCCAAGTTGTTCTAATAATATATCCTTCTCTACCGAATGCCTCATGTTTGCCATAGCAGTGCCATCTATTTTGCTTCTTTATAACAATTGCCTCTTTACTGGCCCTTCTGTTCCCACAAAATAGAACACATTTTATAAAATGTTGATGTAGACAAGTGATGGTGAATCTTTTAGAGACCGAGTGCCCAAACTGCAACCCAGAACCAACTTATTTATCGCAAAGTGCCAACACAGCAATTTAATAATAATAATAATAAAATTTTATTTGTACCCCGCCCTTCCAAATAGATCAGGGCGGCTTACAGAATGCACCAAAGTGCAACAATATACAAATTAAAAACAGATTAAAACAACAACAGTCCACAAAAACAATAAAAGACCCCATTAGCCCAACCTCACGGCCACGAGAGAGGAGGGAGGCCCACAGGATGTTTAGTCGGGGAATGCCTGATTAAATAGGAAGGTTTTAAGTCCCTTCCTAAATTGGGCCAGGGTGGTAGATGAGCGGAGCTCTATGGGCAGCGTGTTCCAAAGGGCTGGGGCAGCTGTGGAAAAGGATCTTCTGGCCGTAACGGCCAACCTTGCCCCAGGCACCTTCAGGAGTTGCTGCCCAGATGTTCTGAGGGTGCGAGGCGGAATGTACGGGGAGAGACGGTCCTTCAGGAATCCTGGGCCCAAGCCATTTAGGGCTTTATAGGTAATAACCAACGCCTTATATTGAGCTCGGAAGCGAATAGGCAGCCAATGGAGATCTTTAAGCACAGGTGTTATATGGCTGGTCCTGGGAGCACCAGTGACCAGCCGTGCTGCCATGTTCTGCACTACTTTAACCTGAATACTGAGGTTTTCACTTAGAAAAAAGCAACTCATATGTTAACATCTTTTGTCTTAAAAGAAAAACACATTAACAGAGCTTTCAATGATACAAACAACTTTTTATTGAAATATAAATGTTTGCATTTGGTATGCTTTTGAACAATTAATGTGATTTTTGTTGTTGTATGCAAGGTCTAACCTTGGCTTGTGCTTTGTAAGTTTGAGAGCAACACATGCAGCACTTAGGTCAGCTGTTAGTCTGTTTCTGGTTTCAGATTTGATATAATTCAAAGCTGAAAACAGCTGCTCACAAGTATAAGATGATCTAAACAAAGTAAGGAAAGCAATCCCAAGTGCTTTCATTAACTTAAAATTATTTGGCAGAGAATTCCATATTTAAGGATTTCATGTTCAGAACTAATTATTCTACCCTTTGTCATCCCTTTTATCTTCTCAAGTGTTTCTCGCAAGTCATAAAATTTATTTTTCCAGATAGAGCTTTCTTGAAATTCCAGTAGCTCTATTTCCAGATTTTCTAAATCTAACCAGTATAAGCAGGAAAGATCAAGTTCTTCAAATTTGGCTTTATCTGGAGAAGTAAGAAAACACAGGGTTGTTGCCATCTTACAAAACTGTAAAAATCTGTTATAAAATGCATCTTTGCAGCTGCTACAATGCGAGAAAATTCCTTGCAGAATCATAGAATCATAGAGTTGGAAGAAACCACAAGGGCCATCCAGTCCAACCCCCCTGCCATGCTGGAACTCTCAGTCAAAGCATCCTCGACAGATGGCCATCCAGCCTCTGCTTAACGTCCTCCAAGGAGGGAGACTCCATTACACTCCGAGGGAGTGTGTTTCTTGGTGAGTTGTAGGATTGTCTGCAAATGTTGTAGAATTTTTTTAAATGCATTTTTAGAATTGGAAAATATTTCAGCTGCCCACTTTCAAGATCTCTTTCAAAAACCTGCAGTTTTTTCTCAAATGTTTTAACATCACAGAACATTTCTGCAGTTTTCCCTACATCTTGTAGTTGTTTGTTCAGTACACTGAAGTGTAGTGTAAAATCTGTAAAAAACATGAAGTTGGTAAGTCAGGCTATTTCAGTGAGCTGTCAATATTCCTGTCCTTTTTCATTCATAAACAGCCTAATTTCATCCAAGCAGGCTCCAAATCTCACCAGGACTTGTTCTCTGCTCAACCACCAGGCATTATTGCACCCAAGTAAACAATTATACTCTGCCTAAACCTCCTCAAGAAGTGCTTGAAACTGTCAAAAATTCAGAGCACGAGCTCTGATGTAATTCACCATTTTTGTGACATTTTTGAGGATATTGTTAAATCTTTTGCCACTTTCCCTGCACAAAGAGCTTCTTCATGTATAATACAATGGAACTGAATTACTTGATTTTTTGTTTCTTTGACAAAGAACTGTATGAAACCAGATGTTTCCCCCACCATAGAAGGTGCCCCATCACCAGTAATTGAAACCACTTTTTCTAGTCTTTTGTGACAAAAAAAACCTCAACCACAGCATTGTAGATATCTATCCCTTGTGTTCTTTGAGGCAAAGAGACCAGTTTCACCAGCTCTTCTCTCATGATGTGACCAACAGCATAACACAAAATTACTGCTAGCCTTGCATGATTATTTATACCTTTGCTTTTATCCAAGCACATGGAGTAACAGGTTGCCTTTTGTAAGTCATTGGTGAACTGCAGACTAACATCACTTGCCATGCGCTGGGCTCAATCTTTAACAGCATTTCTGCTAAGTGACATCTTAGAGATATGTTGAATAATTATATCCTTGTTTGGAAAATCATGAAAAAAGGGAATTACTCCCAGACAATATAGCTGTTTTGATAATATCACCATCAGAGAGAGGCCTACCATGTTTTGCTATGCACAGTGAAATGTGAAAACTGGCAGCTGTCAGGTGATTTGTTCTAGAAAGATAGTTGCAAAAACTAAGATACTGAGAATATTTCTTCAATTTCCCTTAGAATCATAGAATCATAGACTCGCAGAGTTGGAAGAGACCTCAAGGGGCATCCAGTCCAACCCCAGTCCAACCCCCTGCCATGCAGGAAATCTAAATCAAAGCATGCCCAACAGATGACCATCTAGCCTCTGTTTAAAGACCTCCAAGGAAGGAGACTCCACTACACTCCGAGGGAGTGTGTTCCACTGTCGAACAGCCCTTGCTGGCAGGAAGTTCTTCCTAATGTTGAGGTGGAATCTCTTTTCCTGGAGCTTGCATCCAGAAACTCTTTTATTTAAGTTTTACCAAGTTTGACAACACTTTTATGATTGATGTCAAGGTGCTGTCTGACACTTGATGTGTGACACACAACACTTTCATTACACAGAATACCTAACACTTTCCCATTGCATTCAATCACTCCAAATGACTCTGTCCAGACCTCTTGGAATGGTCTTCCACTATCTGTTTTTGCTTTTTGCTTTTTTTTTTTTTTTTTTTGCTGTGCTCATTTTTGGGTGTTCAAGACTTGGAGTCTACAAAAACACAAAATTAAAATAAATAAATAAATAAATAAAAGACCCAATACAAATCTGTCCCTATACCAAAAATAGCGAACACTGTTAGTGTTAGTACATGTGCTGTACTTGTGTTGGACCTACTTCTTGGGGAATTTGCATAAATAAGATGATGTGGAGGTGTAGCACACATTTCCCAACAGAGAAGGGGTGTAGACCTTGATTATCCATACAAGCTCTCATTTTCCCATTAGCAGGAGCCCCCTTTAAAGCCACCATCTGGGTGG
>NC_056522.1:271984911-272043114 GCF_019175285.1 Sceloporus undulatus
CTCTCCCATGATTTTTGTGCAGAACCTGGATTTGGGTGAAATCTGGTAAGGAAATACAACTAATCTTTAATCTAGAGCTTCTGAACTGTAACTTGACCATAAACTTTGGACTCTGTCTATAGGATTTTCCAAGATGATGGGAGATTTTTACATTTTGTTCAGCACAGAAAGGGTCCCGATTCATGTTTTGTTTAGAAGGTGCTGTGACCTGGATGGAAAGGTAGGCCCCTGTGCTACAGGGATGCCAAGGTAGCACTCACCATGTAACGGTTATTTCATTCACCTAGCAGCCAGGTGCATATCCAGAAAGTACCTCTGTGAGCTACGGGGGTGTCTCCAAATTCAGGAAGAGGCAACTTATAAAAGTGGATCTCCAGCACACAATGATGGGCAAATCCTCCTTCCCACCATAAGCTACCATGGCCCAATGCATCCTGTTCAGTAGCACTGGGTCCCCAATTTCTTTTTCTCTGTGTTGTGTGCTAAACATTTTGTCCCTGTTTAAGCAGAGCAATGTTTATTTTTTGCCATTGACAGAAATAATTCATGGAAACACCTATCTCTGTATATTAAATGGAAATATTCAGTTTTTGATGGCAAACTGCATGTAATATTTATTTCAGAGAGCTCTAGAAGATCTGCTAGATCTAAGTATTTTAAAGACATCACTGAAATACATCTTTGCAAAAAATCATTACATTATATAGTCCAGATTATTTATTAGAGAAAATAAAATTGTTAACATAATAGGTCTATGCTGTGACAGGAATATGAGATAGGAATATGTTGTCAGCAACTCATCTGAGCCCTGTAGCCAATGTTGGCATACGGCAGAATAAACTGGCAAATTCAGAAACGTGGTTCTCAGTCCTCAGTTGAGATAACAGCAACTGGATGTCTTCCAGGAACTGAAGAAATACAAGAACCTCCGGGATTCTCAGCAACCGATGCCAGGCTTCAGCTGATAAATGACCAGACAAGCCAAGTCTCCCGAAGTGCTTTATTTACAGTGCTATAATACAGATCATAAACGAATACCAACTCTCCTACTACAACCCACAAAGCAATCACTCCTGAGTTTATATAGCCTTCAGACCATGCGGTCTCCCAAACCCAGTGACTTCCTGTGTTACATTCTAAAGTGTTGCCCTGTGCAATCCAGCTAGATGTTTCATCATCCAGGCATAGGTGCACACAGGCACCAGAGTGTCCTTGAGGCTATGAGCATCAGCTGTGCTTGATCAGCCTTGTCCTACCAGTGCTGGATGCTCATGGTCAGACACACACACATCTAAGCAATTCCCAGTGTGCTGACTTTAACCCCTGACATAAGTGCCCCTTTCCTATGCCTCTGTTTACAGTGAAAAGTGCATATTTCTGTATACATATGGTACTGTATAATACCAGATTAAAAGAGTCTAAGGGCCCATTCCCACTACCTAAATCCTCAAATCCAAAATAGAGTTAAAAGGCCCTCGTTCCCACTGAAAATCGATTCAGATCCTCATCTGATTGATTCCACTGGGGAAAAAATGGGTTAAATGCAAAAAAGCCGGGGTATTTTCATAGCAGTTGGCAGTGCAGCAGTAGGGGTGGCAGCCTCGCCAGCCCTGGGGAAGCGGTGGGTGCCCGGCGTAGGGAAGTAGGATGAAGAAGAAGGTAGGATGGGAGAAGGAGGAGGAGGGAGGGATGGGGAAGAAATGACATAAGAAAGGAAGGAAGGGAGGGAGGGAGGGGAGAGGAGAGGAGAGGAGAGGAGAGAAAGAAAAGAGAAAGGGAGAGAAAGGGTCCGGTGGAGGGCCGCTTGTCTTCCCCAGCTCCAGTGGGAACGACAAGCGCGCCCTCCCAAAGAATCGGTTCCAAAGAGGCCCCATTTTCATAGTGGGAAGGCGGGGCCTTTTGGAATTGATTAAAATAACAGGGCAGACCCAAGTCAGGACACAGGTTATTCCTTCAGTGGGAATGGGCCCTAATAATTACATATTTCATTCTTCTTCTTTGCTCATATCCCCTCTCCCCTTTTCATATTAAAATTTTGGGGACTTTTTCTGCTTTAATACCGGGTATAATACAAACTCTCTCTTTAGAATATGAGGAAGATATGAATAAGAGAGTAGAAAAATATGTTGGTATAGGTGATGATGAATGTGGTGTTAAGTATCAAGAAGTAACTCTTGGTTTGTGTCATAAAGCTCTAGGTTGTTAACTGTCAATCACCTTTGTCATATTTTTTAGTTTGGGAAGGACCTTTCCTTGTTTATTTATTTTCTGAAACCATTTAGACCACCCTTTGAATTTAACACTCATGTGAGTTTTGTTGTTGTTGTGTGCCTTCAAGTTGTTTCCATCATTTAATGACCCTAAAGGAAACTTGTCATGGGGTTTTCTTGGTAAGTTTCTTCAGAGGTTTGGCATTGTCTTCCCCTGAGGCTAAGCATATGACTTGGCCAAGGTCTCCCAGGGGGTTTCATGGCCAAGCTGGGAATTGAAGCCTGGTCTCCAGAATAATAGTCTAACACGCAAACCTCTATGCTATCCTGGCTCTCTTAGTTACATTTATATTGTTTCTTTCTTTGAATAAGTTCAAGAACATGTATGTAGTTCCTCTTCCCTGCAATTTATTCCCATATCATTGCTGTGAGATGCCTTTGTAGCTTTCCAGAGATTTGAATCTGGCCCTCCTACGCTTTCTTAAGTGTTACACACTGACCTCCTTTTAGGAACATGGAAGGAGGTTTTAATCAATGCACGTTGTGCCAGTTTTAGAAAATCTGTAATTAGTCTTCACAGACCAGAGATCTTATACATATACAGCCGATTCTTCTTATACACAGATTTCTTATACACGGATTCAAGCATCCACGGTTTGAAAATGTTCAAAAAAAGAGTATAAATTTCAAATATCAAACCTTGATTTTCCATTTTTTATAAGGGACACCATTTTGCTATGTCATTATATTTAATGGGACTTGAGTATCCATGGATTTTGTTATCCATGGGAGATCTTGGAACCAAACCCCAACATATAACAAGGGTCCACTGTACCTCCAAAAGGAGAAATGAAATGAAATTAAGTTAAACATCATACACAAATAACAAACTAACATTTTAAAATACCCAGTGTCCCCAGTCTCCCCATCACTGTCACACCCTATTTGTCAGTATGGATTTTTTTGACAGTGACAACATATTGTTAGCAGCTAGTTTTAAAAGACAGATGTACCAATGATTTCCTCCCTGTAGCAAAAATTCTGTGCTATCATTTATGAGCAGTATGAGGGTCTTAGTGTCACTCACCCTACAGTTTACATACTCTGTTTTTGATGGCAAATACTCAGGAGCTGGGTCACAATTAAAGGAGCCTTTTGTACATTAACAAGTGTTATGCAACACTTCTCCCTGTCTACCCATCTTTATCCTGAACTAACTGGATTCTATGATTGAAATAAAATAAAATAAAATAAAATAAAATAATTAATGGTGTAGGAAAAATGTGTAGAAATACTTTCTCCCTCTCTCATAACCTTACAACTCAGGATCATCCATTGAAGCTGTTTGTTAACAGAGTCAGAGTACTTTTTCACATGCTGATGTGTTATTTGATATCAAGGTGACTTTGAATTATGGTAGCCCCATGAATCATATGACACATGTTTAATTTATGGAACTCACTGTCACACAATGTGCTAATGACCACTTGTACATGATTTTAATTACACGGTTTTGTTCATAATTGTGGCTTCCCTCTCCATAAATTGTGTTTTGAGAAGGGGAATCTAACCTAGATTGTGACTCTAGTATTAGAGTTGACCAACAATTTACCCTTCTGTGCTGTGCTGCAGCCTCAGTATGGATTGGAACTCCTGCCCCAGAAATTTGTTTCACAAATTTAATTTCTTTCACTGACAGTTTTTGTGTAATGAAAGGTGCAGGCTTGGGGAAGCCCATTTGATGGCACAATTAAATGTCTAAACTGCCATGTAAGTCAGAAACAAGCTGAAGGCACACAACAACAACAAAACTTGACACTCATGTGGCTTTAAAGAGAGAGCAGATAAATTACTGAAGGATGAGACTATCAGCGGCTTCTAGTCATGGTACTGATATGGAATCTCTAGGTTCAGAAGCAATAGATTGCTAAATTAAAAGAGAGAGAGAAAGAATTTCAAACAAATTTATCAGCACAGTATTAATGAAACAGTAAATAATAATGTAAAGCACATAAGTATACAAAGAGCAAGTTTAGACACAGAAGAAGAAGGAGTGAAGATAAGAGCAAGGAACAGCAACAATCTAAGATACATAGATGACACCATGCTACTAGAAGAAAATATCATAGATTTGGAACAATTACTAAGGAAGGTCAACAAAGAAAGTGTGAAGGCAGGCTAACTGCTGAACACAAAGAAAACAAAAATAATTATCATTATGTACATAAATGCAGTGTACATAATGAGGAAATCAAAATTGCTAAAAGTTTCCTATACCTTGGATCAAACAAAGAAGAAAGTGCAATCAAGAAATAAGAAGATTAGGAATGGGAAGTGCATGAAAGAACTAGAAAAGATCCTGAAAGGTAAAGACATGCAACTAAGCACTCAAGTCAGAATCATTCAGGCCATAGTATTCCCCATTACCGTGTACTGATGTGAGAGCTGAACAGTGAAGAAAGCCAACAGAAAGAAAATCAGCTCAATTGAGATGTGGTACTGGAGAAGAGTGCTGAGGATACTATGGATGGCCAAAAAGACAAACGAGTGGAGCCTAGACAAGCAAATGGATCAAGTCTGAACTCTCCCTGGAATCCAAGATGACAAAACGGAGGCTGTTGTTTTTTGGTCACATCATGAGAAGCCATGACTCATTAGACTATAATGCTAGGAAAGGTAGAAAGGTAGAAAGTAGTAGAAAGACAGCAAGACCACATGGTGGTTAAAGATCACATGGCCTGAGTCTGCAGGAGCAGTGGAGGAAAGAGGTCTTGGAGATGTTTCATCCATAGGGTTGCTATGAGTCAGGGTTGACTCAAAGGTAGTTAACAACAAACAGGCAATACAATGATAAATACATAACAATTTACAGGGATCTATACAAACAGATCACAACTATGTGATAGGAGCTGTGTTACGTGCTAAATGTCCAGTCTTTTGTAAGATGCAAGGTCAGCTGCTCAAACAAAACAAAATACTTGCAAAATGCATTCAGGTTAGTCTACTTGCCATGTTTCTTTCAGAGAACTTCTGCAAGATGCTGAACTAAAATACTATGGCTGAGAAAACCTTCGACTTTACATTGTGTTAAGGGTTGTTTTCATGAATTCCAGAAAAGAAATTTCTTTCTTAATATTGCTCTTTTGCTAAAAGGGGGTTGATTAGATGGTTCAGTACTTTTATTTTATAGTAAGAGGTGCTACAATCTCTTGTTGATATGCAGTGTTTAATGGATTTTTCATCTTTGGTTTTTTGGAATGATGTCCTGCTTTATACATTATGCGAGTGCTTCTCAGGCTTTCTGATGTGAGGGATTGGCACTTAATTTTCCCCAATGTGCTACTAAACTTGTGCCATTATTTATTTATCTTCTGGAAACTTGTCAGAGACCAGCAGCCAGTGGCTCTAGGACCATCAGGAACCACCATCTCAGTAGCGCTACATTATGTTACACAAATGTAACATGCAGTACAGTGTGCCCTTGGCTTACGTGGGGATCCATTCCGGATCCCTCCGCATAATCCGAATAGCGTGTAAGCTCAAGTCCCATTCGATTGAATGGGGCTCGTGCTCGTGGCTCAGGAGAGTGCACATGCCATGGCATGGGTGAGCATACCATTCATTGTCTTGTCGCGCGGCTTCTGCGTAAGCTGGAAGCCGTGTATGGGGTACCTGCCTATAGCGCGGGTGCACTGTAACTGGGTGATTTTCTTTGTGAGACTGATGGATTTCCACTCCATGTGGCTAAGTCTCATGCTTTCCATTGTAACAGTTTCAAAAAGGGTTAGCCTCCTTAGTCAGTTGGAATAATAAACAATGTAGAGTTCACAATGTAGAGTTCTCTGACACTGTACAGACCGGTGATAAATGCTGGCATTGGGGCAGAGTGGGGGAGTGGTGACTGCATGCCGTGCCCCTGACTCCACCCCCATGCTGGTGTGATGCCGTGTGCCTCACTACATGGCGGTAGATGTTATGTGTTCCCTTGGCATAGCATGTACATGCACTGCACCAAAGGAGCGCTGAAAAACCACGGTGCCAGAGGCTATGGTGCCCTTTTCATGGCGCATAAAGAAGCTGCTTTTTGCGGCTTCTTTTTGTGCTGTGGACCTGTTGGGTGGGGGGGCATGGCATGCGATTGTTGCATCCCTGATCCATCAGGGAAAGGGGCGCCGCCCACCGCCCCTTAAGGGCCATCTGAAAAGACCCTTTGAAGGCTAATGTGTTTCATAAGAGAGAAAGGACAATTGTCCAGATTTCTTTCATTAGTTTAAGATGTAATATTGAATGTTATTGACGATTATCACACTGAGGAGGCACGCGTCCTCCTCCTGTCATTAAATCGCCATTAAATCATGTTAATAGTGCGACTGGAGAGAAGATTATCACACCCCCGTGCCTCCATTACTGTTTACAGACAGAACAAGAATGGGAGAAGCGTGTAGAGGTGTGATAATCTTCCCCTGATCGTGCTATTAACATGATTTAATGGCAATTTAATGACGGGAGGAGGACGCTTGCCTCCCGTGTGATAAAGTCCAATATAATGGGACTATTGGATTACTGTTTATTGATAAATTAAATGCTCTCACCTCTGCTTGAATTAAGGTAATGTTTTTCTGTCTCACCGTATCATTAATTAACTGAGCAATGCTGATATTATGGGCAAGTGCTTATGCTTTTTATCCTTAAGATGTCATAGCTACATCCCTGATAGGGCACACAGCACTTCTAGTGAATTGCATATCAAGTAGTTCTGCATCGTGTCTTGTTCCACAATGGGAGTCCCTGTTGCACAACAGGTTCCACAGTGTTCTGGTGCTCATTGTGCAGTGGGGCCCATGGCTCAATGCCCATCCTGTTGGCACAGTAGTCTTGGCAGTATAGCTATGTCTCTGTTCCCCTCTTGAAAATACAAACATTTTGCAACATCACATGATTGTAAATCAGTTTCTGCTGCTGTAAATTCCTAACAGGATTCCAGCCTTAATTTCAGTTACAGTGGTCACTGTGTTAGTTTTGCTGAAGGTAAGCTTGACTATTTCTATGTCTTCATTGTCTGACTGAACCTATGTAAATCCTCTGTGGTTGTTATTTTTGTTTTTTGAATGTTCAGTATTAAGTCTCCTTTTGCACTTTCTTCTTTAACTTTCCTCAGTAATTGTTCCAAGTCTTCAGTATGGGGTTGTCTGCATATCTTAGACTGTTAATATTTCTTCCTCCAGTCTTTACTCCTCTTTCTTCCAAGTCTAAACCTGATCTTCTTATGATGTTTTCTACATATAAATTGAAAAAAGTGGTTGATAGAATGTAGCTTTGCCTGACGCCTGCCAAGATGACCAAATTGAGGCTGTTGTACTTTGGGCACACCATGAGAAGACAGGGCTCACTGAAAACGACAATAATCTAGGAAGGCTGGAGGACAGTAGAGAGGAAAGCTGCATATTATATGAATAGACTCAATCTAGGAGGCCACAGCCCTGAGCCTGCAGGACCTGAGTAGAGCAGTTGAGGACAGGAGGTATTGGACATGTCTCACTCATGGGGCCACCATGAGTTGAAGTTGACTTGAGGGCAGTTAACAACAACAAAAGCTTTAAGGTCATTGCATTTCCCCCTTTGCATTTTATTTCCATCCCCTATTCCTATTCCCAGTCTCAGGTGTATATCATACTTGCCAGTTGGGGATAACACTTATGTCTGATGAAGAGGATTGTAGTCCACAAAAGGATTAATCTTTAAGGTGCCACAAAACGGTTGTAGCTTTTGCTACAAACAACAAACATGGTTCCCCCCCCCGCCAAACACACACTTATTCAACTGTCACATACTGCAATTGGGCTTCCATTTGAGAGTTGTTGTCTTTTTCAAAACTTCAGTGCTGTCCCCCCTCCTTATTTTAAGGGCCAACTGCCATGTTAACTAACAGTGCTTTGATTTACCATTAGCAAATTAGGGCTTATGGGCTTTCCCACATCCACCTCTTGGTTTCTTGCTTCTCTAGTAACTATTTGACATAGAAAACTCAGATCTTGTAGCACCTTTGAGACTCACTGAAAGAAAGAAGTTGGCAGCATGAGCATTCGTAGACTTCAGTCTGCTTCCTCAGATGCAAAAAAATCAGATGGATCATTACGTACTAAAAATAGTCAGTTTGTTGAGTGCACCAGGTTTCTCTTAGAAAACATTTCTTCGTATGAAAATGGAAACGTTTTCCTTGGTAGACAAAATATTTAAGTCTGTAAAGATCCAAAGAAATGCAAGCATATCTGGAATGGTGTGATATAAAAGAATCAGTGGCCTGTGGATGAGTGAAGTATTTGAACCTAAGGCATGCTTGAATTGCCATAATCATTGCTGAGTCTGTGTGCAACAAAAAGAAGATAAAAATAGAACGAATGAAAGAGAAAACTGTTGCCAAGTCTGGGTTGCAGTTCTATTTTTCTGAAAACAATGACAGAACAATACTTGGAATAGAATATAACTTTTCAGATACCATGAAAAGGCTTTTGCAGCTGCATGCAAAGCAAAACAACCTTTATAATAAAAATCCACCAAACAACGATACCTTTATTGGCCAACTGAAATGCACAATATACTAGTTGCAAGCTTTCGAAGCTCCACTGGCTTCTTCATCTGGGAAGATGTTACCTACAAACATTTTGAATTTTGATATGTAACAGATTTTGAATTTACTAAATATATTTAAATCTTTAATGTATGTGTGGTATATGACTTTTGTACACATGACGAACCTATCATGTGTACCAGTTGCCCACCTGCTGTTCCTTACATCCTTTGCAAAGGATGTGCTTTTTTTGATGTGGAGAATAATCTCCTTTTTAAAATAAATAAATAATAACCCATGAAGGATCTTTAATTTTCCCCACCTTCATGCCTCCTTTTCTTACTTATATTAACATTTTCAAATTACACTGTAAACTGCTTGCCCTTGTGTTTCAGTACATCTTTTGAAAGTTCTTTTCTGACTGACAGAAAACCAGAGCCTTTGAGAGATTCAAAAAGCTTTTATCTTAATTGGTTTTAAAGGACGATTTCGTTATGGCTTGAAAGACTATACAGTTTCACAGCCCAGATGATTATTAAACGCTTGCTGCTCTGGATTTGTGCTGTTTAAAAGAATGTCTTTAAACACATGTATGATAAAGAGGAGTCAGCATACATGCCCTATGGTTGATCTACAGGCAGCATTCCTGTTATGCTCTTCTGTTTCTATTGTTGGCTGAAGATCATAGAAGTTGTACTGCAACACATCTTCAGGGCTCCAAGTTAGAGAAGACTATCTCCAAAAGTGATGTTGGAGCATCTGAAGGCAGCATCCAACATCAGATGAGTAGGTTTTTCTCATATTCTCTCTACATCTCCCTGAAATCTGACCCAGGGGGACTCCCACGCCCCACAGCAGATATGTGTGTGTGTGTGTATGTGTGTGTGTAAATATCTCCTGAATTCCATGGTGAACACACTTGATGTCATCTGAGTTTGGAAACTAAACAGGATCAGACCTGGTTAGTACTTGGATGAGAGACCAGAAAATATCATGTATCTGCAGATACATCTAGGAAAACATTATGTCTGAAAATCTTGGAGAGCCAACACTGCCACTCAGAGCAGAGAATACTAGGCTCAGTGGACCAGTATTCTTATTTAGTTTAAGGTGGATACCATCCTGCCTGCAGTTGGACACAA
This sequence comes from Sceloporus undulatus, assembly GCF_019175285.1. Classification (NCBI taxonomy): domain Eukaryota; kingdom Metazoa; phylum Chordata; class Lepidosauria; order Squamata; family Phrynosomatidae; genus Sceloporus; species Sceloporus undulatus. The sequence continues at coordinate 271,994,832 of NC_056522.1, forward strand.
CTGGGTTTCAGCCTGAGGTCTTCAATCTAAATTTCTTTCTTTCCCTTTTATAATGTTTCCCTGATAAAGCAATATATCCTCACAGTTGGATCCCTGTCTCTGTAAACTGCAAAGCTTAATGAACAAGCTGTGAAGAACACAGCTGACACATGGTGACCCAAGCTACCTTCAGCATGATGTGACACTTCACTCTGCTGGCCGGAACTCAAGAAGAGCAGATTTTGCTTGTTTTCCCATAAGATAGCTACCATGGCTGCATAATAAACAGGACTGCTGAAATTAACTGACTTCATTTTTAAGCAAAATTCTAACTCTTCCCTCCCCCAGTAAATTGACTTTATAACCCATGTTCAGTGTGAGTGATTACATGCTAAGTTCAACTTGCTCAAAGGCCAAATCTGTTTGTCCATTATGCTGTGAAATCATTGTAAGGGTATTCTGAAGCCTCTTCACTACAGAGTTTGCCTCTATACTTGGATGTAACAAATTCAACTTACAGTCATATATACATTCTTACCTGGGAATGGATGCTACAGAATTCACAAGGGGCTACTTCTGAGTGGACAATGTAGCATTGTTAGGTTGTGGTCATTATGCCGTGGAGATTCTAGCTTCATGACTTGACACTAGAGTTCAGTGATTTTTATCAAATTTGCACATGTACTTTTCCAGCTGTTTTAGGAAATAATGACTATAACACAATAGCTATTTTAAGAACAGAGGTGGAACCAGTCAGTGAAACTATGTGTTTGGTTCCCTTTTTCTCTTTCTTTCATTCTTTTTGTCTCACTGGCTTATGCACCTTTGGTTGTCAACAAAAAACAGCAGATCAACTTTAGTTGAGTGTCAATAAGAATAATTTCTTAGCAGAACTTGGATAAGTTACCTTTTAAGAACAGTTTCCAGAATATCTTAACCATGGTGGATCCCAACCATGTTAGTTGGGGGTTTGGAAAATTTTTGCCTTAAAAGTGAATTGAACTGTAGTAATAAAAGTAATGGAAAAATAACTGGCCATGCTGGTGAGTGGTGGTGGTGGTGATGGTCTTGGAGTTCTAGTCTAAAAAAATCATTTTAGAGCCCCTCTAGATGGGAAGAAAATCCATGAAAGTCTCCTTTTTTGTTACTGTACAAATCCAAATCATTTTTCTTTTGGAGATCCACATGATGTTTTCTTCATTCTAAAGTATTTCCTGGAAACCCCTGGCATTATCAAGAAGTTTTCATTCCTAGTTCTCGTATCAGTTAAATTGAGCCAGTATTTTCTGAAATGAAGTGTATTTCTAGTAGTCTGTTGATGTTATTCTGGAACTAGCTAAAATGGTAGCTGCCAGTAAAATAAAAGTATTGTTTCCAGGACAAACATTTACCAGAGATCAAGTGAGAAAAAGAGGAATGTTGGCACTAAAACAGAAATGATTCTAATGTTGAACTGGTTTGATATTGGTAGAGAGACTGTATATTAATTCCTGAATTATGATAAAGAAGCTCAGTGGAATTCAGCAAAATTCAGTTTCTGAAATATTGCACAAGACTGAATGTGACACGTAAGCATTGGGAGGGGGAGGAGGAAGAACACAAGGGGAGGGGATATTTCAAGAAAGAATTTGGATGCAAAACATGAATATGCAGGTTAAATCCAAACAAAATAACTGGAAAGTCTCAGTACTCCCATGGACATTCTTCCTTTCTAGATGAACTCTAAGTTGGAGTCTAAAGTAGTAGTAGTATGGGTGTCTGGGTTTGTTGTTGTGTGCCCTCAAGTCGTTTCAAACTTATGTGGTGTAGTGGTTTGAATGCTGGACTATGACTGCCACAAGATATATAACTTGCATGGTTTTAAAAAGGAATTAGACAAATTCATGGAGGATGAGGCTGTTGATGGCTGCTAATCAAGATGACTATACTGTATATTATGTCCAGTATATTGGTTGTTCAGCCAGCATAGTGTGGTGGTTTGAGTGTTAGACTAGGAATCCCCATTCAGCCATGGAAACTCATTGGATGACCTTGGGTAAGTCATATTCTTTCCACTTCAGAAGAAGGCGAGGCAAGTCTCTCTGAACAAAAACGGCAAAGAAACCCCTAGGATAGAGTCTCCATAAGCTGGAGTTGGCTGGAAGGCATCCCTACCACAACAGTACAACAACAGTATTAATATCATATTTTGATGCAAACTGTCCATAGTCCAACATTAAAAAGACAATTAACCCTAATCAAACTGAGTCTGCTAGATAAGGTACTCAAAATGTTTCTTCCCCAGAAGCTTTGAATGTTGGATCTCTTTGGCAGTGTATGGGTTAGCCTTCTTAATGTTCTCTGTATAGGCAGCTCAGTGAGATGCAGTGGGCAATGAAGCAGCAGAATTCAATTTGCAGTAGTGACCTAAGAAAGGCTATTTTTAGTAATAAAATAGGTCAGGGGATGCTCAGTAGTACAGACAGATAAAGGAACAATCATCCTCCTGCTCTCAGGGGGCCTTTTTTCTCATATAACAGTACAGCTCTGAGATGGGGAAACCAAATTAAGTATCATCACATGATCAATGTTTACATTTTTCATTGTGAAACCATCATTAGGAAAGCACTGTGGTTTCATTCTCAAGCTTGGAGCAAAACAGAAACTAGGTAAATACTAGCTGGAGGGGTCTCATGGTGAGTGAAAACAATGGAACTGTGGGTGATATTACAGCTTTTTTAAAAGTCTATTTTAAAGCACCAGTTTAAATATTGCAATGTATACAAGCTGGCAAATCTCAGCATCTGCTGCAGTGGTTGCTTTGCAATGATTTACTGCCCTTCTATCCTCTCTAGTCTATGAAGGCTGGATTCCTATCTGTTACATGAAATTAATAAATATGGGCATGTCAGCTTGCTTGTTTGACATTTTTTCATCTTCTTATTGATTGTGTTGTTATTAGGTTAAATAGAAGCCTCTTCTTTAAAAATACAGCATTTACAATGCATTGGTTATAAATTTATCTTGAGTAGTATGGAAGACAGATGGTTTAAAAAAACTGAAGTTATCATCCTATAAAAACAATTCTGTGTTAATGAACTTATTTGAAAGTGACAAGATCAAGCAGGTTGTTTACATTTTCATTGGGGGGGATTGAAATAAGTTTGGACAACCCCTCTTCTTACTATTTTTACTCTGCAATGAAGCTCCCCTTTCCCCCTTTCCTAGAGAACATTCTAGATATGTGTCTTCTGTATGATTAATAATAGAATCACAGAGTTGGAAGAGACTGCAAGGACCATCCAGTCCAACCCCTTTGCATCCAGGAATGCACAATCAAAGGACTCCAGATAGAATGCCATCCAGCCTCTGTTTAAAAACCTCCAAAGAAAGTGACCGCACCATTCTTGAGGCAACGTGTTCCCACTGTTGGATTGCTCTTACCGTCAGAAAGGTCTTCCTAATGTTTAAGTGGAAACTCTTTTCCTGTACTTTTCTGCAGTCCTGGATAGACAGTATGACACCAAGATCAGCTTTTTGAAATACTGACTGCCTTAGAAGACTGAAGAATGGCATAGGATCACAAAGAGGGCAATGAGGTACAATTTGGTTTCATGCCCAGTGCTTCTGAATTTCTGGCACTTCGAGTAAGCTTTCAAATGCAAAAGTGCTTGGAAGTGTTTGATTTTTCCATGTTTTTCTGCCCAGTCACTTATTCACTAGTTTCAATGTCATCAGCAGGATTTTAGAAAATTGAATAACTGGTATCAAAAACAAGGTGTCTTTTCACCTAAGACTTTTAAAAATGTCATTTGCCCTTGAAAACCTATTTTAGGAGGGAGGAAACAATGTACAGAATTGGTTTAACACCACTTGAATCACAAGTCAGCTTAATTCTGTCAAATGACTTAGCACCTAGAACTTTGTTGTGAGCTACTATTAAGCTAGTTTTCTAAACACACCCAGGTTAAAACATCTGACAAAACCTTTCTGCCCACCTCAGTGGACTGGTCTTGTTAAAACAAGCCAGCTACTTTAGCTTAGGAATGCCAAGCAAATGTTTTGGCTATTATCTGTGCAAACTTTGACACAGTACCTTTACGGATCTGATATGCATGCTAGCTCTAGTGGCCTGTCTGATCAGAGTGAGAGCAAGTGGAACATGCAACAATGTACTTTTACCACATTGCCACTGCTTTCTGACTATAGCCATACCTCAGTTAACAAACACTAACTCATGTTTACAAAATGTTGTTATGCCTGCCCATAATAGGTGATAAAAGGCATAGAGACTAAAACCTATGAAGAAAGGCTGAAGGAGTTGGGCATTGTCAGATTTGCGGCTTTCAGATTCACAGATTCGATGCTTTGCAATTTCCTTGCTGTGTGCATGTGCACTTCTCCCTCTCCGTCCCTCCCAGGCTTCTCCCCTGTGAGCGGAGGAAAAGCTGAGGATGGAGGGAACGGCCGGGAGGGTGCGTGCAAACAGCTAGGGACTCGGGAATAATTGAGCTCCCTGATGCTTTGGGAATGAAGGAGGAAGTGGCCATCATGTGCTCCCTTGCCTTTCCAGTGCCTCGAACAGCTTGCTAGAACTGTTTAAGGCTTCGGAAGAGAAATGTGCACATGCACTAGTCCCCCCCCCCATTATTCGTGACTTTTTTTGATTCATGAGGGTCCTAACCCCCGCATATCCAGAGGGAAAACTGTATCTCAAGGGCTGTTTGAAAGACGAGGGGGCAGGCCTTTAAACCATTAGACTTGGTGTGATCCTCTGGGGCAGGATCCACAGAGGGTCAGACCAAGTCTAATTGTTTTAAGTTACAGGAGAGTAGATTTCAGTTGAATATTAGAGGAAATTTCTTGACAGTAAGAGTAGTTTGGCAATGGAGCCAATTGCCTGGAGATGTGGTGGGGTCTCCTTCTCTGGACATCTTCAAAAAGAATCTGGGCAGCTACTTACAGGGATGGTTTAGCGGGAGATCCTGCATTGAGGATCTTTATGATTCTATATGTGCCAGCCTACAACAGAAGGTAATCAACAGCTGCCCCCAGAATCCCTTACTGAGCATTCATGAACAATAAAACAAATAAGAAAAAGGAGAGGAGATTAACCCATTTCACCAGCTACCCCAGTATGCTAAGAAAGGAGGGGTGTAGAAGTTTGGCCACCAAACTGGAAATTATAAGAAAAGTGCATACTGGGAAAAGAAAGAGTCCTCCCTGGATACATTTTAGAAGAACTTTTCAAATGTTCTTTAGAAGGTTCAAAATGTGTTTGTTCATTGGGGCTTACCTGACCTGGTTGCTTCATTTCATATATTCATGTTGTTAGTTTTGAAATAAAAGCACGCTGAAACATATTCACTTGCTCTTCTTATCTCTTTTCTTTCTGAGTTATTTCTGCCCCTGAAATCAAATGTTCTTTTAAAGTAGTAATGTTCACAAATATATCTGCTTTGTTAACTGAGATATACTTGTAATCTCCCCCTCTGAATTTGTGAACATTTTTTTTAAAACAGTGGGCAGGGACCCCAGAACTGTGTTTTTTGGGGGGAGGGAAGGAAAGCTGGCATTATGAATTTTGTGTACCTGTATAAGAAACAAAAATACAGTCAGTAGTAATAGTAGTAGTAATAATACCACCACCACCAAGTAAGGCAGTTAACAATATGACTACAGGGAAGACAATGTTGTTGTTGTTCCATGCCTTCAAGTTATTTCCAACTTATGGCGACCCTAAGGTGAAACTATCATAGGGTTTACTTGGCAAGATTTGTTCAGAGGTTTGCCATTGCCTTTCCCTGAGGCTGAGAGCATGAGACTAGTCCAAAGTTTTTATTGCTGAACTGGGAATAAATCTCTGGTCTCCAGAGACAATGACAAAATAGTAAATCAAATATTATACCATTATTTAAAGCATAAAGGTAATATATCCAGGAAAGGGGAAAATATACAAGGCCTTATTAAATAAATGCAAGATGTCTATAAATTAGGATAGTTCTGACTGATAGTTCTTCAAGGGCTCAACTACAGAAGAGTTTTGGTGGTCATGATTCTTGGTGCCTTATCATTTCAGAGGGCTCAACCCCCCACCATCCCAGCCTTAGATGGGCTTAAGCCCCTGCCCTTGTTCCAGAGCCAGTAACAATGGGGAGGTATCCATACTCTTGCTGATCCTCTCAGTCAGATTGTTCTCTTTATTTAATGGTGTTGTGCCACAATAAGTAGTTCTTTAAAGCGTCTTTTCTGTTTAATTGGGGCAGATCATAAATTATGTTTTCTTCTAGCACTCAAAGAGAGCTTATCATCACAACACTCCCCTTCTCGCTCCCTGAAGAACTTTTAACCTGGTTTGATAAAAGCAAACTGCCAGCTTGATTTACTGTGAATATAGTCATTTTAGTCTCTTTTTGTCCTCCCAGCCTGTCCCTTCTAACTCATCATATATGCCATGAGTTCATGACAAATCATGATCAGCTCACTGCACCTGTACAGACAGCCACTCTCTCTCACTAGCATTGCTCACTCATTGACGTAGTGCTATCCATTATTCATGCAGTGAAGTGCTCTAGCAGGAAGGCTCCCCCTCCTCCACCCTTTTTTGCATAGGGCAGAATTAAAACCGGTGGGTGACATGAGCATCTCTGCTATCTGCCTTTGCCTTTGCCTTCAGCTGAAGCACATACAAAGCAGTGGAGTTTTCCATCCACAAAAGGCCATTTAAAGCTGGAACAAAGCAAAGCATGCAATTTTCCTCTTGATCTGGAGTTCTCAGTAATGTTCAATAGCTATTTCAACACAAGTGATCCACAAAATAGACAAGGGGGATTACGTGTTGTGAGTTAATTTGTCCAGATCAGGGACATCTTTTCTAACCGCAGCATATTAGCTAATTTAATTTTTTCTTCTTCAGCAATATGCTTGTCAGATGAATAAAATACACAAAAGACATTTTTAAACTGTTAAGAAATGAAGTGTCTCTCCTAAGTGGACATTCTAAAGTGGGGATCAAGAGGCCATTACCTGAGTAGCCCAAGTCAGTTAAAGCATCTTTTTAGAGGAATATATATAGAACTATCACCATTATAAAGTTTAATTTTCAAACACTTTATGTATCACTTTTTGGGTATACAATCTCTTGAAGCTGTTTACATGATGATGTTGTGCATAAAACAAAAACAAAAAAATAGAGCCCAAAATAGAACCCAAAATAGTCTCCCCCAAACTTCCAGTTTATGGAAGAAAATAAGTAAGTGTGGCCAATGTTGTGGTAGACATCCTCCATGGCTGTTAACCCCTGTTTAAGACAATTGGATACAAAAGTACCCACTCTGGTACCTTTCCCAGAAGGAGCATCTTTAAAACTAGGCAAAATTTGGAATATACTTTTAGGTTAAGAGAAACTTTCCTGAGAATTTGCCAATTGGTTGTCTTGTTCAAGGTGGCTTGGATTATTACTTCATTTCTTGGAGAAGCATGTATAACTTCATGCCAACCAGCTGGTTGGCTCATGATTGATTTTATGATTCGTGATGGACAACATTGGGCTAATAAGTTGTTGCCTATAGTATGACGTGTCCCATAAGAATTCCCTTCTCATTCCTTCTTCTTCTAGGAAAAATGAACACAGAAAAGCAAGAGTGTAGAAAAACTCACACAGAGTATGGGGATCTACAGTAAATGAGGAAAGTGGGGATGAAGCATTGTGGAGAGAGGGAAATAGAGAGAGAAAGAGAGAGATGTACATGTAAAAGGGTGCATGGGGAGAAAGGAAAGGGGGCATAGAAGACAGAAAGACCTTTCCCTTTCTCTAAGACTGTTTTATCATGTCTTCTGCCACATGTATTGAAAATTTCTCTGCTGCTCCAATGCGAGGGAAACAGGCTTGCTGGGAATTTCAGAACTAGCTATCATCACAACTTCTTCCCATCAAAAAAGAAGGCAAGCTAGTTTGGAGCTGTCATACTAGTTTATCTTCTTTTTGATGGGAAGAAATTGTGATGATGGCTAGTTTTGCCACAATCCAGCCTAGCATCTGCCATGAAGGTCAGTTACAGGGGTTTAAGGTTGGATATCTTCCCATCCTAAACCTGCAACTCTGTTAGCTGGAGCAGATAGCTCATGAATGGGGAGCAGGAGATAGACTCAGAGCATTGGCTTTTATCACTGCCTTTCATTGCAGCTTTTCAGGCAAGCCAGGGTTGAATGCAAGTATAGGTACACCTGGGGAGGGGAAAAGATGAGATCAAAAAAAGGAGTGAAGTAGTCATTTTGAACCTATGGAAGTCAGGCAGGAGGTGTAATCTTACATTTCGCTTTCCATAGTGAGCTACCCTGTGTACAAATACAGTATATGTGTTCTCTCTTTTGCTTTCCCCTTTCGATTTCATGTGTTTTGTCCTAAAGTGAAAAAATGAGAGAAAAAATTCATGAAGGATTATTTGTCCACAGCGCAGACGCCCCCCCCCCAAAAAATGGGGGGGGGGGAGAGGACTGTTCTAAGCAAACAGCAACAGTTGAAGGGATTGTCTCTCCCTGTCTTTTCATGAGGAAAATCCCAAGTGTCATCTCATGTAATAAAGTGGAATTGTGCCACATTACTCTGCTGTATTCGCTGCAAAAGGAAGAGAAAGATCCACTGCTGGGGAAGAATGAGAACTGCTTAGATTTCATAGAATCATAGAATTGAAAGAATTGGGCCACTGTATTATTACCATATCATAAGATAGGAGGAAGGAACAAAAACAATCTACAATCTACTTTATGCAGATGACACCATACTATTAATGGAAAATATCAGAGACTTGAAACAATTACTAAATAAAATTAAAGAGGAAAGTGCAAAGACAGGCTTACTGCTAAACATTAAGAAAAAAAATGGGAGAATCTACAAAAATTCGACCTAGATAATGAGGAAATCAAAATAGTCAAAGATTTCTTGGATCAAATATTGATCAGAATGGAGACTGTAGTCAAGAAATTAGAATGTAAATGGGGGGGGGGGGAGTGCACCTATGAAAGAACTAGATAAGCTCCTAAAATATAAAGATATATAGCTGAGCACTAAACTTGGAATCATCCAAACCATTGTATTCCCCATCACCATGTATGGATGTGACAATTGGACAGTTAAGAAATCAGACAAGTAGAAAATTGACTCATTTGAGATATGATGCTGAAGAAAAGTGCTGAGGATACCATGCCAAAAAGACAAACAAATAGGTGCTAGAACAGATCAAACCTAAACTCTTTCTGAAAGCCACAATGATGAAACTGAGGCTGTTATACTTTGCCCACGTCATGAGAAGGCTTGATTCATTAGGAAAGGCAATAACACTTCGAAAAGTAGAAGGTAGTAGAAATCGAGGAAGACCACACAACAGATGGCTGGACTCAATCAAAAAAGTCACACGCCTGAATTTGCAGGACCTAAGCAGAGCAGCGGTAGATAGGGGGACTTGGAGTTATCTCATTCACGGGGTTGCCGTGAGTTGACTTGAAGGCTGTTAACAGCAACAAATTACTTTCCTTGAGCTATATTCCTATATTCCTATTGATGCAGCCTAGAATCGCATTGGGTTTCTTAGCTGCCGCATGACATATTATTATTATTATTATTATTATTATTATTATTATTATTATTATTATTATAGGGCTGTACATTTACACAGCACTGTACATACAGTCTTTTTAATTAGATGGTTCACTGCTCTCAGGCTTATAATCTAAAAAGACACAGCACAAAACGAGAAGGGAATGGTGGTGGGGAAGGCGATCAGGTCCAGCACTTCTTCTCTCCCTCTGAGGCCTGGACCAAGGCAGATGGACTGGAGGGAGGGCTCTGCTGCTTAATCTAGGCCAGGCCTGATGGAGCTGGCCCTGCCTTTTCACTCCCTTCCAGGCTAGATGATGACAGATGCCATGGAGGGAGGGCTCTTCTTCTTCTTCAGGATAGGCCTGATGGAGATGGGCCTGCCTTTTTATTCTCTCCAGGCCAGATGGGTTTCTCTCCCCCTGGGTGATGGTGGATGGAGGGGGAGATGCTTTTCTTTCAGGCAAGGCCTGATGAAGCTGGGTTGCTCTTCTCTCCCCCTGGATGATGGTGGATGGAGGGGGGGGGGCTTCTTCCAGGCAAGGCCTGATGGAGCTGGTTGTCCTTCTCTCCCTCTGGATGATGGTGGATGGAGGGGGGCTCTTCTTTCAGGGCTGATGGAGTTGGGTTGCCCTTCTCCCCCTCTGGATGATGGTGGATGGAGGAGGGCTCTTCTTTCAGGGAAGGCCTGAGGGAGCTGGGTTGCTCTTCTTTCCCTCTGGATAATGGTGGATGGAGGGAGGGGGGGGGCTCTTATTTCAGGTAAGGCCTGATGGAGCTGGGCTGCCTTTCTCCTCTCTGGAGGATGGTGGTTGGAGGAGCTGACTCGTGTTCAGTCTGTGGTCCACTAAGATTCCTAGATCTCTTTCATATGTACTGTAGTCAACCCAGGTGTCACCCGTTCTATATCTGTGCATTTCATTTTTACTGCCCACATTTTAGAAGCCCTTGCTGAATTTTAGTAATCACAGCATTCCTTTCTTTCATTATTTCTGCATATATAATGCAGTTTGGCACTGCTTTAACTGTCATGGTCCCATCCTGTGGAATCCTGGGATTCATAGTTTGTTGTGGCATCAGAGCTCTCTGACAGAGAAGGCTAAATACCTCACAAGTCTAGGAAAACATGGGGAAACCTATAAGAAAAAGACAAGTTTTATAGCCAAGTACTGCAGACGTATACGCTATAGCCACCCACTAGCATATTCACCAAATTGCTTTCCCTTCTTTACTCATACATTATAGTGTGACTGGCCCTAGTTTATTTTGAACAGTCTTCAACCTTTCCTAAATTATGTTTGATTAAAATATTATCTTCTAAATATTGAGAATCAAGTTAATTTTTCAGAGGAAATATATGGAGGAAGTATATATATTCCTCAGTGCTTTGTAAGCCTTTTTGAGGAATCCTCTTAGGGTCTGCCTACATCAGACCCATGTGACAGACTTACTTTCCTAATAAATTAAGATATAGAAGCTTACAGTGTTTGAAGCTAAACGGCTTGATGCATTTCTCTCATCTCATTTGACTCTGAAAAATTATGTACACTCAGCAGATAGAAGTTTAAAATGCTTAATAAGATTTTTTTTCCTTTAGACATGGAAGAAAATTGGTTCTTTGGGGCATTAAAGACCCTTGATTTATGGAGAATGAATTTATGTCTTTAGGATTTCTGACTGTCTGTTTATACATTATACGAGCCTTATAAATAGACTCATGTCATGTATCTCCATTGTCTGGTTACCTTGTAACTTCTTTTATTTATTGTCTGTAGGCTGCTGTTTCCATTTTTGTACTCATTAGACAGGATTATCAAAAGGCCATTTTGTCCAAACTGCATCTCCCCATTCAGGACAATACTGTGTGTTATTAGAGGAGATGAGAACATTTGTGTCATGAACAATGACTTTAGATTATTCACTTGCTCGTGTGACAAGGCTTGTAAAGTTCACGTTGCCCGTGGTTCATCCTGTAGGCTCTGATGCATCTCAGACTAGAACAATGCCAACAAATTGGCGTCTCTTTTGATGAATATCACTGTTAGGTGCATTGCCTTAAGGTGTTTGTCAGAGCATGAGGACACTTCCCAAGTACAAATGATGTGGGAATATAAGCAGCCAAGACCAACCTGGGCAGAGATTCTTGATTTCCCTTATCTTTATTTCTTTAGCTATCTCTCACATTTAAATCTGAACTCGCAATTTGAATGCAAGCAGAGATAGTGTTATCTCAGCCGAACACTGAGTTTATTGCCCAGGTACATCTTAGCCAAAATTAACGGACCAGAAGAGAAGATCCAAAATATTTTTTCTTTTGCTGCAGCGAATTGATAGTAGGGGATATTAGCAACCCGTTACTTAAGGTCAGTTGTTGGAATTTTTCAAACAAAAAGGGGCAGTTTAATTAAATTTATTTTTTAAACTTAATTGATTGACTTGAATTGGAATTTCAGTACTGACTTAATTCCAAATGTATTAATTTTTTAAAAATTAATTAGATAATAATAATAATAATAATAATAATTTATTTTTTCTATTTCCTGCCTCTTCCTATGGATCAAGGCGGGATCACAGCAGATAAAATACATACAGAGCATATAAAATTTCCAGCGTTAAAATTCTCATAAAACTAGCCCTCATAATATAACAATATTACAATACAGCATGCCCTCAGCTTGCGCAGGGGATCCGTTCTGGACCCCCCCGCGTAAGCCAAATTCCGCGCTCGTGCATGCAGTGGCACAGTGCCCCGCACACCATGGATGCATGCCCCATTCATGCAAATGTGACACGCCGCCCCTTGCGCCTGGTGCACTCCCGCGTGGCTTTCCATATATGGTCAAAGCTGCATATAGCGCACCTGCGTATGACGCAGGTGCACTGTACAGTATAATACAATATAATTTAATGCAATACAAGGCAAATATGATAGCCGAACCAGAGTCAGGATTCATCTCTTGTATAGTCGGGAATAGGAAGAGGGATGGATATGTTGCTCATGTTGGCTCTGGTGGGAAGGCCTGCTGGAAGAGATCTGTCTTAATGGCTTTCTTAAAAGCATTCCAGATGGTAATGTGATGGATCTCCTCCTGCAGGTCATTCCAAAGTTTTGGGGCAGTCACGGTAAAAGACCTCTAGGAAGTAGATGTTAATTTAGTTTTTTGTGTCTGTAATAAAAGCTTCCCAGACATTCTGAGAGTGCGGGGCAGATTATATGAGGAGAGGCATTCCTGCACGTAACCTGAGTATAAGCCATGTAAACTTTGCTAAAGAGCTAACAAAATTTACATTTCCCAGTGGTTTCTTTAGCCAAAACTTAGTTCTCTTAGACTTTTGTAGAATTGTAAAGTCGAAGGCTTTTTCTCTGAAGATGCCAGCCACAGATGCTGGTGAAACGTCAGGAAGAAACTTTTCTGGAACATGGCCACATAGCCCGAAAAACCCACAAAAATCTTTTGTAGAATTATTTGGGATTTTTTTTGGTCCCTCGGTGTTGGGAAATGACAAGATCATAGGTCGTAAGATGCAAACCATTTGTCTTAAGGCCATAATTAGAGTATGATAAGCAGTTAATTCCAAAGTTTTAAAGGTTGAGCAGCAGCATGAGCGATACACCAACAGGATCTTTATTCTGTCCTGGTAAACCACCTTTAAAAAAACACACATGAATGCAGCAGACTGTAGGATAGAGCTTCTGGTGGAGGACATGTAATCAGTTTAGTCTCAAAGATGCTCCCCCTCTTTCCTCTTGATATTGATCAAACTAACATAGACATCTCCCTGAATTCATTTTTTTACTTACTTGGAGTGTGGCCACACTTCTTAGGTATTATTTATACAACAAACCACCTTGTACCATTTTGGTATTTTATTGTTCTGTTTTTAAAAACCAATTGAAAAATAACTATTTTACTACCGTTGAAGAATGAGGAACCATAGAGTTATTTTTAAAATTGTAACTACATTCTATTTGGAGTAATATAATGGATTCTTTTTAAAAAGTCATCTGAATTGATATGTGGAACACCTCCCTCCCACCATTTTGATCCTTGCATTTATAGAACCCTTGGTTGTATATCTGGATTTTAGAGCTGGTCTTGATGTTCATGTCAGGCTACAGAACCTGCTGTGCAAAGAAATGATGTTTTTGATTAATGGGCAAGTTTAGGAATCACAGCTGTACTTGGTATAGCTGGAGACACATTTGTAGATCTCTGCAGGAGTTCTCTTCCCTCAGCTTGTCTGGAAAATGAAAATCTGGAGGGAAGGCATTACGTAACCTCTCATGAATAGTTTGCACTGGAAATTGGTATTCCCCTTTTTAAAGAAAACATAGAGAATGGCTCAGGGCTTTATTCCACACTGTACCAATTTTAATTGGGACAGAAATAAGATGTTACATTCTTTTTTCAAAAAAAAAAAAAAAAGACCTGTAAATGATGATTAAACAACAACAACAAGTAGGGAACAATCATGATCTTGCCATTTAGTTATTTCCTGTGTTAAGTCTGCAGTCTTCTGGTCCATGGGATGGCATTCCTGATCCCAAAGGTCATAGAACAGATAATAAAACCCCATCTAAAATCACAGGTAACCTTACAAGAAAGATTAGCCTTACAAGAAAGATCAGATCTCAGATCTTTCCAAGGCTCTTCCTTTTATTTCTTTTTTTTTTTAAAAATGCTGTTACTAATTATTTCATTTATATGCCACCTTTCTCCCAGAAAGGGATACAAGGTTAACGTTATATCAGAGCCAGTGAAGTGTAGTGGTTTGAGCATTGGACTGAACTAATATTGCCAAGAAAAGCCCATAATGTTTTCTTGAGTCGCTTTAGGATTTCCATAACTTGGAAATGACTTGAAGGCACACAACAACAACAAGCCATAACATTAAAGAGTTCATTAGAGTTCCAAAAGAAGTTTCCATTCTTACTTATTATGTATGTGGCCTCAACTCGAATTTTCATACATATAATACCCCAATTGATATCTTCTCTAATGTGAATGATACTAAACTAAATGCGTGAAAAACTGCAATGCTTAACTGTATGTACAATCACATCATGCTCTTTGCTGGGCTGGATCCAAAAATTGCTTCCCAGGAGCAGAAGGGTGTCTATCTGTCAGCTTTAGTGGTGTTTCACTTTGGGGAAGAAGGAGGTAACACTGAGGGCTGAAGAGGTAGGGGGAATCTGTCAACATGGTTTTCCCCTTCTGCCAGATAGTGAATGTTGAGAACAGCTCTGCTTGGGGATGCTCCTACCAGCAGAACAAAACTCTGGCTCCAGATCCCTAGCTTCTAAAGAAATTTAATGTTTAGCTTTTCAAATAATCATATATACTATTTAGATTGTTTTAAGGATTTCCCCCAGCCTCCTCATGGCCTAGAGTAGACCCTTAGCCTTTCTTTGACCCTGGTGATGAGATTTCATGTAATCCTTTCTTTATTTCATAAAACAATGTCCCAGAAGGTTCACTGAGTTTAAGTTGTTATAGTCTTACACTTTAGACTATATTTAGAAATATTTCAGAATATGGGAAGTAGTTTACTCTGTCCACTGAGACGGAGCCATGGAATAATGGTTTTTAAAATGCAGTGTTCAGGTTAAACATACAATGTAAGGGCAGCTTCTGCCATCTCTGGGCTGCTAAGAAAAACTGTGGTGGAGTGACTTTTAAAAAAAAACCAAAACCAAAATTGGATCATCCTCAGAATTTGCTTTAGCTGTAGGATATGCTATTTTGGAAAGTGTAGTGAATTAGATGCAATGTGCTTGGATCCTTTATTTGTATGCAACAGGAAATTATTGTGTTGTTAGGCAGTACTTAATTAAGATGAGCAGATTTGTCATCTGCAGTGGCACTCCCCCTAGTAAGTAATTAATTAATGTATATCTTGGTTTTCTCTCAATATGGGATCCAATGCAGCTTAAAAGTATCGGGAGGTGGCATCCAAACCATACTGAGCACGGCATTTCCAGGCAGGTAAAGCTAAGCATGATGCACCATTTTAAAGATCAACAGGCAGGGTTGCATTTAAAGAAATGTCACATCTGCAGTAGTCCCAAATAGCATAAGCCCATTGAAATCAATGGGACAGTGATGACTAACAAATGCTACTTATTTCAATGGGTATACAGTAGTTGGGACTAACAATGGATTTTGCATTGTTATTGTTATTAAAGAATGCATTATGAATGTTGTTGCATCTATTAATTTAGCCATTGCAAATGACATTTTCTTGATGAAAAATCTACCACATAGTTTGAAATAGACAGAGCACATGAATGCATTAGCCCTAATTCTTTCCAAACTGAAGGCCAAGAGGAGTAATTATTTCATTCTGAAGATTTTAAATCCAGATATGCTTTTAAATTTGCCAAGAAAATGAATTTAGTTAAATGCAAAGGCCATGAACTAATGTTCTTCTCTGATCTGAGTAAAGGAATTTAGTTGAGAGAGTTGGAGTGTGGTACTCCTGCAACAATTGCATTCCAAATTAGTTGATGGGCTTTTGATTAAGGGTATTACTAGGATACTTATGGAGAGCTTGGCCACTGATATGTATGACAGAGACATTATGACTTTCCCATTGCCGTCCAGTGAACTTTATGGCCAAGACAGCATTTGAAATCAGGTCTTCCAGCTTCAATGACTCTCCACTTCTGAATGAGATGGCATAATACTGATCTGGTAATTATTTTGCTTCCAGCAAACCAACATCTGCTTGACCATGGGTGGCCACTTTCTCAAAGGCAGGAGTCTGTTGAGGAGCATGTTTGTACAAGGTATTAAGGTACCAAAGATTCACAAGCTGTTTAGCTATAAATTTCAGAACCTGTTTCCTGGTGGTTGATAATTTCCGATCACAACTCGATTTGAATATGCCTGCTATGGAGTCTGCTGGTAACAGTAGTTATTGTGAAGCTGCAGGAGAAAGGAAATTTCAGTCACCTACTTCCTCTTTATATTCTTTGTATAGTCTTTCTAATGTTTTTCATTTTGATTGATAGTCATAGACTTTCAGCTACCTTTCTGCACTGGGTAAAATGTAGAAGGTAAGATTTTATTGACTCTTTTCTTGGTAAATATTTTGTATCCCATACAATATAATCTTCTGATGGTTGCCCAGTATGGACTGTATTTATCCCTGCTTCTATAGTTATTAAAATAAGTTCAAAGAAGAGCTGGTGTGTGTGTGTGTGTGTGTGTGTGTGTGTGTGCTAAATGTAATTTTCAATTTCTTTGGTCAGACCTATAAAATGTCTGTATTTTTTATCAGTGAAGATGACTAGTAAATTGATTTATTAGTGTACAGAACTAACTGTGCAAATAGGTCTAGATATTTAGTTCTTTTGGATTTTGGTCTAGGTTGCCTACTTGTATATTCAAAATAGTTGGAACTGTTTTCAGAAATACTGTCATGGTCACCATTCTGAAGATCCAGCAAGGCAAATCTTTATGTTTCTTTTTATTCTGCAAAAGTCTCACTTGACAGATTATTTGCTGTCATTTTTACTTTTCATGTTTCATTTTACTCCCATTGCATGCAGTGTTTCCCTTTGGGAAGGAATCTGACTCACCTTGTGATGTCTAAATATAGAATTGTCTGAGCTGCAGGGGCATAGTAGGCATACATTTGTACAAAGCATACATGTGTTTGCCAGGTATTCCTCATTGTTACATATATTCATTCTGAAAACAAGGCTTTTTTTCCTCATTTCATTAGTCTGTGCTGAGAAGAATTCAAAATTATATTTTCAAATCACAGGCTTTAGATTAGCCACTTAGGAAAGGGAAGATTCTCTGGAAAATTAAAGCCCTTTCAATCGTGTGATTGTTACTGTTGTTTATAGCTATATTTGATCTTTTGCAGTGAAAAAGACTTGAAGACTGGTTCTTGACTTGAAATATTGTTATTTGGCAAAGATCAGGCCACACATATGTGTGCATTCATATGAATGTGCATGCTTAACTCCTCACAGACCAGGTTTATTGTCTTAGGGGTGGAATAGATGGGCAGGAAAAAGTGACTTGAACGTGCTTTTTCTGAAAGCAATTTGAAACACCACTGTTCACATCAGCTGCTCCCAAAGTGTCCTGAATACACATGGCCCAATCACATGGCATGGCATCAAGCTGCACCACGGGGTAATTTTTCTTGTCATCCCCCCACCAACCATGTGTACCACTGCACAAACTGCCTGTTGCCTAGATGGCATCCCATTGAGGGTTGCCCATTTCAACAGCAACACAGTTGCATCTGCAATCCTCCACTTGTACAGGGCATAGGAGCATCGGTGTGCCCAGTAAAACACTGGCAAAGCACAATCATGCCCCACCTAACATGCCCTCTTTACCCACTCTTCACCCCATTCCCCCTCTTGGACTATCTGGTTTGTTTATATTGTAATTACATCCACTAGAGGTGTCACACTTCCAAATTTTTGCATCACCGCCTTGACTGCTCAGGTATGCTGGCTCCATCCTTTTTAAATGCGCACCTGCACCAGTGCATTTTATATGCAACTTTAGGGTTAGGGTTAGAATAGATCACTCTGGCATCGGGGTATTTATATGTAGGGTCGAAGGTGTGCATTTTCTGGGCTAAGCTGGAATATTCTGGGTACTTTTTGCTTTGGTTTTACCCCCAGAGCGTGGTTTCAATTCAGTTTCTGCCCACGTTGGAGCTGTGTAGTATCTAAATGCCCTGCCTCCAAAGAGGTTTGAATCCATTTTATTTGGCCCGTGTGTTTCACCCCTTAGATCCCTGCTGTTGAAAATCGAAGTTCTAGGTCTGACTTTTACTGCTTTTGTTAAAACAAAAGACCCCTTCTGATGTTATGTTAGTGATGCTGGAACCCTTGCACAAGTTTCCTCTCTGTACTCTGAAGATAATTTCAGAACTTCTTTGGCTCTGTGTGCTCTAACTTCTTCCAGTGCCAACACTGTATCTCCCATAATCTGAATTAATCACATATTGGACTCTTCCTATGTAAGGTGAGTACTCATGAAATCATTCCATTGACCAGAGAAGGTTTTAATAACATATGGTGCAGGAAGGAGCTGCACAACTATGGCATACATCTTGTGAATGTAAGAACTGAAAGACATTGGCCTGATTATACTTTTGATTAGGGACTAAGAGTTCATGATTCTGGTCACTAAAGTTACTCATTTTTATTGCACGTAACTTGGAGAACAGATGGCCCAGCCATTTATAAGTACAGTGTGCCCATTCTATAAGCTTACGCTGGAGCCATGTGGTGGGAAAAAGTGGTGTGTGTGCCGTGCCGCATACACGCCCCCATTGTTTTCAATGGGGCCCAAGCATAGTTGTTTGTCCCTTACAGGGAGAGGGTGGAGTGCCGAACAGATCCCCCATGTAAGGGAAGGGCCCACTGTAATGTGTTGCATATATGAATATATTATACCTGTCAATAAATAAGATGAAAATATATATTAGCCCTTTGTATCATCATCATCATCATCATCATCATCATCATCATCATCATCATCATCAATATAATGCAATATCACCAACTTACCAAATTAAGTTAATACTTACTTTATTATTGTTTCCATAAATTTGAAATCTTGTCCATTGTACTGATCCTTCCATTCTTTTCCTTATATATTTACAAGATTTGCAGTGCATCCTCAGCATTATTTCAGTGGGGTTGTTTCCAAATATATGTTTGCAAGACTTCAGTCTAAATATTATTATTTTTACATGTGACAGCTCTAGCTTATGTTTCTAGCTAGGAATTGGTGGTTGCTACATTTACATCTAACGAGATGTCTTACTCCAAAATAATGTTGTAGTATATGTTAACAAGGATAAATCAGTGAGGGGTGCCCAGGTTTTCAGTTAAGCACGGTGGAATGAGCTGATTAACAACAACAGAAATATAAACAAAATTTATTTATAATTGGGAAATGAAGCCCAGATTCAACAAAAGTGAAGGTGTTCTCTGTTTATGAAAAGAAGCAAGACAAGCATCTGTGATCTTAATGTCTTTGTGTTTTCAAAGTTTCTACAAAAAATTACGTGTAGTCTAAATACAGGTTGTAATTTACAAAGTATTTTAAAATTATAGGGTTTTTTCCCTCCTTGGTGCACAAGGATTTTGAAATCATAATAAATTATGGTTTCTTGGTCATACATCAAAAACCCATTTGTGGATTTCTATTAATCATATGAGAGATTGGAACCATGGCATTGTTGTTAGTTGTATTTGTTATGTTTTTTTAAAAAAACTTAAACCAAAACATAAAGCATTTGCTAATGAAATTCAGTGTAACGTAAAGGGTGTGTTCTCAGGAAGTGTCTCCTGGAAGGGTAGCAGGTGCTCAGGTGGGCAAAGCTAATGTCCAAGAGATCAGCTAGAGAAGAAACCAAGCCAGTCCAGTGTCATAAACAGACAATCAGGAAGAGGAGATGTGGTGGACTCTAGATATAAAAAGAAGTCTCAGCACAGTCTTATGCTAGTCAGAGAATTAACCAAGGAGAATAATCCAAGGAATAGGCCAGAATCCAGAAATAAACAGAACAAGGGGGGGGGGGAAGCAACATAGAAGTTTTGGCAGTGTTGTTCACAGCAAAAGAATGGCCTAGGTTATGTTAATTTCCTGCTGGCTATAAATCAGCACAGCTGGCCTAATTACCTCAGTGTGCTTTTTTAAAAATGCTGGATGTGGCTTTCCTGTTTTTGCAGCTGGTATCTTCTTCTATGATGCTCAAGGAATGAAGTGGCTCAGCATCTAGCTCTTGGGTTTTTCAGGAGCCTCAGGACTGACAAGAGTTGGTCTGAGTTCCACTTTCAGCAATTCTAGGGAAGGACTGCCAGCCTCTTTTGGTTATATTGGCTTCCCTCTTCCTATTCCCATTCCTCTTTTGTAGTGGAGTTAGCTTAGAACAAGAGGGACCTTGATTTGTGTATGTGTTTATTATTAGGAGTCTTCATGGGACTTGGGTGAATAACAGATGTGGAGCATACAAGGGCACAATGTAGATATCTAGCATTTGCCAATCAAGCCCCCAAAACTACTCTCCCAGGCTCCACAAATTCTGCAAAAACTTGTTTAACATCTTGTTCATGGGGAGAGCCAATATAACCAGAGGATTCCAACAGCCCTTTCCTGGAACTGCTGAAACTTAGTGGAATGTAGACTTAGGGGCTGCACAAACAGCCCGTTCATGGGTGGCCACAAGCCCCCAACCCAGTGCAAATAGAAGCCATGAAACACGGCATCTATTTGTGCCCTAGAAAGGGTGCCATAAGGGTTGCAGCATGGCCTTATGACATCCCTTGTGTGCAGCACCGTTTGGACGCTGTGTACAGTGGACGTCATCATGGCATGCACTGTCTGAATGGGCGTGCACCAAGATGGCACCTGGGTGGTGAACTAGGGTTTCTGTGCATGGAAATGCTCAGCCCTTATCTAGCCCTAGTCCACATACAGGCCGGCATAAAGTGCTGGTCTGTGCACCCTCTAATTCTTGTAATTCCTGAAACTCCTGAAAAATAGGAGCTAAATGCAGAGCCACTTCACAAAGAGCATTGAAAACTGAAAGAGTCCTGTGATGTATTACTTTAGCATCCCTACTCCAGTGTGCTAGAACAGAAGGACACTGGTAAGACAATTAACCAGGAATACAAACTAGATCTTTCAGTCATACACCCTCATCTCCATTCCCCACCTCCTTCAGTGTTTTTCTTATAGAGAGAGTTTAGGGAGAAATGTCTCAGGTTTTGCCGACATGTTCTCCTTTGAACCAGAATTACTAATAGAACTTTAGGCAGGTTATTTATTTATTTATTATATTTATTTATTTGTATCCCGCTCTTTTCCCAGGACTGGGACTCAGATTTGGATTACTGTAACCCCACTTCAGTGAAACCTGGCTCTTCTTTTAATCTCTCTGGATCAGCCTGATTAAGTTTGAGATTTGCCCAAATATAAAGTGGATTTATAGTTGTTACCTTTTATTAACATGCAGACAAAGTATAGACCACGAAGAATCAGATTTCTAGAGAAAGCTTGAGCTAACTTGAAAATTCCTGTTTAAAGATATACATATGGGAACTAAGGGCTAATTAAGACATTAGCTGATTGTTTTGAATTCTCTTTTTGTGTGCACAGAATAGATAATTCATCATAAATACTTGAATGATCAGTATTTCTGCATTTATAGCATGGTCTTCACATAACCTTTTTGATTTAGGCTCATGTGGGTGCCTTTTTGGCATTTAACTGAGTTAGCAACTTTTACAGAGTTGTCAGCCAATGTATTCCAATAAAGTTTGATGACTTTATAAATAACAGCACTATATAGGGCTCTCAGTGAAATACCAGGTTTCAGAACAGTTTAGAAGCCATGTGACTGAGTGAATTAGTATAAAATTTTATGGAAACACTAGAAACCTTAAATGATGGCCTCTTTGATGCCCATGGTGATCTTGACATCCATTTGAATTGTAAGATAAGCATAAGACAAGTAAGGTTCCTCACAAACAACATCAAGAAGTATGCAGACAGAGGAATAATCTGAAGCTGGAGTATATTTTCTGAATTGGGACATGTATTTTCAAAGCCTAATAAACATTTTACTTTGAGTTAACGTATAATTCTAGGAACCATAGTCTGTGAGAAGGTGGGAAAGGTTCAACAAGCCCACTCACTTGGAAGTCAATCTCATTTTTAGGGCATCCTCTGGAACACACTGCCTACTGAGCTCCGTTCGGCAACCTCCCTGGCCCAATTTAAAAAGGAGCTAAAGACGTTTTTATTCAGACAGGCTTATCCTTAAGCCTGTCTGTGAGCCCTTTTGTGAAAATCCCCCCTCTGTGAAGATCTGTGAATTCCCCTCTCATAATTCCCCTGTTAGCCATCGTGAGACATCCAGATCTGGCACAGTTTATGTAATTGTATTAATGGTTTTAAAGTATTGATTGTATTGTTATTTTAAATTGTATGGATATATGTTGGGAACCGCCCTGATGCTTGCGAAGGGCGGTATATAAATAAAGTTTTATTATTATTTATTATAAACAGACCGGCGTTAATGCCCCGATGCCAGTGTCATGCCAGAAGCCCAACCGCATGGCAGGGGCTGTCATGGCACTCTGTTGGTGCAGCGTTTAGCCACACTGCACCAAAGAAGCACTGAAAAGCCACCGCCATGGCAGCAAGGGTGCCTTTTTGCCAGCACTAAAAGGAGAGGCATTTTGCCATTCTTTTTAGCACCAGCAAAGCACTGGATTGGGGCTGAGGCATATGGTTGCTGCAGCCCTGATTCGGCGAGGAAAGGGGCGGCGGGACACCGCTCCAAAAGGGTGGTTTCTTGAGCCGCTTATTGCCAAAGCAAGGGGCTTTTTCACACTACACAATTATATGGGGTATGAGTCTACTTTAAATTGCCATGACAACATCCTATGAGATCCTGGAAAGTCCTTGTACAGTAGTTTGTTGAGACACTAGAGCTCTCTGGCTGAGAAATCTGACTATTCCTTTCTAAATTGTAAATCCCAGGATTGCATAGGGAGTTAGTGCAAGTTAAAGTAACATCATATTGCTATAATTGTGTAGTGCAAAAGAGCCCAAGGATGGCCCATAATAGGTTCTCTTGCCCAGTCAAGATATGCAGATGTGAAGGCCAAAGATAGCACCTCCTTCTTGCACAGTGTAAAATACAACAACAACAAAGGTCATTTACTATCATGCCATTATGTCCTTATCAGCTTCCTGAGGCAATTCCGTGTAACTAATGGTAGACTGCTGTTGCAGTTCTAAAACAGAAGTCTAACATAGAGTGATAGAGTAATGGAATAACAGAGGGACTGCAAGGGTCATCTAGGGAAAACAATGTTTAAACCAGTGTTTGGAGAGAGTATGCAAGTGTTTGTTTATATACATGCCTGCAAATTACATGTTGACTTAGGAATTTCATAATGAATTTCATAGGCAAAGGAATACCCAGAGGTGGTTTTGCCAGTTCCTTCCTCTGAAATATAGCCTATTGCACCTGGTGTTTGTTGGCGGGCTCCCATCCAGTCTGACCCTGCTTAGTTTCCAAGATGAGACAGGAGCTGGTGCTTTTAGAGGATTTAGAGTATGCAAGATCAAGGCACTGATTTGCTTGTGGAAGAGCTGTGGCAAGGGGGAGATGGCTTTCTTTGGGGAGAGTTAAGGGCAGTATGGCTGGGACATTTGGAGGCATTTTAGTCTTTAAGTCATTGTCGGAAGGGTTATGTATAGGAGCTTGCTTAGTGCACTAGAGTATGGTTTTTGTAGCTAACATTTCATACTGAGTAAAAAAAAACAACCCCCCCAAAGAACTTTTTAAAAAAAAAAAAAAGTTTGTAGAAAAGGATGGATATATGACTCCCAAGATCCACATCTTGCCAAATAACAAAAACTTTGTGGCAAATAAACAGAAAAGCTAAACTTAAAATTTTTAATTCTTTAAAAAAAATCTTGCACTTTCTTTGAGAATATTGTTGACATGGAGAGGATGTGCCTTTAGATTTATTCTCTGGGTATGTTAAGGAATGCCTCCTAATTGTCTCATTGTCATTCTTACTCATGTTCATCTGTCATTACTTGTTCCTGACTGTCCTCATCTTTTTTTTTTTGCATACTTTTTTTTATTTCTTCAGGAAAGCTTCTTTGTTCATGTCTTTCATCTTGCTTCATCACACCATAATTTCTTCCCTTGCATTTTCCAATGACATTTTTCCTGTCCCCTTTAAGCTAGCTAGAAATTATCTCACCTCATGGAAATTGTCCTTTAATCTCTGTGGCCTGCATAGGATAGCAGATAGCCTAAAATACATTAATGTATTAAACTGCTATTGCATTTCCTTTTTGAAAATGAAGAGTAAGTCTAATCATATATGATGTTATTGGTCATTCTTATTGGAAGATAATATGAGGCAATTAAAGTGCCACTCTCATGCTGTAATTGAAGAGAGCTAAATTTTAACCATTGGAATATCCAGACTTCAGATTGTGGGTTTTCCATGAAGAAAATGTCATATGTTCCCAAGAGCAGGGTTCAAGGATTGTTGTATTTGTGATCTCATAACCTCAACTTCCAGATATGTTGGTATGGATCCTTTCTTTCAGGTACAGATATGTTAACTGCTACTCATGTTTTTGTAATGCTGAGATGAGAGCACAATTGTATGCTTAGTTCTGAGCATTCCTTGAAGGCGTTTTGAAGCTGTGTAAATATAATAGGATGCTGAGATTTGGTTAGGTTGAGCTGTAGGAGTAGAGTAATCACATGCTCCCGAGAATTAGAATTCCCCCCTTGTACAGTTTGACATTAAAAATCATGAACACTTGGGATTCTCTGTGCTCCTTGTATCATAAAGATGGGTTTTTCTGGACATTGCCTCAGCAGTTTTCCAAAATGCTTAACTACAGGAGATCTGCTAGGGGCAATCAAGTACAGGATTATTTTATGAACACTAATAGAAAAGATCTGGAGTCAAATGAAAATTATTTATAATCCATAAATTAAATACTATTGCTGTTGTGTGCTTTCAAGTCTTTTCTGACTTATGGAGACCCTAGGCTAGGACAAATCTATTGCAGGATTTTCTTGGCAAGCTTTGTTCCGAGGAGGTTTGTCATTGCTTTCATCTGAGGCTGAGAGAGTGTGATTTGCCCAGTGGCACCCAGTGGGTTTCCATAGCTGCACAGGGATTCAAACCCTGGTCTCCAAGTCATAGTCCAATGTTCAAACCACTACACCACACTGACTGTATTAATAATGTAGGAGATGCACATTATCATTGGCAGGCATGGATGAAAAGCCATGCCATGTAAAATATTCCTCAATTTATTAATAAAGCACATTGCCTTCAAATGTTCAGGATAGGTAGGAAACAAAGAGCTTGGAATCAATTATCAGTGGACTGTTCTTGGTGAGCAGAAAGCAAGCACTTCAAAGATAACACTGTTGTTTTCTACTGCAGTATGGAACAGTTTCTCTTTGGGGAAAGTTTACAACAGGAGGAGGGCTCTCTTGCTTTAGCAAAAAGGCAGATGCAGGAGAGACACGATGGAAGTGAATAAAATTGTGCACAATTGTGTAGAAAGGAGATGAGGAGACTTTTTTTCTCCCTCTCTCATAATACTAGAACCTGGGGTCATCCAGTGAAGCAAAATACTGGAAAATTTAGGAGGAGGTAAAAACAAGTACTTCTTATCATAGCACAGCTTTAAATTATAGAATTCACTGCCACCAGATGTAGTAATGGCTTCCAACTTGAATGGTTTAAAAAAGAAATTAGACATGAGGGGAATAAGGCTATTGATTTCTGCTGGTCAGTCTGACTAAATAATTTGTCCAGTGTATTGGTTGCTGAGCCAGCAAGGGGTAGTTAGTGGTTTAGGTGTTGAACTAGAACTCTGGGAAACAAGGGTTTGAATTCCTGCTGAGCTGTGGAAACCTATTGGGTGAACATTGAGGAAATCATACTTTCTCAGTTTTAGAGGAAGGCCTTTGAATAAATCTCAGGAAGGGTTGACAGGGTTGCCAGATGTCAGCTTGAAAACATGCAACAGCAGATATCAGTTCCTGGGGAATATGAGATGACCTCTGAACTCCAGACAAACATCTGACCCAGTGTGGCTGTTCTTCATTTTCTTTTTTTATTTCCATATTACATGTTTGTCTGGAGTTCAGAGGATGTTTTTTCCCCATGGCACCAAATTATTGTGCTCAAAACATCTCTGAAGGACACATTAAGGTGAGAAAAAATAACTGGCCAAAGATCACTCAGTACAGCATAATCTCTGAATAAGGATTTCTCTCCAGATCCTCCAGATCCAACACTTATCTAACCTTCCCCTTCTCCTTAAGGCTTAGATTGTGTTCTCTTTAACAAAATCCCATGAGCTACTTATCAGCCACCTCCCTGGTGCCTTTCAGAATGATTAAAGTGTCTTGTTAGTATTTGTGTCTCACAAGACCTAAAAACCATTTGGGAGTACGCCAAGTCGAGGCAGTAGTCATCACTTCGGGGAAGTATTCTAGAATTTATGAAACCATTGGTTAATTTTATTTTGAAACACATTCAGATTCTTGGTCTGCTGCCACCATTGATTCAAAATGGGTACTCCTTTTGGGCACTAACAGTTAACATTTGGGGGAAGGGAAGAAATAAGTGGGAAAGAGCTATCAGCATTTGTACTTGAAAGAGAAGCTGGTGTTTTATGCTGCATGAAACAATCTCCTGAAGCAGTCAAACCAGATATTTCTGTAGGTTTGACTGTTTTTGGTGTTGAATGACATGGTTGTGGGTGGTCAACACAGAAAGTGTGTGATAATATCTGAACTTGGGGGCAAAGTGTCAAACAATAGTTTGCAATTCATTTTATTCATATCACTGATTAAATTTTTATTAGCAGTCTTTAAAGATATTGACGAGGTGGCTCTTTAGGGATTAGCAATCTAAAGACTTGCCTTCTTGTTTCCATAGCAACCCAGCATCTCCATCCTTCCAAAGCAGCCCAGTGTACTGCAGAGGCATTGGATTCAGCAGAATTATGTTAACAATCAAGAGTCTTTCCATTTCCTAAATGTTTGCTGCATGAAAATGGACTACTCTGCCATTTTAGGAGGGGGGCAAAGGAAAGGTTTCGGCTGAAAAACCATTATTTTTAGGCTCAAAGACTTTTTTCTTCTTAGATTTCATTTTTAAATAATTCATAAAAAAGCAATTTGCCTTTCCTAGTGTGAAGTATTTTTTAAAAAAATATGTTGTAGCTAAACAAGAGTATTTCTAATTAGCTAACACAATCGGTACTTGGTGTCATTATCTTCAGCGTATTATACAGTACCTACCTATGCAATATTATGTTTAGGATTTCAGTGATTTTAGTAGGGCAGAATTCTAGAGAGTCCTACATGTGTATACATTACATTAATGCAGAAAAGAAAAGAAAAGAAAAGAAAAGAAATAATGCATCCTCTGCAGTCTTGAGCATATGGTTTTCTGCCCCTCAAAGTGGCCAATCCTTAGTCAAGGATTACTTTTGTATAAAATAATATTATGTAATACTGGCCACAATTTTATCTTGTGCCCATGGATTCTATATTGTGTGCAAAGAGTAGTTGACTGAGATCATAGTGCTCTGCCAGTGTACATAACACCAGATATGAGGATGGAGATGGCAAGAAAAACAACAAAAACTAGAGTAGGGGTGGGCATTTGTGGTGGGGCTTAGGTGCTGCATTCAAGCATGTGAGACTACTCAGGGAACCTATTTGTTTTTTGTTTTTAAAGTTTAAAAATTATCTTTTCAGGAAAGATGAATAGGGGGCATTTGGAGGGACCAATAAGATTTCTCTTGAAGGATGTTGAGCAAAGAGCATTTAAAGCAGGAATCTGTTGAATTGGTTGAGAAATGAGGATTTAAAGCAGAGATCTTTTGAAATGGGTTGAGCAAAGAGGATTTAAAACAGGGATCTGTTGAAGCACATTGAGCAATGAGGATTTAAAGCAGAGATCTGTTGAAGCACATTGAGCAATGAGGATTTAAAGCAAGGATTTAAGCAAGAAGGGGATTGAAGGAGGGATGGGAGCATTTGGAAGGATGGACAAGATTGTTGGTGGGGACAGAGGGAGGATGCAAGGAAGTTCAGCAAGAGCTACAGTGAAGGGGTGGGAAGATGTGGGAGCATGCACCCCCCCTGCTGCCACCCATATCTACTTTAGGCCCAAGTGGTCTGCCCAACGCAGATTCATGTGAGTGTCCTAGTTTATTACAGCTTGGAGAGATCATGCACATATTGGCTCAGAGCCTTTTTTAAAATGAAAGGAGCCATGCATTCAGATGCTAATTCAAGCCCTTTGCCTGTCCAAATCAGTACAATGAGGCTGGGAAAGAAGAGTATGTTTTTGATTGGATTTCTGTTCTGATTAGTCCTTTTGGACTAGGGCACAAGAATTTTATTTTTCTACATCAGTATTTTCACCTCTGGTTTCAGATATACAGCCAAAAGAAAATAGGACCCTGAATCATTTTGCACCAAAAAAAGAGTAGAAAAAAGAGTAGAAAAATGTTCCTTACTAACAATAGCAGCCTTCTCACTGGCTGGTCCTTTTATGCCTGAACTGGTTTATGCATGGCTGCTCTAGTTCTTCAAATGCCAGTTGAAGAATAAGTAAATTTAAGAAAGTGTCATGTAATCTTGAATTTGGAGTTCCTAAGAACATTGAAGGCACCAGATCTTATCAGATCTTGGAAGCTAAGCAGGATCAGCCTGGGTTACTACTTGGATGGGGCACTGCCTATGAATACCAGGTACTGTAGGCTATATTTCAGAGGAAGAAACTGGCAAAACCACCTCTGGATATTCCTTGCCTATGAAAACCCTACAAAATTTATGGGGTGCCATAAGTTGACACACAAGTTGTGTGAAGGCACACACAAATACATACACAATCTTGAATTTAATGTCTAGTTCCATGTTAAATATTAGGGCCAATCTAGATGTATTCAAAAGAGCCATGAGTGCTGCATACAGTAAGGAGTTTCTATATCTCTTGTCGCATGGCATGTCGGTATGGTTGCATGATCAGGATTGTGCAGGCTTACCAGTTCTAAGGAGAGTGCTGCTACACACTGTCCAATCATTCCCACTTCCAGGGGATGCAGCTAAAAAAAAAAAAATCAGAGGGGTTTGCTCTGAGTCTTGCTTAGCATGTTGCTCAAATGGGGGCACATTTTCTTCTCCAGTTGGAACATTTCTCTCCCAACAAGACAGAGAAGGAATGGGTCTTTGTTTTAGCTTTCCTTCACTGTTTATTTTTTCGGAAAGAAACAAACCAGACAGGAAACTTGTCTCTATGTTAGGATAACTTGCTAAACAAACTATGAATCTAAGTGAAGCTGTTTTCTGTACTGCTCATACTCCACAAGCTAGGATTCCCATCCTCTGAACCAAGGTGGGTAGCAGTCAAGGGAGCAGAAGCTGGGTAAGCCTGGTATACCTTGAGAAAGAAAGAGCATTTGGCATCAAAGAGTGAGGATGGTGGGTTAATCCCATACAGACCGAGAGTGAAAGAGAATATACTGCTAGTAGAAAGGGAACTGACAGGCAGGTATGTTTTGAAGCAGAGGTAGGCAACTTCAATATGCCATATGTGAGGGGGGACCCAGAAATAGTCTGAATTAAAGCAAGCATTTTTTGTAACCCTGAAATTCAGCAGCCAGTGGCTCCAAGCCATTTCAAGCAATAAAAAGGCTTGCTTTACATTCCCTGCCCTCTCCAGAGTTGCTGCCAAATTGTAGTGTTGTGATTTGGTGCTAAATTTCAGCTCCATAGCTTTTGGGGCTATGTTGGGAGAGGGCTGCAAAAATCCCCTTAGAGGAGCTGCCTGTGGTCCATGAGTGAAATGATTTCCATCTCTGTCT
This sequence comes from Sceloporus undulatus, assembly GCF_019175285.1. Lineage (NCBI taxonomy): Eukaryota > Metazoa > Chordata > Lepidosauria > Squamata > Phrynosomatidae > Sceloporus > Sceloporus undulatus. The sequence goes on from NC_056522.1 coordinate 272,024,826, forward strand.
AAGCAGCTGGAGGTTAGGGAAGAGCTTTCCAATAGGGAGTTTCCCATTTCATATTGTCTGGTTTTCCACTGTTAAACTGTGCCACATTCTGCTTCTGCCATAAATGTTACTTGATGACACCTTGGTTTTTATATGATTAGTGCCCTCCCCCCAATATCTAGTTCTTACTGGTGTGTGTAATAGGTGTTTTTCCCCTCCCAGAACACTATAATAGTTTTTTCTCTAACCCTTCACATTTTATATCACATTAGGACCAGGGAACAGAGAACTCCAAATTCAAATCCCCACTTGGCAGTGAAGCTCACTGTGTATACTGTGTTTTAAAATTATGTAAATATATTTAAACTTGCATCATCCTTGCAGGTGCCAAGGCATGTTAAAATGATACAATATAAAAAAATCATAATAGAATACTTGAGAAGTAGGTAAAACAACAGAACAGCTGTCTTCTTAAGAAATAGCAGGGAAATGGAGTTTCGACCAAGATCCAGAAAGATAGCTTGCTGCTAATACCTATGTGGGGTGGGTATGCCACCACAGAAAAGACTTTCTTGTTTTAACATAATGTATAAACATAGGCCTGTTACAGACTGCCAAAATAAAGCTGCTTCGGGTCTCTTTGGAGGTATGCTGTTTAAATGATGCATGCATCCTAAGAATCCGGAAGCTGCACCAAAGCTGCACTCCAGTGCTTAGGAATGGAGTGTGGCTTTGGCACAACCTCTGGACTCTTAGGACCCATGCATCATTTAATTAGCATACCTTCAAAGAGACCCGAAGCAGCTTTATTTTGGCAGTCTGTAACAGGCCTGAGACTGTTGTACTTTGGTCACAACATGAGAAGTCACGACTTACTGGGGAAACAAATAATCCTGGGAAAGGTGGAGGGATGTAGAAAGAGAGGAAGCATGCATGCTGGATGGATGGAATCTATTAAACAGGTCATAGGCATGAATTTACAGGAACTACACAGAGCAGTGCAGGATAGGGAATCTTGGAGATGCCTCATTCACAGGGTCACCATGAGTTGAGATCTACTTGAGGGCAGTTAACAACAACAAATTTCTCTTGACCAAGGTACTTGAAGGAAACCCCCCTTTTTAAGACCCCAGAGCATGAGTTGGAATGAGAAAATGAAAATATGAATGTCAGGTTGTTAGGCCTTAAGATTTCAGGTAGTTAGGCAATGGCTTCCCATGATTTGAACCCCAATGAGCCTTGGGCTCATGCATTTGTTGGGCTTCAAAGGTAAGTGCTAGCACCTTCAGCTGGGCTCAGAGGTGAATAAGCAGCCCTTACAGCTACTTCAAAATTATTGTAATATAGTTCCACCTCAGAAATACTAGTAAGTATTCCTACAGCTACGTTTTGCCTTAGCTGAAGCTCCTAGGGTGTCTTCAAGGGTAGTCCCATAAATACAGTTGGCCCTCTTAATGCACAGATTTTTTGTCCATGAATTCAAGTATAAATTCCAAATAGCAAATCTTGATTTTCCATTTTATATTAGGGACACCATTTTACTATGCCATTGTACTTAATTGGATTTGAGCATCCACAGATTTTGATATCCACGGGAGGCCCTGAAACCAAACCCAAGTGGACAACAGGGGCCCATTACAGAACCTGTTGCAGTAATTCATTTGGGATGATGCCAACTTTTGGATTATTATAACCAAACATGTTTCGGAACAGCCACATATGATGAACCAGATAAACCTGATAAAAGATGTTCCATACCAAGAGGAAAAGCTGGATTGAGGAGTAACTCTGAAGTAAATTTGGCCAGATTACTGGTTAAGATATAATGGAAAGCCATGACTTCCCATGATTTGATTGAACCACAGTGATCCTCGGGCTCATACATTTGTCCTCTTCTTGTGCATCTGCAAGGAGATCAGAGGGGTCTACTTTGAACCAACAATGGTTCCTCTGTGATATTGGAACTCTGGGAACCAAATCTTGCTGTTTATCTGCAGTTGTGTCTGAAAAGGACAAAAGGAACCATGAAATTAGGGCAGCACTTTGGGCACAGCTTGGTGTGAGTTTGCGTGTGTGTCACTCGGCAAATTTTTTGCAGCCATGATTTTCACTGGTGAGTATTCTTTCTGTCACACATTATACTGCTTTGTCTTGCAGTGGTGGAATTGTAAATTGGCATCTGGACAGGCTGTACTGTTCCTCCAAATCTTTCCTTTCAGGAGGTATGGGGTCAGGGAAAAGGCTGCCATGAATGAATTGCTTTAAAGTATGGATGAGCATCAGTGCGATGATAGAAGGCTGCATTAACCCACCCCTCACAAACTTGCAAAGGCCACACCTTCCCCATCATATTTTTGCCCTAAAATCCGCCCAATCTGCCTTTAGAGTTATGGAGGCATTTTTGCCATATTTCTGCCCCCCTGCCCCAGGCCAATTTAAGCTCAGGAGAGGCCTTTTTTTTTGAAATAGGAAATGAACAGGAATTGACTTGTGCTCACTTCTTGTTGTAAAAAAAAGTCTTCCCTGGGCATAAAATAGCCCAGTGGCAGGCCTAAAGAATGGCAAATAATGCCTTCCAAACCTGCTACAGGGCATCTGGGGAAAAATGTGTTATAGTCAGGAGAGCTCTGGGGACCATAAAAATAGTTCTGAGCCACACCTTTTCCACTTCCATAGTAAAAGTAGGAAGCTAGTGCATTCAGTCTCAGAATTCATTGCCAAAGACTAGAAAAATAAATATGTCCCACAGGTATATCCATGAATTCTTAATATTAACTTGATAGTTTTAGGTCAGTGATTTGCTGAGTGTGATTTTAGATCTAATGATATTTGAACATTTAAGATGCTTTTTATGTGTTTGAACCTATGTGAACACTTTAAACTAAACAGAGATTTTCTTTTTTCCAGCACAGTATTCTGCTTGATACTGTATTATTATTATTATTACTAAGTGTCATTCAGTTACTCCGGCATAAGTTTAAACAGGACAGAGGGAAAGAGTGTCATTCCGTTTGAAAGTAACATTCTCTTTGATCATTGGCACCCAAAAAGAATACAGTAACAACTAGTCTGAGCTGCCACTTTCCAGACTAAAAATGTTCTTTTGACATCTGCCCTCTTTATGAGATGGAGATTCCTGTACTGAATTTCAAAGCTCCAATATCAAACTTAGTTTTTGAAACAGGAGTGGCAGGAGTAATTAGGAAGTATGGGGAATCTTATGTAAACAAAGTTGGATCAGGATATTAAATTGTATACTACAGCCCTCATTCCTTGTTGGATAATCTATTATGAAAGTACTACCACATTTATAACCCTGTGATTTGTAATATCTTGGTTATGCACTTGTTGAGAAATAGGATGCTATAACAGATTTACAGCTTAAGTCTATGCTTGTAGTTAAGGTCTCTTGAGAAAAAGGCTGGATTTCAGTAGTAGAGTCTGTGCTTGGCACAGAAAAGAGCCAAGGGTCAATCCATGGTATTTCTAGAGGCTAGTCTGTCCATAAGTGTAGAATGGGCCCTTGGTAGCCACTGGGGTGTGGTTCCAGGACCTTCCATGGATACCAAAATCTATGGATGCTCAAGTCCAGTTATATACAATGGCATAGTAAAATAGTGTCCCATATTAATTTGCAAAATATTTTTTGCAATTTATAAATTTTTGGATTATTTTCAAGCCGTGGATGGTTGAATCCATAGATAAAGAATCTGTGGATATGGAGGGTCAATTGTATTATGTGAATTGCTCAGGATTTTTACACATTTGCACTGATGTTTAATTAATTTCACTTTTTTGTGCAAATTTGCAACTATTCACACACACACACCCCTTTGCCAAAAATCCACAGCTATTCAAATCCATGTGGAACAGATGGACATTCACACGTTTGATAATGCACATCCTTTCAGATACTCACAGATATTTCAGTAAAAACCATGAAGCCTTTGGGGCACAAAAAGCCCTTATTACTCCAAACTGTATGATGCAAGATCACATTCTAATTGAATATAATGAGTAGTATTTTAATAGACAAGCCCTAGGTATCTCTTGTTTGAAATCCTGGAGAACTACTTCCAGTTAGCAAAAACAATACTGTGTTGAATGAACTAATATTTTGACTCAGTATAAGGCAACTTCTTCTGTTCCCAGTGATTGCTTTAAAATACTGACCAAGATTCTGCATGAGGAGATGTAGTTACAAATATGTATCTAAGATGTTTCCCAGTGCTAGCCTCCCAAATCCTACTTTTGAGGCCTGCCCTGTAAACACAGCCATTTCCAAGGTGCTAGAGAGTGAGGCAGTGGAGATTATTAAATGGGAGGAACAACGTTTTGCTGTCCTTCTCCCTTCCTTAAACTCAGTTAATTGCGCGATCAGGGATCACACCTCCACATGCTTCTGCCATCCTTCTCCCATGGGTAAAGTGTCATGGAGCCGTCCCTGTGTGCTTCTTCCATCAGTAAAGTGTCATGGAATCGTCATTTGGTATTAGCAGGAATTCCCGTTAATACCAAATGATGGCTCCATGACACTTTACTGATAGGAGAAGCGTGTGGAGATGGCTCCATGACACTTTACCCATGGGAGAAGGATGGCAGAAGCATGCGAGGTTGTGATAATCTTCGTCCCCTGATCGTGTGATTAGCTGAGTTTAAGAACTGAAAAGGGACAGTAAAAGGATGCTGTCCCTCCCATGTGATAATTTCTAATGAGTAATGATATGGTGAGCCCTCTCCAAATCACAGGGCACACTGAGAAAGACAGCTGCAGAGACTAATATGGTGGCCTGTCAGGATCCTGTCACTGCTGCTTGTCTCAGTGCACCTTGTGACCAGGAGACATGGACATAGAAATTCCTGCGGGGGAGCATTTTTGTCATTGCAGTTGTGTAATGATGGTAAAAGTGAATTAGAATACTTAATTACACACACATACAACTTCATAGCATTCAACATTGCTGCTGCTGTTTGTTAATTTGATCTGATTTGAGGAGTAGAGAGCTGTATTAAATATTTTAATGTTAATATTCTGAGTACAATATTTCTACTTTTCCTCTTAGGTGGCCAGTGTTTTTCCTGGGGATGGAATGAACACGGGATGTGCGGCAATGGAACAGAAGTAAATGTTTGTCCTCCTCAGCCTCTGGAAGTTCTCAGTTCAGCAAAGTCACTTTTCATTGGATGTGGAGCTGGACATTCCATGGCCTTTTGCCACTTGGCAGACTTAAACCTTTTGCAATAGAAGTGTCAGCACAATTTTGAATTTTATAAAGTTTGTGCACTTTAATAAAAGATGTAAAACAGTTACGTGAAAATTATGGGCAAAATGGTTGCTAGTTTCAGAGCAAACCAAAATAATGCTTTTTTAAAAAAAACAACAACAAAGTTTCTAGAGTAAAACCATTGATGGTGGAAGCAGGGCCAGTCCAGCCTAAGTTGGTCATGGTAAGTCATGGTTTCCATTGAAAGCAATGGAATGGGACTTGGATTCAGCTAACTGGATTCCTAGTGATTTCAGTGGGAGATACATGCCTAACTTTTTGAAAGGTTGGACTACTTTTTGAATTAGCTAGTGAATTTTGGGAGTTAACAGACAAAAAATTAACAACCTCTGAACTTTTGCTAGCTTGTATTCATTTCTCTGCCTAATAAAAGCAAGGAGAGGTACTCCTTGTCTGTTGGAAAAGCATTTTGATTTGATAAAATGAAGCTTCAATGGTTTTTTTTTTACTAATGTAGGGCAGTGCACAGATAATACAACTTTTGTGAAAGTTGACACATCAGAACAATGGGGATTTTTAATGGGGCTATACTGATTCAGCATATTTAAGGCAATCAGATTTGTATTGTATAGGAAAATGTAGATCTATAGGTTCTATTGCTCTTGGGGCTCTCTAGGTTTTATCTCTTGATCTGCTTTGCATTTTAGTCATTGTTAACTGCGTGCCTATGTGTATCACTGTGACAGACATCGATATTATATTTGAAAGAGTCACTTGAATTGTTCCCGAGTCTCACTGAGGCTCCAAATGGGCCCTGGAGATGTTCTTCTGCTTTCACAAGCCAGTAGCTTTTGTAGTTCTCAGTTGAATTTCATCTGGGATTGAATTAAATATAGATTTACTATGCAGTAGGAAGGGGAGTGAACTTGAAGCCCCCTTTCCATTGCATAACTTCAAACCAGGATTTGAAAAGCAATAAATATCAAGCAAACTTTATTCTTCTAGGACTTCATTCTCACTTGTGCTATTTGCCAAGTTTTCTGTAATATAAGTCAGAAGAAGGCAGTTTCATGCACACATGAATATCTCACTGCACGCATGATCTGGATCATGGTGCTGGTTTACTAGATCAGACAGGCAGTTTTTGTTAATAATATCTGTTGATTTCATGAATTCTTGTGTGCATGTCAAAATCCAATGATATGTTATTGTGCATTTGCTCTGTATGTACAGAAAAGCAAGCAAAAAGTAAAACCCTGGCATCAAAGAGCTCAGAATCTGAAGCTAAGTAGCAAAGAAGGGGACAACTGCAGTGTGGTGGGATGAATATGGGAGCTCAGGATATGTTTTTATTCTTCATTGTTTTATTTGTTTCAATTTTTGTAAACTTGAAATTGGTCATAAATGGAGGTATATGAATGCTGTAAATAAATATAAAATAAACATTCTGTTCAGTATGGGCTCAAGACTGCAAGAGATTTAAGCCAAAGTCTTTAATAATAGGGGGTAAGGGGGTTGTGTAATTTTTAATTATGTATGTATGTATGTATGCTATAAGTTGTTGATGTGTTTTTATTGTTGTAACCCGCCTTGATCCTTTTGGGAGAGGTGGCTATAAATATTATTATTATTATTATTATTATTATTATTATTATTATTATTATTATTTTCACAGAAAAGCTAGATTTCAAGGAGAGATCAAAGAAATCATACCACTACATGGCTAGTGTTATGATTGTTTCTTAAATGCCATGGTTGCATCTGGTGGAATCATGGGCTTTTTAATTTGGGGAGCTGCTAGAACTCTCTGGCTGAGAATTCTGATTGCCAATCCCGAAATACAAATCCCAGAATTCCATAGGATGGAACAACTGGAATCATAACACTTTCATTGTTTAGTATGAAAGGGCCCTAGTATTCTAATATGAAGTTCTGTCTTAAGATACCAGATACCAGGAGTGGGAGGCATTTGAACCAGTGGTTCCCAACTTTGAATGTCCAGACACTGGCCTGCAGTGTTCATCATCTTTGATCATAGGCCACTTCAGCTAAGGTTTGTGGAGGTTCTAGCCCCACAATGTCTGAACAACAGTTGGCTGTCATGAGAAGGTGATGGAGATGGAGGACACTTAGGGGCTGGACAGACTGCCCCAAACGGGTGGTCTGGAGCCACCCATTCTCTCTCCGTAGGGAGCCCGCAGCAAATAAACTGCGCAGGCTCCCTCCGCTCCAAAAAGAACTCACTAAAAGCGGGTTCTTTTCGGTGTGTGGGGAGGATGTCATCAGTGCGCCATTGGCACACTGTGACGTGCATGCACAATGCAAGAGCGGCACCCAGGGGTGTGTATGTGGTGCCACGTTTGCATCGTGCATGCGTGTCATGTATGGATGGTAAAGATGGCGTAGTTCATACATATTAGGGTTGCAGAGCGTGTTGTTGCCATGTGCTCTGCAACCCTAATTTTGGCGCCGACACGGTGCTTGTGGCCCGTCTGTATCGGACCTTAGTTATAGACAGATATGGCAGGATATAAGGACGGTAAAGCAGGAGGGGGGAGGAAAGGCCATTGACAGCTTAGAAGGCAAGCATGAAGAATTCTTTGCTGAATAAAAAAGCATAGGCTTTCAGAATGAGGATATTGCATGAAAAATGAAAGATGAATAGTTTTGGCAGCAGAGTTCTGGACAGATGTCCGGGGGCTGAAGTGTGATAATAGCCAGAGATTAGAAGGTTGCACTAGTCAGGGCCTAGATGTGCACCACATGCACAAATCTTCACAAAGGAGCTGGAGAAGAAGACTAGTGAATGGGGAGAAGCAACATGACTTGGCAGCCTACTTGAGTATGGTTAGAAAAAGAGATGAAGGAGATAAAAGGAACAGTGTTCCATTTCCATTTGTTTTCTCTTCCATGCTGAGGAACAGCGACACTTTTCTTCATATGGAGTATGTGGACTGCTTCATAGACATTGCCATGTGCACTAATAGGCACTTGTCCATGTAGTGGCATTGAGCTGACCCTACATTGAGACCTATGTGTTGGCTATATGCATTGTGCTGACCTACTTTTTAACCTAGTTTAAAGGCATTTCAGGTATGTGAACTGCCATTTCTCCCGCCCCTGTCCTGACCCCATACAGTGAAATCCTATAGAAGGCTATGCATGTGAAACAGCTGTTCTGCACACACATGCTTCTGATTCTTTGTCTAAAAACACTGCTAGTTCAGTGTAATATTAGATGTACAGTTATTTTTCTAGGAGGATAAAGTAACTGAGAAAAGAGAAAACTGAGCAGATAAATATATCCTTCCCTTCCCGCCCAGTTTTGCCTGTAACTATAGACAGTATTCATTTTTTTAAAAATGTAATAAAGAATCAGCCATGCTGACTAGATGGACTAAAGAAATAAAAAATCTTACCAAAACCTGTTTTTAATCTGTTATTTGAGAGAGCAAGTTAGTGAATTCACAATACAAAGGGAGAGTTTTGTGTGGCAATATATACAGGAGGAATGAACTGAGCATATTAGACCAAGGTGGGGTGGGAAGCCATTTTGCAGCACTGACTATTGACTGCATAAATGTTGGAACTGGCACGGCAATGGTGCCATGTCATGCCTTGTATTTATTTAGATCAGTGGTCCCCAAACATTGCCCTTTAAGAAATTTTGGACTTCATTTCCCAGAAGCCTCAACCATATTGGCCAATAGTCTGGGATTCTGGGAGCTGAAGTCCAAAATCCCTTAAAGAGAAAAGTTTGGGAACCACTTATCTAGATGATACAACAAAGAAACCATGGCCTGTTACAGACGGGCCTTAAAGTACGCGACGAGCGCGTACTAGGGTTAGGAAGGGGCGGTGCTTCCGCACCCTCCTAACCCTAGTGCATGCTCGTCGCGCACAAAATGGCGGCGGCCATTCCACACAGCCGCCGCCATCGATACGTCACGACCGCACTGCCTCTATACGGGGTGGTGCAGATGTGGCGCCCTTAGCGTGGAGCAGGAAGGAGCTCCGTTTTGGAGCTCCTTCCTGGTTTGGTCCGCTGGGTGCAGCCTTCAGACAGCTGCACCCAGCGGACCAAAGGAGAAAGGGGCCAAACGGCCCCTTTCTCCTCCTCCCCGCCGCCACGGGGTGTCTTTGTGCTTGGAGCCCCAAGGACACCCCTTTCCAGGAAGCCTTTTGCCGCTTCCCCGCAGCCCGGAAAGCGGCGGATCGGGGCCTCGGAGGCTGCCGGTCTGGCAGCTGAGGCCCCAATACATCGGGGAAAGGGGCGGGTGTAGCCCGCCCCAAACAGGCGGTCTGTAACCCGCCCCTAAAGACCTTTCGGGAACAGACTAATGTTCAATTTCCACAGAATCCAGCCATATGCCTTCGGGGAACAGAACAAGCAAAACAAGAGTGCGGCACTGTCCTCTTGCTCGCATTTCCCAGCTGTATTCAGTATTCAGAGGCATCTCCTGAAATGGGGGATGATACCAAGCCATCTTGGCTTGTAGCTGTTGATAGTTTTATCCTCCCTGGATTTGACTAAATTCTTTTAAAGCCATGAAAATCCATCTCTGCTTCTTATGACAGTGGCATAATTTAGCTATGTACTGTATATAATGAAGTAGTTCGTTTCATGTGTCCTGAATCTCCCATCATTCAGGTTCACCAGATGTGGGTTCTAGAATTATGAGAGAGGGACAAACATTCTCACTATCCGGGTTCCCTGTGTTGTGCATGAGTTCATATACCTAGACCATAATCCCACTCAACTTTTTTTAAAGCTGAAAAACCCCCAGTACTGTATCTTATTCTCATGTAGCCTCAGCTCCTTGATCACCTTGGTTGGCCTCTTCTGCACTTGCAGCTCTAAAATATACTTTTCCATGTTCTGTGACCATTACTACACAGAGTATTCTAAGTGTGGTTGTACCATGGATTTAGATAAAGAAACTGTGGCAATTCCAGCTTTAATTCCTTTATTATCTCCAACACAGAACTTGTCTCCTTTCACCCCTCCACTGTAGATCCCACAGTAAATCAGTGGACTGAATGTCCCTGGAGCATGTTTTTTAAATAGAAATATGGGTGGGATGAAAAGCTCAAATCCTCACTTTTTAATGGGAGATGAAGATTGCCACCTCACATAAGAAACTTGAATCCACTAAAGAAATAGCATCAAGTGACAAGGACATAATGTGACACAACAAAAGGTTGAGTAAGCAGTAGCGTAATTGATTCTAATAAATAGATGCTTTTATTATCTCTCTGTAAAGGGAAACCTGGTGACTTGCCCAGCGCTGATGCTGGGAAAAAAGGTTGATCTAATAAAGCCAGTTTCAGTAAAAACAACTTCAGAGGTGACCTTTACCAAAGAGGACATCAGGACGTGTGTGTGTGTGGGGGGGGGGGGGTAGAATCTGGCGGAAATACTTGAAGACATTCCAAGGTTATATTTTCTTAGTATGTTGTTATTAGGCATGTGGGCAAAGCACACACAGAGAAAGAGAAAGGAAATAATAATAATAATAATAATAATAATAATAATAATAATAATAAATAGGATTTAATTATATCACTGGGAATCCGGGCAGCTTACAACAGAGGGGATAATAGACGGTTCCCTGCCCTCAGGCTTACAATCTTAAAAGACACGACACAAAAGGAGAAGGGAATGGTGAGGGGGGGAAGGGATCAGGTCCAGCTGTTCTTCTCTCCCTCTTAGGCCTGGACCAAGGCAGATGGACTGGAGGGAGGGCTCTGTTTCTTAATCGAGGCTGGACCCAATGGCGTTGGGCCTGTGGCCAGAAGATGACAGTTGGAAGGAGGGAGGGGAGGGCTCTTCCTCTTCAGACCCGATGGCATTGGGCCTGTCCTTTCGCTCCCTCCCAGGCCAGAAGATAGCAGTTGGAAGGAGGGAGGGCTCTTCCTCTTCAGGCCCAATGCCGTCGGGCCTGTCCTTACATTCGCTCTAAGGCCAGAAGATGACAGTTGGAGGGAGGGAGGGGAGGGCTCTTCCTCTTCCGGCCCAATGGCATTGGGCCTGTCCTTTCACTCCCTCCCAGGCCAGAAGATGGCAGTTGGAAGGAGGAGAGGAGGGCTCTTCCTCTTCAGGCCCTATGGTGTTGGGCCTGTCCTTTCACTCCCTCTAAGGCCAGAAGATGACAGTTGGAAGGGGGGAGGGGAGGGCTCTTCCTCTTCAGGCCCTATGGCAGGGGTAGGCAGCCTTTTTGAGCCGGGGGCTGGGTTGCTGTCCCTCAGACAACTGGGGGGCCGAAGCCAAAAAATAAATGATTAAATAATTTTCTTAAATAAATAAATAAATAAACTGGGACAAATGTAGGACAAAAATTTCAAATGGAGGACACTTTTTAAAAAAGTGGAGGACACGCTAAAAATTCGCTGATTTTTAAAAAATGTTAATATAAATGCATGTTTCGGAGGCTTCTATAGACAATTGCCCCCTTTGCCTGCCGCTTGCCCCCCCTTGCCCGCCTCCTCCTGATAGGCCAAAGGCCCCACATCCTCACGTGAGAGGCCAAAGGCTCCAGCGGCAATCGGCGGCAGGACCGGGCTGGGGCCGGTCCCAAGGCCTTGCCGGGCCGCATCCGGCCCGCGGGCTGCAGGTTGCCTACCCCTGCCCTATGGTGTTGGGCCTGTCCTTTCACTCCCTCCCAGGCCAGAAGATGGCAGTTGGAAGGAGGGAGGGAGGGCTCTTCCTCTTCAGGCCCTATGGCATTGGGCCTGTCCTTTCACTCCCTCTAAGGCCAGAAGATGACAGTTGGAAGGAGGGAGGGGAGAGATAATGAATATGTATGCAAGGAAAAGAGATTGAACAGGGCATGGAAACTGAGGTTCTCTCCTATAAACTGAACAGTCTGGCTGCTGGACTCAGTCAAGGAAGTCACAATTCTGAGTTGTCAAAACTTGAGCAGGACTGTTGAAGATAGGGTGACATTGACATCTCTCATTCATAACTCGAAGCTGACTTGACATGGGTTTCCAAAGTGTATCCAGAACCATAGCCTTGGAGATGTCCAATCTCTGTGGAAAGGAAATTTTGTAGGGGAAAAAAGGTACCTCTAGGTTAGAGAGCCAGCATGGTGTAGTGTGCACTGGACTTGGAGACCCACGCAGCCATAGAAATCCAATGGGTGGCCTTAGGCAAGTCACACTCCCTCAGCCACAGAGAAGACAAAGGCAATCCTCCTCTGAATAAATTTTGCCAAGAAAACCCTGTGATAGGTTTGCTTTAGGGTTTCCATAAGATGGAAATGACTTGAAGGCACACAACAACAATTTCGTCGAGAGCAGTTGCATAACTTACAACAGCTAGCAGGGATGCCTACAGATTGCTGTATGAAGGTTATCTGTCTTAACGCAGAGGTGAACTGCAATGACCTTCATATGTTTAATGCTGAGTGCCATTATCCATCACCACTTGCCAAGATGAGGATGATGTAAATAAGAACAGCTGGAAGGCCACAGGTTCTCCATTATTGCTCAAAGTCTATGACATCTCAAACAAAAATCTACCTATCTTTTCTTGCAAGGAAGAAAAATTCATCTTATTATTAGAGAGTTTGGTCAGGAATCTTTATGAAGTTTGGCTGAATATTTGTCAACTTCCATGTATTCATACACCTTCAATGTTCACATATCTATGTCAGGGGTCTGATCGGTTTTCCACAGTGAGGCTAGTAGTAACCTAGCTGCACAGATCATATAAAATATTAGCTTCCCGTGTTTCCTTTCTAGGTCATTGTCTTCTATCATGTTCAATAAATACATCTTTGGATCTTTTATAATATTTATCTTAAGTACTTCTTGAATTTTCCGGTGTATTTCTGTCCAGTACTCATTTACTTTTTTACACCTCTACATAAACTAGCAAAACCAAAGTTCAGGAGATTATTACTCCATTTGCTACAAATATTTTTTTTTAAAAAAGTAAATTCTGTTTGTAATAATTGTTTGAATACTCTGTATTTTAATATACCAATGTGATAATTTTATGACAAATGAAATTGTACATACTCATATTTTTGGTTCATGAAGTAATAGAGTGACTTTCAATCTGTAAAAAGTGCTAATGCTGAATTTTTTTCAATTTTTCCTAAAATTTCCATTTCCTCCCAAAATCCCCTGGAAAAAAAAACACGTTTTTTCCCGGGGCTTCAAACCTTTCAGAAATTTTACATCTCTAGTTGTGAGTAAGCACACGTAGGCTTGCTTTGTAAACCAGGAAGTAAATCCAACTGAGTTCAGTCAGACTTGGGCTTCAATAAATACAATCCCCATTGAGTCCAATGGTACTTCCATTGGACTCAATGGTAAGTGTATATAAGACTGCAGACTAAGTGAACTCCTAAATCACATAGGGTCATATGTGTTAAGGACAGCTCAGAAAATTTTTAAATTATATTTTTGGAATTCTGGATTGGTAATTCACTGATAACAGAATCACAAGACAGGTTTAATCAAGGCTGGCATTTTCAAGGTGATGTACCACAGGGAATTAGAATCCCATTTCATTAAAAGATTTTGGAAAATGTGTTTTTAAAAGGCTTCTGGTTACATGAACATACTTGCACATATGCAAAACCTATCTATGATGGCCAGGTGCAAAAAACCCTTCTGCGCTGTAGTCCACATACATTTTTCAGATGTTTTCTCACAAAGAATATCCTAAATAGACAACAGGTTTCCATTGACACAATGTTACTTAAGTAATTTTGCTCACAATAAGTGGTATTACCATGAGCAAATTAACAGTCTATATCACTTATTGTGAGCAAAATTACTTAAGTGTCAATGGAAACCTTAGGATGTGTTTTGGGAATTATTTTTGCTTACTTCCTGCTTTTATGATACATTTACTGGCAGCTACTTGGAAAGTGGTTAATCACACTTATTTTTAGTAGCAGCAGCCCCCCCCCTTTTTTTTGTCAGTCTAATATCTGGAGACATACTCCTAAAAAGAGGAAAAATGTTCCACTCGTTTGTCATGGCCCTTTTTAAGGGTCACACTGCATGCTAATACATACGATGTAGCTATATCTGGCTTTGTTACTATTGAAAAGAAAATGCAGGGGACCCAATGTAGAACTCAATCTCAGTCTGGATTTCATAGCATGAAATAGGGAAGTTTTAAATGTTCACCCCACCTCATGATTCAAACTGGGCTCCCTTCATCTGCAGTCTGTATGAGTGAGGGGTGAAACCCATTGACTTTTAACCTATGCAAATTGCAGCTACGGTTTTTAAAAAATCTGAATTGGGACCACATTGAAAGAAGCAGAGGGTTAAAGCCCCTTATCTCCCATACTATGCTCCTGATCCAAATCAGGCTCCTCACACTTGCTTTGGGGGAGTCCAGTCTGTGGACTTCTTCATGCCCACCAACATTTCACAGCTGAAAACTGGACATGTATGGCTAAGCAACATCAGAATGTAGTCAAGATGGCAAAAAGTTACTATTGAGGATAAGACACAAGCAAGAAGAGGCTTCAGCAGTTTGCTTTTGTCTGATCCTACTGGAATGGTGGGGTTCCTTCTCTACCATTTAATTGAATGCAAACTATCTTTGCGGTTTGAACTGAGTTTGCAGCAAATGAAGCTGAAGACAAAGGGGAAATTCAGAGGAGAAGAAAGCAACTGATTTTTTTTTAAAAAAAGCTGAAAATGTAGAATGTCAGAGCACTGTTCCTGTTCAATCAGTACGGTATTCTTATGGTAATGTTACTGTATCTAATGATGAGGTATCCGATATCTCTCCTGAATTCTGAATAGCCCACTAAGAGGAATGTAGCTACTGTTTATCAGTTTTCAGTGGGGTTTGACAGATTTGGCATGGTGGGAAGAAATAATTTTTGTAGTTCAGACTGGAGCTGGCAAAAAAGAGGTGGACAGGTTTGAACTGGAGCTGGCAAAAGCAAACTAATGTTGCTTTGAAGATTAGTACGGTTGGTCTAGCTAACCCCTCCTTTCTAGTTCCTGCTTCAATATATTACACTAGGTACCATAAAGGCATAATAATTTCCAGGTATTTTATAACAGACCTTTGTCAAAGAACCAGCTACTTCTGGGTAAGTGTGGATTGTGATACAGCATCAGTGGAACATAAAATACTATGATTGTTTGCTTGAAATCAAAGAAAAGGGATTGCTTTATTGGGCAAGGGGAAGAGAAAAACAAGGGTAGGCATCACAAGTTGCCTCCAGGCATCTTCATCCTACATATTTCAAGTGCTTGTCACACTTCTGTATTTTCTTGTTTCATCTTTGCTCTGTTTCCTTGGTGTTCTGGCATGCTCATTTGTCCTAACCACCATCTCTTTTAGAGATCGAATTTTCTTTGTGCATGTGAAACTTTAAAAAGAGAAAGACGGCAATTTGTGTGAAAAATCATTTTCTCCCAGATTAATGGCCATTATGCTTGACTCTTACCACAGTGTCATTAGCTGGAATCTTTTCTGGAGTGAAAGAATAATAGAAATCATTTTTCCTGGCTTCCTCATGCAGAATTATCTTGCCATACATCATGTGTCATACTGCTTCATGGAAAATATTACTGGTCTGATTGAAAATGCAAAGGACATTAATGTGCTATTTGCAGGTAAAAAATTGTGGGAACTGTGTGTTGCAGATCCCAGCAGTCCTACCCAGTACAGCCAGTGGTGATGAATGCTGGGTGGGGGGGGGGGTGCAGTTCAACAACAGCTGAAGAAACACATATTTCCAACCCTAAGCTACACTGTCCTTTTCCAAAGACTGTTCATCATCTCAGTGGTCCTATGAAGCAGTCCTATGGCTCTCTATATGTTTTGTACTTCAGCTTCCAACCATCAGGGACCTGGGGATTTTAAAAATTATTTTAATCGGTTTTTTAAATTGGAAATATTTACCGAGTTGTAATCCAAAATATCTGAATCCCCCAAGGTTGAGAAACGCTGTGTTAGCACACCCTCCATACTCCATGCTGTATTTTGGAGTCCTCATATTTCATATCTGGAGCTAGCATCTTCATGATAGATCAGTGACCTTTAGGAACACCAAGTCAGCTTCCCAGGAGAAAAGGAGTGAGACCCAAGACATGCACATTCAGATAATAAGACAATCAAAGCTGCTACTTGTTCTTTCCTTCCCTCCACCAAGTTTTTTCCTCTTGCACTTTGCACCTTGAGACAGGGATCTCTTTGCACACAAAGCAGTAAGCCAACCTCTCTGCCTACCCTCTGTTGGGTTCCCACTCTGGGAATATCCTGATCCGATCACTGTTTCTGTTACACTACAGTTAAAGCTATCAATCAGCCTAGAATCCCATTGTCAGTTCCCAAGAAAGCCATCAGGTCTTTGTTACAGTGCTAGAGATCATCCAGCACAACCCCGAGTTTAGTTATCAGGTATAAATATAGATCTCAAAACCTAGCCTTTTTGCACACAGCTGGCATATGCCACTGTGCTCTGTGTTGCCCTCAGACCTCCCAGTCTGAACCACTCCAGCTTTCCATGGTGTACTCATTGGATAGGTAATTATCACCGCCCCTGCAAACCCCTCAAACTCTGCTATCTCATTTCTGTGTTTTCATTTCAGTTAGCTCTGAATGCTATGTCTGTGTGGATTGCTATTGCATGTGTGATTGCACTCTGCATTTTTCTAAATAAAACTCTCTTAATTCACCCAAACCTGGAGTCCTCCTCAGTTATTACTGATATATACAGGTGCAAATGGTCCTAAAGTTTACCCGGCCTTTAGCAAAAAGCTAATTTCCCCAACAATTAAAGTAGCAGTGTCAGATTTAGTGGGGACCCCCTAGTCAACCTCCAGCCCTTTATTTTGGATAACAGCTGCTGTACAGGATTGATATAGATATCCACATACTAGATTCAAGCAGTCATTTGATCAGCCTTCTCCAACCTGATACCTACCAGATGTGTCAGACTACAATTTTACTCAGTTATACTGGCAAGAGATGATGGGAGTTGTTAGCCTGATTCATCAGGTGGTCCTTGGGTTAAGGATAGAATTCCACTGAAGAAAGACAAGGTTGGTTTCTAAAATGTTGTGTGTTTCCTTTGCCTTCTGTTGCCACTTTACTATTTGCTTTGTGGACTTAGAATGAAACCAAAGCTTTCCTAGTCTTTATTCAAATGGGAATAGTCTCTTCTTCCTTAAAATCACTGGAAGACCACATTCTGAGGAAAGGTAGGCTGAGGCTCCCACCACCATCTGCACTCAGCCTTTGAGTTGCATGTGCTTGAAGGCATAATTGGGAGATCACTAGGAATCCTTTTATTGAGAGTCTGTCCAGGTTTCCAATAACTCTCTGGGCACACATGAAGCTTCTGGCAGTGATCCTCAGAGACTGTGGCTTTGGGTTTATTTCCTTAAGAGAGCATCTCCACTGTTATCTCCCATTACAATCTAATTTTGAAAGTGGCCTCCTGGTCATGCTATCTATTTTCCAGAACGTTACAATACGCATAGTTTCTCTGTGATTGTGAAATTTGAGTGAAATTTGAGTCATGCTTCTACCCCACTTCCCCTTTCTGTAATGTGGGGGACCCATGGATATCACCCAATGTGAATCATTTAGAGTGGGGGAAGCTTAGCAGTCTCATGATGGGTGACAGACCCATTAGTTCCCTCTTTGCTTGTCACAGCAGAAATGAGGGAAGCAAAAGCATGTTCTATTCCTTTCCCCATCACAAAACATTAGAACCATCACTCAGCCAGGAATCTCTTTAAAGATCAGAATTGGCTTTCAGAGCAGAGTTAAGTGGACACAAGACAGCATATTTTCTTGGTCAAGCCTTCTTTAATTTTGTACACCACAGAGTTATTTTCCAATTTAATGATTGCATTAACTTGAATATTTTCATGTCACATTTTTAGCAAAAATAATATTTCTCTCCTCCCTTTACATTTCTGAGGGATAGGTCATTCTGAAAAACAACAACACCCCTATACCCACTGGTTGTTGTTGTTAACTGCCCTTGAGTTGACCTCAATTCATGGTGACCCTGGAGTATATCACACAAAGCTTTTTGGAGATTTTCTGGCTCAGCTCCTACGTGACTGTGCTTCCAACGATG